>NC_047016.1:31107989-31456421 GCF_902652985.1 Pecten maximus | reverse complement strand
TCTCTCTTAAGTATCCAACCCCCCCCCCCTCAATAACCTCTCTCTTAAGTATCCAACCCCCCCCCCTCAATAACCTCTCTCTTAAGTATCCAACCCTCCCTCAATAACCTCTCTTAAGTATCCGACTTTCCCCTAATAACTTCTCTCTTAAGTATCCAACCCTCCCTCAATAACCTCTCTTAAGTATCCGACTCTCCCCTAATAACTTCTCGCATAAGTGGCCGGCTCTCCCTCAATAACCTCTCTCTCTCTCTTAAATATCTGACCCTCCCTCAATAACCTCTCTCTTAAATATCCAACCCTCCCTCAATAACCTCTCTCTTAAGTATCCAACCCTCCCTCGATAACCTCTCTCTTAAGTATCCAACCCTCTCTCAATATCATCTCTCTTAAATATCCGACTCTCCCCTAATAACTTCTCTCCTAAGTGTCTGGCCCTCCCTCAATAACTTCTCTCCTAAGTGTCTGGCCCTCCCTCAATAACTTCTCTCCTAAGTGTCTGGCCCTCCCTCAATAACTTCTCCCCTAAGTGTCTGGCCCTCCCTGAATAACATCTATAATGTCACAGCTGCCACAGTAAGACATTTACCTGAGTTGTATCCGAGCGTCCAAAACTCCTGATGTAGAGGTCATACTCTTTGACTGGTGGCATGTCAAACAGGTCATATTCCGCGGTGTCAAGTTCGATCATCTGTAACAGATCCTGGGCACGCTTGCCAATCACCGCACCAGCATGGCTCACCATCGCACGTTTCTTTGCTCCCATGAAGTTAATGAGTGTCTTTGATCGGGAAACTTTCGGCTGGTCGTCGTCGCTATCTTCTCTGTCATTGTTTCTTTGATTACGCTCTCTGTCATATCTGTCATCTTCTCTTTTCTATCATTGTGAAATTATATAAAAATCATACTTTTTTAAATTGAAAAAAATGTACACGTAACAATTGGGCCACCGTTACAAATCATTGGAAACAGGTAAAGCTGGCCACAACTTTCTAGAACTTTGGAAGTCAAATATTATTTTGTCATTTTCAGACACTTCATGTTCAAGGAAACTTTATCATACACATTCCCTTGTGAACAGCTCACAATTAAGAGCACTGTTGTTACAAATATGAGGTGATCATATTCCACCATTTTGAATCCAAAGTCAATTATCAGGAGCCGTCACATTGTGGGATAAAAAGGTGTACTTTTATGGGGATCAATCAAGCATGTACAGGAACAGAGTACCGGATATTTCCACTTTTAGACGGTAAGTATACACCTCAGATATGAGGGGACATAATACGAATGTGTAAATAATTAAACCGGATCTATTGTTACGCCCACTTACATCCTCGTATCGGCTCCTTTGACGACCACTGGTAGCTCTGGATTCTTGCAACAGGCGTTCATTTTCTTTGTCAAGTGCACTCAATAAATCATTCATTTCATCATCCTGTACAGAATAAATCATCTATTTTATCATTGTGTACAAAAAGAATGACTCATTGGACTATCATCTATAAAGAAATTGTCAGAAGATTTAAAAAAAAATACTACTTTTTCAATAAAATAAATAAGCACAATCAATGATTGCGAAGCTCAACAATGGCAACCATCGCAAAATGATTACAATAAGTTCAGAATCTTATTCGCTTAAAGAATACCAAACAAAATTAATGCATTTTATATACACATACATTAGAAACATATGTTGAGTTGAACCAAATTCCAAAAGTAATCCCAACAAAGTTAGCTTTGATGCCCAACAATTAAGTCCAAAATAAAGGAAAATCAAGAATTACTCCAAACATTTTCAACATTCAATTGTCATTTCATCATGATTGAACCACTTAGGTATTGATTCTCCTCATTTCATTATAAACAAACCTTAATCCTATTATCAGTTTAAATTAGATTGGTATCCTTTACTTAAAATACACCATTACACATTTAACTTATAGGTAAAGTAACAAACAACACCAGTACATGTGCTAACCATGCTTATATAGATCAATCACCCACAACATGCTGTAATGTTGTCACAACCTTCAGGCTTCATCAATATTCCTCAACTTAAGGAAAAGATTTAACTAAGAATTTTCCATTCATTTACAGGAAACTGTGTTACAGATGTTCCACAGCTCTGATTTTCCCCTCAAATTCAATAATGCTTTCCTATGGAAACTTTTTTTAAAGTTAAGGAACATTTATGAAAGCTTCATAGAATATCCCTTTGGTTATTTCCTATAACAAAAACATTTAACAGTTCTATAAATATATTTTTCCAAAGGGTATAAAAGCATCTAAAACAAGCATACTGGGTATTGCTAAAGCGAAATATGTCCCCTACCGGCTCCCGCTAAGAATAGCAATAATGACCTTGACCCAAAATCTCTGAAACTCGAACTTGCCCGAGATTTTATGATCCTTTATCATTGTATGATGTTTGGTCAAAATCCCTGAAGGAATAAAGCCGCAAGTGCACTAACAAACTTTGGCATTACCATGTATGATAGTAATTATGTACAATTTGTGAAATGCTTCCTTTTAGACGGCTATGTTGCTTTGATATAGCGGTATAAAACTCCAATCCAAATCATTTTTATTATTATAAGATGGACAGACAGGAAACCTATATATTACCCCCAGTTTTAACAGTAGGTATCTAACAAGCCAACGCAGCACTCCGAAGCAATACATATCCTGATGTATTCACTATAACACTTAATAAAAACATTTTCTCATCCGGTGACATTAGTCAGACATACTAAATCAAATTTCATTTTTTTGCTGTTTCCTTGTCAGGGTTGCAGACCTGTGAGTGTTACAAAGTACATTGCCAAGCTTCTTTTTGTCTAATACAACAGTTATTAGCCCAGATAAACATCAGAACGGTTTGATATGTGTCTCATGACCGTGAGGTACCGATCAGAGAGTGGCACAGAACAGTCATATAGCATCAGAAACATTCATTTAAAGGATATTACTGACAGGATAGATATGTATGGACCAACTGATTGGTGTTCATATCAACTCCCTGATTTCACTACTACATATATATGTAACTTGTCATAATACACTGCAAGGGAAAAAAAAGTATGTGTCCCAAAATCAAACTTAGAATTTGAAAAGAAGAAGACAGCTAGGATGTGTCAAAAAGAAATAGAAGTAATGCAAACTTAGGGGTTAATGAAATTGGGAGTACAGCTGAACGGGCTGGGATTGGGGATACTGTCGAGGGGCTGGGATTTGGGGCACTGTTGAAGGGATAGGATTAGGGGGGAGGGGGGCAGGAAACAAATGGAGACTTGGCCCAGGAATCTACTGAAGCTGAAGGATAAAAGGATATGGCATCACTTGTGATAATGTCATCAACTGCTAAGAGGCTATGTATCTATAAAAGATGATCTTCAAACATTTATAACGTTAACCCACATGATTACCAAGATATTAAATTTTATAGTGATTCTCATTAGCAGTGAATGAGTGATTTTGATCAAAATTACAAAGTTTTGGTGGTGTAAGCTTTAAGCCTGTGGTGTAATATGCCAACAGTATTTGAGACATTTCAGTTCTAATATGAAATTAAGTGACACAAAATCTTCGTAATGAACTGCACTTTAACTGGATAGTTCAAATTTCAACGAGAAATGACAGTGACAACACTGCAGAATCTGTGACACACAGACAAAAGTCATGGACGGGGACGCCTTAGATTGGTCATATTTACAGAGTAGTCCAGTACTGTCCCTGGCCGGGAGGTCTTGTGTATTGACTCCTGTGTAAATTGCAAATCAAACAATTTTTCACAATCAAGTCTCTAATTGTATCACGCTGCATCAATTAATTAAACGCTAGCGAAAATTATTTGTATGTTCATTGTGAATGTTATCTAACTGTTTCTGTACTTTGTGTTCTTTCTAGATTCTGTATTTTTGTTATTTATATGTCATTGTATTGGATAATTATATGTGTCGTGAGATGTTTTCAACAAATCAACACTAAGATAAAGTCAGCTTAGCCTGTTGACTATAGTCGACAGTGGGGAAGAGGGAGCTTGGAATTATTACATCAACAATGGGGAAGAGGGAGCTTGGAATTATTACATCAACAATGGGGAAGGGGGAGCATATCTTTATATCGACTCTATATAGTCGACAACGGTACAGAAAAAGTTAAATCAAATATTCTGATATTATTTTAATGCCCCAGGTCTATATAGGACAGTGCATGTACTTCTCATCTATAGTGTATTTATTGTGTAATAAGACCATGGGGCCGACACATTCACTTTAGGGCAGGTATACTGCAGGGCAATTAATTATATAGCAAATTTATCTAAACCGCAATAGACACAGGTGGGCTTATTACCAGACATGGGCTTATTGATGGATGGGTGGGTATATTGACATCTGGTACTATAATTCTAGACTAGTATATCATTACTTTTTCTCATCAGCTACTTTCATGATTAGCTAATGTAGAAGCAATTGAAATTAAAGCACAGAATGAAATAAAAACAAGTGTTGATTTCAGAACAAGATACGCACAAGCATACATACTACCTACCTACAGGTTTAACTAGTTTCACAAAGAAAATATGAAAAATAAATGTGATTAAATTCTAAAACTAAAAGATTTTCCTAAAGTTTTGGAAGCTAGATCTATTAGGGGAAATCTTTTATGCATATTTCACCACAAAGAGAAAATTTTAACGAAGAATCCTATGAATTTTGTCTAAAATCTCCAGCTATATGAGAGAAAATTTAACCAGTGAAATTTATCATCCATATAAAACCTGTTTACCATAGCCTGTAGACAGATACAATTCTCTCACTGAATCACTTGTGTTTTACATCATTGGCAGCCAGGTTCAAGCTGGTATGGATACATCATGGTTGTTTTATTATTTGTGTCGGATACATTTCCGCTCAGAATCATCACAATTTTCTGATGTGTTAGCGATATACGGTAAACAAAAATTTTGAGGTCAAAATGCCTATTGAGTTTTAAGAGCAAAACTGGCAGAACATTGTACATTTAAAGTTTAATTCTGAAATGAAGTTTGCTTTGTTAAATGCAAATAAAAATGTTGTCAGTGGTGAAAGATGGTGTACTTTAAGATGTATTAGTGTGTAGGACAGTTGTACAAAAGGAAAAAAATCTACAGGACACCATCAGACCAGAGGCAATGTCAAAGTGTACAGTATCTGTACACAACATGCAAAGCACATGCATCTCACCTCGTAATTTTTAGGCGACCTCTGTTTAGAGGTCTTAACTGTAGGCTAGGAAAGACAAAAGACATGTCACCATTATTCATCGGTCAAACCACCTTCAGGTATTTCTTAATTTTGAGAGGCAAATAAAAATAATCTGCATTTCCATTTTATTGTTAAGCAATATGAAATAACAAATGATGGGAATTATCATAATGGATTAACTATAAGCAGTTTTATAGATTAATTTAATAGGAACAACTAAAACTGTGTTTCTCTGAAAAATATTAGTTTTGAGCAAAATTCCCCAAACCAAACCTGAGATTATACAAAGGATTTATTTGTCTTGAGTCTTCTAAGATAAGAAAATGTACTTTTTTCATCATTTCTAAACTAAACTTGATTAATGAGATTTCCTTTCAGCATTACCATCAGTTTATTGATTTAACTTTTTTCTATCGATATATTTTTCGATTATGATTGATAATCATCTATCAAATGAAAGTTACAGAGTTTCTTAATGTAATTTGTAACTTTACAATTTTGTTGATGTACAAATTTCAAGTAATGACACTAATATATTGAATTAAATAAAATGTTTTTAAAACTTGCATCAATTCATAATGGTGTAAATACAAATGGCTTATTTGTGTTGATATGTTTTCATATGAAAATAACTTCACATTATGTAAATTTAGAAACATAAAATGAAAAGTTTAGTCAGCAGAATAAAATTTCTTGAAACATTAGAATTAACTAGTAATTGAACACAGGATGTGGAAATCTTACGATATCTTACCTTTGGCTCTTCTTCCTCGTCCTCAAAGTCTTCTTCGTAATCCTACAAACATACACACAATTAGGACATCAAATCATAAAATTAGGATATCAAATCCATAAAGTTATGGGTCCTACAAACATACACAATTAGGATATCAAATCCATACAGCTCAGGGTCCTACAAACATACACAATTAGGATATCAAATCCATACAGCCCAGGGTCCTATAAACATACACACAATTAGGATATCAAATCCATACAGCCCAGGGTCCTACAAACATACACAATTAGGATATCACATCCATACAGCTCAGGGTCCTACAAACATACACAGGGTGAGTGTTGGTGAGTGTGAGTGTTAGTTGGGGTTTGAGGTTGGATAGGGGTGGGGGGGTTGGTGGATGTTGGTATGGGGTTGGGATGCGGGTTGGGATTGAAGTGGGTTGGGTGTTAGGGTGGGGGTGGGTGGGTGTTAATGGTGAATGTTGGGGTTGGGTTTGTGTGGGTGTTGGGGTTAGGGTTGGTTGAAGTGTTGGTTGAGTTTAAGGGTGAGTTAGGTTGGAGGTGAATGTTAAATTGGGGTTAAGGTTGGATGAGTTTTAAGGTGGGTTGGGGTAGGGAGTGGGTGTTGGGGTGAGGGCTGGTTGAGTTTTAAAGTGGGGTTGGGGTAGGGAGTGGGTGTTGGGGTGAGGGCTGGTTGAGTTTTAGGGTTGGTTGGGTAGCGAGTGGGTGTTGGGGTGAGGGCTGGTTGAGTTTTAAGGTGGGTTAGGGTGGAGGTGGGTGTTGGGGTGAGGGCTGGTTGAGTTTTATGGTTGGTTGGGTAGGGAGTGGGTGTTGGGGTGAGGGTTGGTTGAGTTTTAGGGTGGGTTGGGTAGGGAGTGGGTGTTGGGGTGAGGGCTGGTTGAGTTTTAGGGTTGGTTGGGTAGCGAGTGGGTGTTGGGGTGAGGGCTGGTTGAGTTTTATGGTTGGTTGGGGTAGGGAGTGGGTGTTGGGGTGAGGGTTGGTTGAGTTTTAGGGTGGGTTGGGTAGGGAGTGGGTGTTGGGGTGAGGGCTGGTTGAGTTTTAGGGTTGGTTGGGTAGCGAGTGGGTGTTGGGGTGAGGGCTGGTTGAGTTTTAAGGTGGGTTAGGGTGGAGGTGGGTGTTGGGGTGAGGGCTGGTTGAGTTTTATGGTTGGTTGGGTAGGGAGTGGGTGTTGGGGTGAGGGTTGGTTGAGTTTTAGGGTGGGTTGGGTAGGGAGTGGGTATTGGGGTGAGGGCTGGTTGAGTTTTAGGGTTGGTTGGGTAGCGAGTGGGTGTTGGGGTGAGGGCTGGTTGAGTTTTAAGGTGGGTTAGGGTGGAGGTGGGTGTTGGGGTGAGGGCTGGTTGAGTTTTATGGTTGGTTGGGTAGCGAGTGGGTGTTGGGGTGAGGGCTGGTTGAGTTTTATGGTTGGTTGGGTAAGGAGTGGGTGTTGGGGTGAGGGCTGGTTGAGTTTTATGGTTGGTTGGGTAGGGAGTGGGTGTTGGGGTGAGGGTTGGTTGAGTTTTAGGGTGGGTTGGGTAGGGAGTGGGTGTTGGGGTGAGGGCTGGTTGAGTTTTAAGGTGGGTTAGGGTGGAGGTGGGGTGTTGGGGTGAGGGCTGGTTGAGTTTTAGGGTGGGTTGGGTAGGGAGTGGGTGTTGGGGTGAGGGCTGGTTGAGTTTTATGGTTGGTTGGGTAGGGAGTGGGTGTTGGGGTGAGGGTTGGTTGAGTTTTAGGGTGGGTTGGGTAGGGAGTGGGTGTTGGGGTGAGGGTTGGTTGAGTTTTAGGGTTGGTTGGGTTTGAGGTGGGTGTTGGGATGAGGGCTGGTTGAGTTTTAGGGTGGGTTAGGGTGGAGGTGGGTGCTTGGTGCAACATATACAGATTGACTCAAAGAAGGGGTGGGCTTATTGCAGTACAATGAAATGACACCATTAGTTAGCATACTGTCTGACGTGGAAGGACTTATTACCAGGCATGAGTTTATTGGTAGATAAATAATGTATTGAACTTTATATCAGCTTCAGATCTTTACCTCAAATTCTTCATCTGCATAAGGATCATCTTCCTCCTCTTCTTCTTTCTTCTTTGAGCTTTTTGTTCCTGTATCCTGTTAATCATATTAAGTATTAAAACCAAAATTGTTCTTTGACATGTCAAAGTTTCTATTTAAAAAGAACATTTTGAGAAAACAGAGGGGTTGCAGAACCTTCACAAAATTTTCACAAAAATATGGATAATAATAAAAAAAACTCAAATATTAGTCAGCACTTGATGCAGGGTTAGGCGGGGTTCTGATCAGAAGGTGGCAATGGATGGCATTGTTATCAAGTTGAGCATGATATTTATGCAACAGCTATCAAAAACCACACATGAAGTCAGAATTAATGTATTATCCTTTAACATGTTAAACATAAACATGTGAAAAATAACAATGATAATTATTTTTTTTGTAGAAATTCCAAATTTTATCTTTTTGCATGAAACAATTTAAGTTGTAATTTTCTTATTTCATATACGGTAGGCTTGAAATATGAAAATATTAAATTCAGTTAAGTATATGCTTGTTTTCATTAGGTAATCATCTCAAAATTCAATACAGATTATTTTTTTGTAGAACAATTTTATTGTACTTAATTATTTGTTAATACAAAATAAAAACTGTACATGAATCTAATGGACTGTATTTAGCTAACCATATGTTTTTAGTGTGTGGTAAATGACAGGTCTACTTTCAAAATTCAAGGGTTCTCATAATTTTACCTTGCCATGAGTACAATCAATATAATGTATCCACATATGTGTATAATCATATGAGCAACATAAATGGTGTAAGAGATATGTGATCAAGTTTCAGCATTGTAAGTTTCATTCATTACTGTCAGTATTAAATGGAAAAATCACAACTTTTTTATACTGAAAAAAGCTCTTCATACACATGTTTTGTATTTGAATAGTGAAATAATATTAAACAAAATGAAAAGTCATCTTTATATAAAGGAGTGATGTTGTGAGAGATGACAAGTGTAAAAGTGATACAGTGAGTGGTTTATATAATATAACAATGATATTCCATGTTACCACGATGTTACTATAAACTAGCCAATAGCCTCGGACCCACACGTTAAAACAACCAAGCCTTCATTGGAAACAAAGTTCCTGGAATACAGAGCAATGCAGGATGCAGTATCTGACAAAAATATATCTGTTCATTCATTAGAATTGATTAAGAACTTTCACCCAGTGCAACACATGCCTGTCATTAACTTTTCTAATTTTAGACATTTTGATGACTATGTTTAATAGATGATATACATGTAGTCCGAAAAATCAACAAACTACAATATGTGTGAAGCTTAAATGAGAGAAAGCTTAATTGATGATGAACTAGATCACTATCAGACGAGACTGCATGAATGAAGAATTTTCACCCAGAAAAGTACCTGAAATTACTATACTCCATTTTGAAATTTTGATGACTTTCAAGTTCCATATATAACATACCAAAGTTTTATCAACCGCTTTATCAAACATACGGTAAACCTCCAATTAATTCGAACACGCGGATAGTTCGAACACACATTTTTTTCTAGAAAAACAGTATTTTTTTAGCTAGTAATAGTTCGAACTCTGGCTGTTTATAACTGACACCATTTCGGATAGTTCAAACTTGTCAAATGAAGAACGTAAAGCAGGCCACGCGAGATGTCGCTTGCGGTAAAGTTGAAAGGATCGGCTGCCCGATCGTGCCGAGTGACGTGAAGAGCATTCATATCCAGTCAAAACAATCCACAGGTGTCCCAATTAGTGATGGATAATTTTGCAGGTATCAACTATGTTTTGTAGATAATACGACTGGGCATATTTAAAAGCAGACATGTTGATGTTCTGACCTAATTTTACCAACACGTATCGCCTATTTTTACAGTAGTGGTTTCGTAAACGCAACAGGTTATGAAGACTGCTTTTGATGTATTTAAGAGACCATTTATTACAATAATAAATTGATAGTTTCTCAGATAAAAAATATAATCATGCAAAGATTATACTGTACAAATGTTTAACTTTTGTGTCACAAATGAAACCTGTACTGTACTGTTTTGGGGCCTACTGTAGCTATAAGCATTGCCCGATCCGCGAGCGGCTTTGCGCAAAAACCATCATAATTATCGCGAAATGAACATTTAACGATCAATTAATATTGAATTAAATGAAAAACTAACATTTTACTTACTTATAAATGTGCCATTGCTCAGACCGCCGTTGTTACGTATCAGATTTACGATGGATGTGTTTGTGTTTAATGATTTTACTCGGCAGAGATTTTCGCCGATATTGTCTCGAATAGTTCGAACTCACGCATATTTTCTGAAGCATAATTTCGAATAATTCGAACAGGTTCGTCAATATTTATTTAATTTTGTTCGAACTAACCGGAGGTTTACCGTATTTCAAGCTAAAGCAAAGAAAATGCTCCAAAACAATACAGGTCTAGCTTTGTGGTCTGTGGCTATGGCTATCATTTTAGGAGGGTTTGGGTTTAGGGTTTAGGTTTGGGTTTACAGGTTTTGTGTCTCCTTTCAGCACAGTTGCTGTGTTCAGGCAATGTATCATGTTAGGATGCAGGAAACAGATTATATAGAACAAAGTCACCAAGGCTGAGGAAGGTGGTGGACATCTCTCAGACCAGACCATTACAACATTGAAGGGTAGGAAGGGTAGGAAGGTAGGAATGGTCTCCCTGATACAGACAAGATCATTATACTTGGGAAGGCGGTGGACATCTCTCAGACCAGACCATTACAACATTGAAGGGTAGGAAGGGTAGGAAGGTAGGAATGATTTTGATGATACAGACAAGATCATTATACTTGGGAAGGCGGTGGACATCTCTCAGACCAGACCATTACAAAACGGAAGGGTAGAAATGGTAGGAAGGTAGGAATGGTCTCCCTGATACAGACCAGACCATTACAAAAGGGAAGGGTAGGAAGGTAAGAATGGTCTACCTGAAAGAGACATGATCATTATACTGTGGAAGGGAAGCAAAGGTAGGCGGATAAACAAATATGTGACATGTTCAAATAATATTCAGTGCTAGGATCAACTTTATATCCCTTACGAAGCCTCACAAAACTTACTTTTTGTCGAGTACCTGGTCTAGCAGACTTTCTCTGGAAACCATGACAACAGGTTCAAAGGTAGTTAGTACAGGTCAGAGGTCATATAGATTTAGTAGAGCATGCTTGTTGAACCAGTAAAATACTGAGATATGATATATTTATCCAGAAAAATATTAAATGGAAGGGAAGGATTTTGATATATATATATGTGATGAAATGTTAACAGGAAAGAATGACTGCTTCTCCTTGTAATTTTCTTTTTTCTTTGCTCTCTGTGATGGTACATATATTTAAGAAATCTACAGATGGGGTTTCAAATCTCTTAACTTATTTTAATGGAGTTTTGGGACCAAAAAATCTACAGAGTATGCTAACAATGTGAAGGAGGGATAAAAAGTCCTTCGGTAGAGTATATCTTACACAGGTCTAAATGACACGTAACAGGACGTTTCGAATAGTTAGACAATATTCTGAACATTTAAACTGAAATTCAAAATTTTCCTATAAAAGGATTAACTTAGGTTATTTCCTGAACTAGGGGTACATATCAATTATGTATCACTCTGTAAAATACTAATTAGTACAACATATACATTTTAAAGGGTTCACCATGGGATGCTTATGTCTTACATATCAAGAAGTTGGGAATCAATAAATCTAAAATTCTGATTCAATTATACACATACTTTGATCTTAAAACTTTCGGGTAATACTACTAATAGTTCAGATAATCAGTTGAGAATTACTATTGTGTCGAGAAAAATTAACAAACTATTTTCTTTTGCTATTTAATATGTTTAAGCGCGATAGCAAGATAAGTAAACAGACAGATGTAAATTGAAAATTTACTTTGATTTTTATATTCAAGAAAAGTGTGAACACAGTAGTTCAGTGGATTAAAAATATTTCATATAAATCATTGTGCCTTTTAAACTTTCAGATATTACTTGAATTTGTGGTTGTATATTATAATATTTATTAATAAGTGATATACGACTGATAATGATCGGAAGTTGAAAGAAGCTGGCATCTCACAGACAACAGTACTATGTACAGGAGAAGGGGGCATAGGGCTAACACATCTGGGGTATAGGGCAGGATGGATATGAAGTTGGTTCTGACTTGATGGAATGAAAACATTTGATGCTTTGATTTGACTTTACTTACATCGCCTCTGCTTCTCCCGTATGATGATCTGGAAACAAAGAAAAATATAGATATACACTCATTTAAATCATAATAAACCAATCAGTACTCAGTATATATAATTAACTAAGATAAAGTCTTTTAAAGATTTTGTGTTGGATCACATATTTGGGTGAAAGAAGTTTTGATACTAACAAAAGTATCCTTAGAACTCTTTCTTCTTTTTATTTAAAAATAGATAAATAAATAAATAAATAAAATAAAAACAAGTTTATCTGATGTTAACAGAGATAATTTCACCTTTCAAGAACTAAATATTGTCTATACAGCAAGAATTCATGATGAAACATACAAAGTAAAAACGCTGGAACTTTGTTTCCATAATATTGGTAGATCCAAAACCTTGGTAAATATGTTTAAAAAAATAAAGCCAACTTAGAGAAATCATACAGAATTTCTAACAAAGCTTAACAAGCATGAAATTCTTTATCAGTTAGGTACCTCTCTTTTGATTTCCTCTCTTCTCTTTCCTTTTCTTCCTGTTTTCTTCGACGCCTTTCTTCCTCCTTCAATTGACAAAAATATTTATGTTTGTATTAAATATAATACGGTATATGAATATATGTACAAAAGAAATGGGAAAGTGTGCTACCATCATCCTACTGAAGTAACTACCAGTATTTAAAGTAAAAATTATAATAACACAAGAGAGGAAGATTTATATATTCAAATCAATTACACAGGAGGGAAGAGTTATATATCATATCCTACCTCTTCTTCCTTCTTTCTTCGATCTCTGTCTCGGTCATGATCCTTATCTTTGTCTTTTCCTTCTCTTTTTTCTCTTCTTTCTTGTCTCTGTCTTTCACGTTCATCCTAAATCAAGTCAAATTGTCAGACCTTTACACTTAGTCCACAACTCAATACAACATACCCAGTAATCACAAGTAATATTTCAAAATACAAATTGTAGATAACTTCAAACACTATCATATGAATGTTGAAAATTTACTTCTGCTTTTGTAATGACAATTGTGGTATTTTTGGGAATTTTTTTTAATTTTTGTTTGACACAAAATTCTAGTCTGAACAGGTATGCACAGTCTCATTTTATAATTCCCGAATGACATATAATTTTACCATGAAACATATAATTTAACCATGAAACATAACACAAAATACAATAGGAACCAATAACTATGAAAGATAAACAACAATTAATGTAAACAAGTAAACAATAATTCCTCAATGAAAGTTCAGAACATTTCAAAATATTTTCCAAATAAGAATTTGAAGTGATTTAATTATGCATAATTCCCTTGTTTTCATGCAAAACAGAGAACTTGAACTGAGATAAAACCTCCTTAATTCTGGTTTTTACTGTGGCTGGTAAGATTCCACGTCTTCTCAGTAATTTCTGAATTTTCAAATCATTTATTGAAAACAATCATACAATCTCAAAGTGACATAACATCATTATTTTCAAAAACAATTCAACTGGTCATAATAATTACAGAATTAATTAAATTGTTTAATGAAGAAGTCTTACTCTAGAAATAAAAAAAAAAAAAAAATCTGAATACTATGAAAAGTTTGCCATATGACAAAAAAATGTTTGGAAACTTGCTAGCTTGTACAATTTGACCTCTTCTTATTGGGGTAAAAATTGAAAAAAGTTAAAACAGCATCAATAGTTTCCTGGTGTACAGTATGTACTACTCGTCAAAACCTCACCTCATCGTCTCTTGTTCTGTCTTTGTCTCGTCTCTCTTTTCTTCTGTCATCCTGTATAAAAATGGCAGTAGTACACAATGTTAAGACATTTACAGTAAATTCTAGGGTCCAGGGAGGATGCAGGATGATAGGAGAGAATTTTATCCAGAAATTCAACTATCCTGTCACATTGGGCTAGGGAGGGAAGTGTATAGATTAGGTAACTGTATCATAATACTTCACAGTTTTGTTTGTTGTTTATTTTCTGAGTTTGTGTTCCATGACCAGTTAGCTGGGACAAGTGGATTAGGATCTCATTACAATAGTTGATAGCTATTAACTCAGCTATACGTCATATGAGAGGCCTGTTGCATGCTATCCAGAACAGTCGGAGTGAATGTCTTGTCCATGGTTACAACAATGATAGCATAAGGTTTCTGATCTCAGCTTCCTGAGAAAAACATATCATCTGGGGAAAAATTCATCCTAATACCTCAGGTCTTCACCGGATTCATTAGTGCTCTACGGACCCCAACATACACATACCGACAATGAAAGAGTGATCAAAGCATACAAAAAAACAGATCTGTGAGTTTTTATACTTCACCTCATCATCTCTTGTTCTGTCTTTGTCTCTTCTCTCTTTTCTTCTGTCATCCTGTATAGAGAGAAAAAAATAGCTTCATTTAACCACTATTATTGCAGTATATAAATATTGCAGTAAATGAATTACAATTTGTGTGGAGATCCACAGTAATGATGGGCTGGGTAAGAGAATGGCTGGATTCAGGATTACCTACACATACAGGTACTCGGATATTCAAAATATGGTCTAAAATCTCCATATTCAAAATATGGTCCAAAATCTCCTTGTTGGGTGATTTGCTAACAGTTTTTGATAAGATTTACACTGGATTATTTTACTACCATATTATATCATTATTTCAATTGTCATGCATTGAACATTTCTCATGTATCATTTCCAAACTTGAAAATTCTGCAAAACTACACTTACATCTTCTCGATCTCTATGTCGTCTCCGGTCAGAGTCCTCATCTTTTCGTCTATCTTCTTTCGTCTGTCACCCTCTGGCCTCCTCTCATCATCTCTATCACGTCGCTGATCATCATCTCTATCTCTGTGATGACGCCTTTCATTGTCGTCGTCCTTTCGGTGTCGCCGTCGGTCACGATCCTCATCATCCCTATGTCGATTTTCTCTGTCATCATTTGAACGATGCTGTTTTCGTCTATCTTCCTCTTCTCGTTTTTGTCGTCGTCTTTCTCTATCCTCTTCTCTTTCTCTATCTCTCCTTTTGTCTCCATCATTGTCATTATCCTCGTCATCTATAATCAAGCGTTTTTTTCTGTCGTCATCCCTTGGTTTCTTTCTGTCGTCCTCGGGCTGATAACAAAATGGATGGAATTCAAATTTGGTAACATCTATCACTTTCCTACAGGGATAGTTGAACAAGTGTAACCTTGCAGGACTCAGTGTCCCAGATAACTTTGGAGATGGGGGTGGGGGTTAACTCCTATATATAAAGTGGGTTTCTTATCCGAAGTAGTTGGAAATATAGCAAGGGTGGACCTATTGAAAGTCGTGCTGTCTCTGTTGACTCGTATTACATGTATCTAATCAGCTAAAAATTGGAGCCAATACCGTACAACAATTTGGAGTTTTTTGTGTGAATTACCCCAGTCAAATCTTTATTGTTGCATTTATTTCCGCAATATATGTGTACATAACCATTCATGCAAGCTATCTGAAGCACTGAATGGACTCTCAAATTCAATATTTCTGGACTCTCAAATTTATTTTTACAGAATTCTCTACGGTTTTACTTCAATAAAACCTCATACCTTGCTTTTTCCTTCCCTCTTTTCTCTTCTTTCTCTCCTCTGTCTTTCTCTTTCATCCTGAAAAATCACAAAAAAAAATCATAGGAAATGTTCTGGCTATACATTATCTCCCTTGTACTTTAATACATTAAAGTAACAATAACATCACCAATAATTACAAAAAACATCTGCTTCCAATACCAACTAACAACAATACACCCTTCTATTATAATTGTTTTTATGCAAAATTTAGTTCCATATTGATGACATTGATTTGAATGTTGAACAAAATTTTCAGTTTTGATAGAGATCTTATAAGTTTAACTATTGACAGTTTTTCTTTTTCATTATTTGAATTATGAACAAATATAGAATTTAGTTCAAAATGCATTATACATACAACGTGTATTATATGAAATGCTTCTCGTTTTCTGAAGTAATTTAGGCTTCTATGGTAAGGACAATTATAGGATTTGACAAGAATTGGATATCATTGACTTGTTCATAACAAAATACAATAGTCTATACCAAAGCTAATTCTATCTGATCTAAAAATAAATTCTCCCTAGCCGAGTTGGTAGGAAGCTGCTAGTATTTACATAAAGCTAGGATATTGATAAAAAAAAGCTTCTATAAGAAATAAAAATTTCAAACTCTAACTACGTGATTGTAATTAACAAAAGGCAAATTAACATACAATAATATAACTTTAGGTCCAAATAAGGCTAATCATAATCAGAGAACTTTAAGTACAAGTATGTTTAAAAGTCAGTTGATATAAGGATCACAGCTAACTCTCATAAATATCAAACTGTTATCACATGAATATTAACTACATTTTCACGGATAAGGTGTGCAAAGTTTCACTGATATCATTATATACTGATAGCAGGACACAATTGGGATGGGCAGTAGGATGTCCTAATTTTGTTTTTATAACTCATTCTAAAAAAGTTTTTTCCTAAATGGAAATGGGCAAAATTGATTCTGAATATGACAATGTATTTTAATATGCAACCTAACTATTAATTGGTGGATGCTTTAGAATCAAAATCAATATACTTTTATTTAATCTTTTTATTTAGGTTTAAGGCTATAAGGATCATTTATCATTTTTCAGGAATATGATATCCTGTGGCCCTTTCTCTTTCCTATTACTATATAAAACCTAATTTTTATGTATACATATCTGCCTGCTGGGTTAGAACACAAGTATTGTCTTCATGAAAGTCGAGTGCACTAACCACTGCGCCACCTGATCCCTACATAGATACTAAGGAGTTTTATAGATCACAAATCTGTTAGTAACAAACACTGCATAATTAATGTCATAATTAAAATCCAATCAATTCAAAAAAGAAAGAATGTACAATAGAAGAAAGTACAATAAAAAAGAGGTTGTTAAAAAATAAATTTAGAAGAAAGCAAAAAGAAAGTCAAGAAGAAAAAACCTGGTTCAATTCTGAAAAAAATACAACTTGGATTCAACCACACCAGGCATCAGCATTGTTATAGGAAATAGCCATCTGCCTTACCTCAGTCAACTGAGCCTGGCGGTCTTCCGAGTTAGTTCGCCGTCGATCCTAGCAATTAATATGATTTCTAATCACCATAGCAACCAGGTAATTATTCCATTTCCCATGATATTCATTTATGGTCAATATAAAGTTTTGTTATCATCTACTTCCCATGGCATTTACAGTCAATATAAATGTCATTACAGTATTGAGAATTGTAATAAGGCATAACAAAAAACATTGTTTGTTTCCTATTACTAAATAAAACCTAATTTGTATGCCTTGCCCTTAATTAACCTATAACTGCAATTTTCAATGAGGAACTGTTTCTGACCTATATAACTCTAATACTTATAATTTATTATTTTCTTGATAAAACTTTCTAGCTACCTTCCTACCCAATTTTGCTTCAAACGTGTAACAGGAAACAAACTTTTTTTTGGTTTGGTCTAAAAATTGTCCCTTTTCAACTGCCCCACCACAGTAAAAACATTAATTTTCTGTATACTGTAAATCCATACAACTCAAATTATATACCAAAATCTAGATTTGAAAAGAATAGATAATTAAAAAATTCAAATTAAAAAAGTTTATATTTTCATATTCCAGCACCATTTACAATTAGGTAAAACAGAGTTCTACTAGTATAATAATACTAACCATTTCCACCCTTACCCTTCATATGACTTGTATCCTGTAATTACATATGAATTTTTCTTTCTGTCGTTTTTCGTACCAAGACATTTTTTGATACTTATTTTAACCAGTAAAAAATCCTACCTCATCTTTATGCCGGGATCGTCTGTCATCATCCTTATTGTGTCTTTCTGGAAGTACAAATTTCACTTTTATCTCGAAGAAGAGTCAAAAATGAACATCTTTTTTTTTTATATGATTTTATTGTTGTGCAAAAATTTCTAACCTAGTAGCATTAGGTTTGAGTTGAGTACAGGTGTGCCTATAAGTAGCTTTGAGAATTAATTTTGCGTTTAAATGACAATTGTGCTGTCTTCTCCTTATCTCATGTTAGAAATAAATGTTCTGTATCTAATGCCTGAATTAGTCCTCAATCATTCCATGTAAAGAAATAAATTCTGATCCCTCTTGCCTTTGGTTCTTAAACAATCTACTGATATATGTTAAGAATAAATTTTGGTCTCTTGAGCTCATTTCAGCCTCTCATGCCTTTGGTTCTCAAATGTGTCCTTGCACCAACACCTTGATATGCACTATAAATTTATATTCCGCTTTCTTATCATCTTAAATAAAATGTTACTATCAATTTTCTTGGTATTTATTAATTCCTTTTACATAGTGTTAACAATCATTGGATCCAAAACTGATTGATAATTGTAATTATATAAAAACAAAACAAATTTTATTGACTGTACCATCATCATCTCTCCTCCTTTTTTGACGATCATCGCCATTCATTTCATCCCTGTGTCTGTCTTTCCTTCTTTGTTCTCGATCATCACGATGTTTTCTCCCATCGTCTCTCTGAAATCATGTAAAATATTAATAAAAAGAGTAGTCCTAAAAATAATATATAACTAAAACACAATTTTAATATACAATGTCTACAAATAACCTCCATCACCGTACAACAATTTCTTACATACAGTTTGTGATTTTCGGAATAGCAAATTTTTTAAAATAGAATACTTGTAAATATGCTTCAAATATTACCATATCTCATGGATCAATGAGTCTTTTCTATCATAATGGTATTCATGCATTTTTGATGTATAAAGAATTTTTTGAAAAATATAATATCAAAAGGAATTGTGTTGTTACAAATTAGAGATAACAACAAAAAGTAACATAAAGTAAATCTGATTTCATTCGCGAATTCTCATGCCAAATGATTAGCATTAAATCTCACTGGACTTGCCTCTTGGCCGCCAGATATAATCTATTTGATCTTACTGGTAGTCTGTTGCATGTGATGGTAGCCATCTCATATAGAATTTGCACTACCGTATTTTACCAGGTAAAACACCAGGGGATACTAGCCCCCCCCCCCCCCCCCCATTTCTCAATTATTTCTGCATAGGCTCATATTCGGGAACTAATCCATAATGGAAAAAAATAATAATGAAATAAAATGAAAAATATATACTATATAGTGAAAACGAGTTGATTAATCTAGATCTAGATTTTGTTTTCTGTAAAAAAAACCCATAATCTTTTTTATGGGAAAAATATGATTTTTTTCCCCTCGATTGAAAAATTATTTGTTTCGGATGAAAACAATCTTTTTAGATTATCATTGATAAATTTTTTTTCTGGATAAATAACAATAGTATCCACAAATTATACTGAGATTTTTATGGATTTTATAATTAATATATTAAAGATGGTCAGGGTAACAAGGTAGGCATTATTTATACAATGCATGATACATCAAACCACAAATTCCAATCCCAGGTAATTAAAGTTCACACTTCAGATCTACTGGCAAAAAAAACCCCAGGGCTGACAGGTAGAAAACACACACAGAAAAATACCTGGTACAAAAGGAAGACATCTTGGTTCAAAGTTAATTTATAGAAGTCAGACAGAATTTAGTATAAACTTGTATAATAGTATACGTAACACAAACAATATATAAAGCTGAACAAAATCATCATTTTAAGAGTTACATCTCAAAAAGTTACGGTCAGATTTACATTCCGTTTTTGATATTGTTTTCAAAAATGTGATAATTTCTATTTTTTAAATTATATTTTGAAACTAAAATCAGTCTCCTTGTGACAGCTGTCAAACAGTGGAAGGGCAAAAGGCATTAAGAATTGGATTTTGTATCTTTATATCATTTACTGATATTGGCATTGAAATCTCAAGGGTCAGCTGTAAAAATAAGGGTACATATCATCGTATGGTTGACAGTAACCTTAAACAGGACTAATTTATCTGATCATTGAAACCATGCTTTGTGTGCAATTTCTACCAAGGATTTGGTGAATCAACCACACTGTCCAAAACAAGTAAACAGTTTATAAATGTGTGATTTTTAACATGCAATGACAGCTTTCTCTTTGTATCACAGCTTCCATCCTTCTTCAATCAACTTGAAAACAGGTTTGATATTTCAAGTATAGTCTAGTATACAAACAAATAGCAGATAAAAGTGGAGCTGCATGGGTATTGGTCAATATGTTTTCAATACACAATATGTATTGGTTCTTGTATAAGAGTTCATCAGTAGCTCAATATGTTAAGTTAATAACACTTTTTTACTTGCTTATGTGTGTATGTTGTTTATTTATTTTATCAACAGCTTCATAGTTTGTTTTTTTTCAAAATCTATATTTATTTTCATAGTATAACTGACATTTTGACATGAATCTATACCTGTTAATGTGAAGCCAACAAAGATGACTATATGCTTTACTAACTCTGGAAAGTTTTTGAAGTTTCTTGGGCAAAACTTCATGTTTTGACCATAGATGCTAGAAAGTTAATCCTAGTTGAACTTTTAGTTAATTCTTGTTGAACTTCTTCAGAAACACAAGTGCATCTAATGAGGGCTCAACGGCAATGGAACAACCATTGTTAATGTTACGATTTTCAGTGCAAACTAAGCACACAATTATATTAGTTCTTTCTCTTTGTTGGAAATAGCATAATCATTGTTAGCCTCTTCAAATATGTGTACGGCCATACCTTGGACCATGCATGTTTATCGGTATATTGATCCACCACTAATTGAAATTTTACATTTTTCTGCAATAACAAACTGACACTATCAAAATAAAAGATGGTTGCATGTTAGCCATTTGATTAGTATGTCTAAAAAATTACCAAAATGGACATGTATATATTATATGGAAGTTAACAAAGATCCAATCAGCACTTTCCCAGATTTAGGGACAACAAGATTTGCTGAAGGATGGACAGACTTGGACAACAGATGATTTCAACTGCACACCATCTAACAGAAAAGCATAACATCCTGGAACCTATCCATACATTTTAAAAACATTTAATTCAAAGTTTGTCTCAATTGACAAGGATCCAAGAAACTGAACAAAGTGCACCAAATAGATTTTGACAAAATGACTCAAGAAGGAATGCCAAATTTTTTGCTCATGATTTCAACAAAATAATTTACTACATGCAGTACCATATATTTGCAACTATCACCTTTAGTGCCTTGCTCAATTCATCAGTAGTCCATGTATCCTCTTTTGATCGATTCTGAAAATTTAAAATGAATCTAGATCATTATAGTTTGTCTAGATTTTACATCAACTTATTGAACGCTGTAAAGCATAACATATCAATGATCTAGCAGTGATATTAATGATGCTTAATAGCTTATACAGATTTTTACTTTTATTACTTTTACAGTCAGTTAGCCTAAACATTCAAAACGAAAAAAAAAGTTGTATCCAGACACTAAAATTGTATGATGCCCTGCTGATAAGCAATACCCAGAATACAAGATACACGAATCTTTATTTTGTGTCGTGTGTTTTTACAACAAACATTAGCCCAATAGAGCTATTTCTACGACGGAAATACTGCAGTAATTACCAAAGACTAGTAAAAACAAAAACCGTTAAAACAAAAACTTTCAGTAGCCTACTGTATGTTCAGTGTTAGACCCGAGACATACAAAATATATTATCAATATATCAGAATTTATTGCCGATCAAGGCATAGCGTCCAAGAATGTCAAAACTTTAGTCTGGAAGCTGGAAGAAACGTTCATTTTAACGAATACAATTTATAAGAGTAGATGACAGCTGTTCGGTTGTGTCGTGAACACTTTGGAAAGAGAAAAAGCAAACGTGAAAAAAAGGAATATGAAGTGACCTGCCAAACAACTGAAGTAAACGTGAAACATCGATTAACCAGTAGCTCACCCTTTCTGATGGCATCTTACTGATATTTGTCGGTAACGCTTGATTGCAGAAACAACACGATTTAAACCTGTTGTGGTAAAGGTAGTTCTATCACTAACGCCGCCATTTTCAAGCTCAGGTATGTACCAGAAGTGAAACTAACCATACAAAACGACATACAATATCTAATAATTTATTTCTAAAATAGATCTTAGATTCATTAAATAAATATTGATATTGACTTCTTAAGCAAGTGAATCCCAAAAACATATTTTGACGTTTCTGAAATTTTCACACTTTTTACGACATAGCAATTCAGAATCATCCTACAGATGGGGGTGGTGATGTAGATCGCACCTGACGATGGTTGATACAGCTTCACAATAAAATACTTTGAATAGTTACAAATCAATTGACTTAACTGTAATTAAGTCCATATATACGGATGCAAAGTATTTGTTATAAGCAATATGTATATACGTTTGGAATGCCAGAACTCGACCAACCTTCTCTCCCCTATTGGAATAGTGGACCTAAACCAAGGTCGCTCTGAACCTCAAGGCTGTCTGCTACAATATTTACGGTAGGCCGTAGGTGTTTACTACTAGAAGAGTGTAGGTCTGTTTAAAGTGTCCTGGTAGATAGGATATGTTAATTAATTCTAAATAGTCATGCCAGACGACAAGAAAAACGTTGTAGCAAAGAAGAAAGCAGCCGGGGATGAAACTCGGTTGTTACCGATAATTTTGCGTTATTTCAAGTTAGCCGGAGTGGCACTTGCGGTGTATGGTTTTGGTTACACTCAGTTTAGTCCAGGTTGGATTCTTATGGGACTGGTTGCATATGTATGGAAAGAAAAACACAACCAGAGAAAACACCTACAGATAAAGATACAACAGCAAATAGCAAAGGATGAGGA
Source organism: Pecten maximus (assembly GCF_902652985.1). Taxonomy (NCBI): domain Eukaryota; kingdom Metazoa; phylum Mollusca; class Bivalvia; order Pectinida; family Pectinidae; genus Pecten; species Pecten maximus. The sequence continues at coordinate 31,433,331 of NC_047016.1, read as the reverse complement.
ATCAACGATATTGGCTCGAGTGGAAGACCTTCCCTCCTGGGTAAGAAAAACACCCCTCCCAATCAAAATAATGTTGTGTGTACTGTATGTGTATTACAAATGTAACAAGTGTGAGCCGCATTCCATGGCCGCGGGCGCCTTTACCCCTACACATAATTAGGTTTTACCTTAGTAATCATAACGATGATAGACAGTAAGATGCCTGTCTTCGTTGACACCTGTATGACTAGGTAGATTTCTATATAACATCATTGTGAGGGGCATGTCATTTACGGAATGCTGTGTATCAAGACTCATTGTGCAGTCAAGCATGTCCGTAAACTGCTGACAACACCATGAATTCATTGAGATTTATATACCACTATATATGAACCTCAATATACAACCAAACGTACTGATCGCAATTTACAGCTCAATGGTAGGGAAATGGTGACAGTGCTTGTGTATCAAATAGATCAATGCATGAATGATTATTATTTATATAGGGTTGATCCCTTGAACAAATAAAATTGGATGACCCCCTCAGTGACAGTTAGTTTAGGTGTGTCTTTTACAGGTGAGTGATCTTTTAAAAAAATGTACACTCATCCATGTATCAGTCTTAAGACCTCAGATTATATAGCATCCACAGGTGACGTCTTTATTATATTTATTTGTCATATTTTTAGGGGAAAAAACATCCTGTCTAAATGGTGCTATTAGTTGGAAGGCACACCATTTTTACACACACAAAAAATGCGAAGACTACATGATTCAAAAGATTAAAGTTTATGTCATGATGTTTTTTGGGTCAAATCTTCCTATTTACCCTATCCAATATTACAAATAATAATGTGATGAGAAGTACATTTGATTGTCTATTATATATATATGATGTATTTCCTGATGCATCCAACATACACTTTTCTGTGTACTGAGTGGAAAATCAGAAAGTTGACATATACTTGTGTATACAACAAACTGAGGAAAAGGTCGTGTTTGCATTAGACATGTACAATATGTATATGTGTTATGACATTATAGAAAGGAATGTCAACAAACTATTTATCAACAGAAAACAGCTGGCTAGATCATGCATACATGTCATAACTTCACAATTAGTAATTTATTTATATATATACCGTATATATATTTTTTTGTGAATTGGGATAGAAATATTGAGTATCATTCCATTTGGTCCAAATTCACAAACAATTACAGTTTGTTTCACTATTAATGCACATACACATGTTCATGAGTCACATACTCCTGATTAAGAGAAGTTTATATATATTTTGATCTGTCTGTTCCAGTTAGTGTGAGTTTATTTTGGGTTCTAAACCGTCCTATCAAAGGAAAATGAAAAAAAAAACATTTAATCAAAAACACTCGAATGTTTTGTATCATTTTCAATAACAATTAAATATTTTTCGGTTTGGTAAAAACATAAATTGAACAACAAGCTTAACTTATTTCTAAATCCTTATAATGGTTAGGTATATATATATGCTTCTGACAGGCAGTTGAATTGGAAAAAACATATATATACCTGCTGTGGAAAATATCAGCTAATACCATGTGTCCGCTGTCGAGGGATCAATGCAGAAATATGGTCATAAGAGAAAGAACAACATGTCACATATGTAGTTTTAATTCTGACTGTTCTGTGTGATGTCAAAAATATTGATGCAATACTATATACAGGTATATATAGATATGTGGCAAACAATAAAAAAATGAGAATGATTACTTTGTTTAAATTACACATGGAAGTTTATTAATCAACAAAATATACTATCATAGAGCGAAAATGCTGATAATATGAAGTACATTTCTATACTTTGTATTTAGGGAAAATGTGTCTTAGATTAAAGTCCACCACTCATTATTATACCTACTTCCTGTGCTTATGTTATAATATTAAGGCCAGATATGTACCAGTATATGGTATACATTATAAATGTTCTGAATTGAAAGGAGAACTAGGAAAGGTCTCTTTTGTTATTTATGCATTATTATATATAATTCTACATGAACTCTAATGGGATCCACTCTCATATTAGTTGATAAGTTAAGATAAGTGTCACACATTTAAATACATAAAAGTACATCAAACATATATATAAATGTCAACTCTTCAGTACAATGTTTAATTTACAATCATGAAGCTATAGTGAACGAATTACACTGATGACCACCAAAGTAAGAAAGCTTTCTGTCCAAGGTCCAAGTGTCAGCTTTAGATGTGCTTTATATGAGTTAATATGAATACTGTTGATATCAAATGGCTGTAAAAGAATTCAAGGCAATTTGGTCTTGGGTGTATGATATCAATTAACTTCTTTTTCTAAATCAGAGGGACAAACACTGATGCTAGATGTACAGTGTACATTTATCAAAAGGGCCATGTATGCGTATGTAGTATACGTAGTGAACATTGTACGTATTTGCCAGAAATTAAATTGGATATCATCAGTAGGAGTGCATGCATGGTGTCAGTGGCATATTTGCCAATTAACTTGGAACTTCCAAGATTGTGTCTGTTACAAATTTTAATCCCAAGAAAAGTACATTACAGACCTCTTCTTGAAAAACTTAAATACACGCAAACATATCTGGCAACTTATGTATAATTTAGGGTTTGAAATCCATCGAGCTCCCAAAAAGGGAAGATTTGAATTGGAGAATGGCAATATGGTGAGGATAAAAATACAAGTAAAATGTTTTAAATACAAGTATATACTATTGAATCATGTCTATGTTATAACTTTACTTAATTACCATTATTCTTTTCAACATAGGGATATAATTTTATTTAAAAAAAAAAAAGTACATATAAAAAGCCTTCAGCAAACATAAACTGACATCATATATGTGACGTATATTCATCACAGTACAATAGTCAGACTGTTACAAGTAGTGTATATATAGGGGCCGCGGTGGCCGAGTGGTTAAGATGTCCCGACACTTTAACACTAGCCCTTCACCTCTGGGTTGCGAGTTCGAAACCTACGTGGGGCAGTTGCCAGGTACTGACCGTAGGCCGGTGGTTTTTCTCCGGGTACTCCGGCTTTCCTCCACCTCCAAAACCTGGCACGTCCTTAAATGACCCTGGCTGTTAATAGGACGTTAAACAAAAACAAACCAAAAAAAAAAAAAAAAAATTCAACATAAAATTACGTTTGAATTGATTAAACCATGTATTTTTAAGAATTAAAAATTAAAATGTTATGAATTACATTTATTGATATCACTGAATTTGCTGATCATTATATAGAGGGAAATAACAGTTATAACAGGAAGATTGAATTCTTCAATTCCTGTATACAATAGAGAAAAAACATACACATGATACATGTGAGTCGCCACATTCAACAAAAAATAATTATCAATTATCTGTTTTAGTGTTTTTCCTGATCAGTTTCCGGTTACATGCACCACCAAATGAAGATTTTTTTGATGAATGTTCATCTATGAATCTTATTTCTTATAGTGCAAGTTTTAATGAACTTGTTTTACAGGGACTGGAATAAATCTGACATCCTGATTTATTGCATTTGCCTACAAAGGAAAGATAAACAACAGACTTGAGAAAATTACCTGACTCATCACAATACTGATAGAGATCCTTGATTTCCATAATTGAGCGATAACTGACACATTTCCCAATTTATTTAGTAGTACATTATGACATTATTACCATTGAAGTGGTTAATTAAATGTACAGATGTATTTTTATCAGTAGGATGTTCTTGAACTTAAAAACTTGCTATATATATCTATATAGCAAAAATAAGTGGTTACTAATATTCTGACAAAGTGTATATAACTGTAAATAACTATTTAAGTATTTCCCCTAAAAAGCTAGCAGAAATACAAAGGGAATCTAGATTTTGTACTTATCATTAGAAAACTATAGCTAGACATCTTTCCAGTTTGGAAGTCTTTCAAAACTGAAGATTTTTGGTCTGTTACTTACAATATATCATTTATTTTTGTTGCATATAAACATTTTATTACCATTTGTAATTCATTATCATATATGTAATCAACACAGTTTCAAGAATAACACATGCAAGATTAGTGACACTTTCACAAAAATTGCCTGTTTGGATAAAAATTTTGCACAAGATTTAAAACTTTCTCAGCAAGGTTACAAGCTGTTATAAATATATGGATTACATACATGTATTTGGGGTCATTCTGAATTGAAAATTAAATATTTGTATATATCTGTGTAGGTTGTATTATATTGTTAGTCAGACTGTTACAAGCCTGTACATGATATAATCAAACCTGCAGTTAGAATTGTCTTTTATATTCAATTTCAATTTCAATTTCTTTATTAACTGTGGGCCATATTGCCCATTAGCACATGTTATAATATACAAAGTCATAATATACGTGAACAGCAATAGAAATTACAAAGTGGAGAACGAGTTCAGAGTTTGTACATATAGCCAGGATCTTATTGGCTTCGAAAATAAGATTTGCATGATACAATTCACTGACATAAGTTATATTAAATATAAAAGTCTATACTTAGTCAAATCATGTACTTTTGGTTACATATAATATTGATATAATAACAGTATATTAAAAGCTATGTATTTGATCCAAATGAAAATATATTAATATCTGATATAATATAGAAAGTTGAAATGCACCAGGTGTGGTTTACCAGTTATTATTCTTTTTGATAAATAATTACATACATATTCAGTGTATAGATAATTTATATATTATATAATACTTAATTATGTACTGATCGATTGATATCACCGCTTACTGTATGTGGCGAATCCAAAGTGAGGGGTTCGCCACGGGGAAATGTGACGACACCGGTACACAGGTGAGTTAAAAATCAGTAGCGAGCAGTAAAAGGACAGACGCCCGACGTTAGCTCATAATTCCTATTCAGGTAAGGATTAGAACTGGTTAATAAAAGACATTACATTGGATTTCGTGTTGTTTTATCAGTGACTGCCAGTGTCAAGTTCGTATAAATTTATACCACAGGAAACGACCTAAATAAACTCGGTTTCTCCGATCTCTGTGCTTTGGTAATTGGAAATAATATGGAATATTTTAAACTTCAAAGCGAACATAGAAATGTGTCAATGATAAACATAAATGATTTTAGCTGTAATTGTCGGCGAGTCCTTAGATCGTATGTCAAATTAGGAACACATGGATGAAACGGGGATGTATGACCCCCCGATTTGAGGTGCTACGATTGCACTGTGCCGCGAATAAGAAAATCATTAAGGTTTTGTTATTTTAATACACACATTTTTATACAATTAGTAATAGTAATCTGACAATTTGACATCAGTAAAAACACAAACAAAAACACTGTTTATTAACAATAATAACGCAAATATTTTCATCCAAAATCGACCCAAGTCTAACAACCATTACGGACCAAATCCAAGATGGTGACGTGCATTTCGGCTTATCGGGTAAGTCGGTTAATCGGGTAAAAAGTCCCCGCAAATAGGCAACCCGATTAAGCGGAATGCACTGTACTGTATTTCAATAATTTGTACACTTGTATAATTTACTAGATCTCTGACAACTACATACAATGCAAAAAAATCCTGTTTCCATCTAGGGATATAATTTTATAAATTTACTTAAAAAAAAAAAGTACATATAAAAAGCCTACAACAAGCATAAACTGACATCATATCAGTGACGTATATTCATCACAGTACAATAGTCAGACTGTTACAAGTAGTGACAGTATATACATGTGTACATTTGTATAAACAATCCTTGTAGGTCCTGTACATACTGTAGATATATACATATTTCTATAGCTACCTACAGGTCCAGTACACAATTAAAGACAAAATACATGTACATACTTATTATAAGGTCATGTACACAATTAAAGACAAAATACATGTACATACTTATGTAGCGGAACTGGACTGGGTCGATCATCGACGACCAGATAGCTCAATCGGTAGAGCATCCGGCTATTGTTTGGAGGTCCCGGGTTCGAACCCTGGTCTGGCCGTGCATTTTTCCACTCCTACTACATTTGGTGCCTGTGACCAAACCTTGTTTCAAGTGAGGTGAATACTTGACAAGGGGATACCCAAACCTGGGTTGTGAGTTGTGAAGTCTTCGGGGTCGAGCATCCAGCTAGTGTTCGGAGGTCCCGGGTTCGAATCCCAGTCTGGCTGTGCATTTTTCCACTCCTACTACACTTATAAGTCATGTACACAATTAAGACAAAATTCATGTACATACTTATAGGTCATGTACAAAATTAAGACAAAATCCATGTACATACTTATAGGTCATGTACAAAATTAAGACAAAATCCATGTACATACTTATAGGTCATGTACAAAATTAAGACAAAATACATGTACATATATACACTTGTACTTAATTAGAGGTTCTGTACAACTGCCTATCAAGATCTCCCCACCACCTTCACATATAAACCAACTGAATAACACCACCATTTTGTGACTTATTAGCTCGACCATCTCAGTTTCAGCAAAAGAGATCACTAAGTACACTAATTCCTGCTGTTTTAATGTAGCATGTATGTTTTCATGCTGAAAAAATTATAGCAAAGTAACGTTGACAATTGCCATTAGTAATGGGATTATTGAGAAACAAAGATATCATATACCAATGAAACACTCAATTTTATAAGAACTGCATTTACAGGTAATTTTCTTTATTTTTTAGGTACATTTCCCAGATGTTGAAAGGGCCGAGTGGTTTAACAAGGTAAGTCTTTTGACATAGATACATGTTGGAAGAGTTTGCCATTAAATTTTTCCAGAAACAGCTTTACTCCCTTGTACAATCTATAAATCACAGTGCCGAGAATGATACTTGTGAAAATTTCTCTGTCATATACCTATTGGGGTAGGGGGATGTCATAAACAACTCTCAGGAGGGGATTGATGGGAGAACAATGTAACCCCAGTTAAAGATCTGAGGTGAGAGTTTAATCCCTACCCATGGAAGCTGAGTGAGACCACAGATCTAGACCGTCCATTAATATTGCTGTTGTTGTGGTTGGGTATTTGGGCATGATGATTTACCCTGAGTGCTCTGGATATTGTGACTGGCTTCTTGTATGTTGTTCAGTGAGGTAGCCACCAACTACTACAAGACACCACCTCAAAATGACAATCGCTGTTCATGTGGAAAAAAACAACTGCATCAGCTCCATTTTATTTCCTTATTATTTCTCCATTAGGTCATTTATAATTATTATTTCTTCATATTTAAATTTGGAAGTATTAATAGTGTATGTGTATATGAAAATTAATGGTGCATATGTGTTTACACTGAACAGAATAAGGATTTGAGGACAGGTCTCAGAATTTTATTTATATGTATGTGGGAGTCAGGTGTGTCTCTGTATTGATACAGCTGTGCCCCGACTACTACACACATAACCCTCAAAGCACTGTATTTACTAGCTCTGTCTGACTCAACACGTGATGGATGTATGGTAGTAGTACCTTATAATGTACTCTGGCTGTAAGTTGATGTTCATGTTGGGTAGTCATGCATGATTATATCTGTACCTCAAGGTCTTCAGTCCTGTGATATTACAACGTGTATCTGAATAATATGGCTGGTGTAATATGAATTATCAAAAGAGTTGTGTGCTGTACAAAATGCACAAGGAAAAAAATAAACATGGTCATGTGCTTTATATAACAATGCACTTGTAAATATGGGAAGTGAATTAGTTTAAACAATCTTATGCTTTAAATATAACTTGTGAACATATTAGTGAAGCATAAACAAATAAAAATTTCATGCTGATAACATTTAAAGCCATTTATATGCAAAATTATATATAAGGCTTCAGTACTGTCAAGGTAAGGCGCGGGATGGGTTACCTGTATAATATGATCCCCAATAAGGCTTCAGTACTGTCAAGGTAAGGCGTGGGATGGGTTACCTGTATAATATGATCCCCAATAAGGCTTCAGTACTGTCAAGGTAAGGCGTGGGATGGGTTACCTGTATAATATGATCCCCAATAAGGCTTCAGTACTGTCAAGGTAAGGCGTGGGATGGGTTACCTGTATAATATGATCCCCAATAAGGCTTCAGTACTGTCAAGGTAAAGCGTGGGATGGGTTACCTGATATGATCCCCAAAAATAATACACATTTCTTTAGGAAGGTTGTAATACAGGGTTACATATATCTAAATGTGGAATACCATGTTTGTCACTGTCCTCTTGTGTACACACACAACAGGTTGTCAATAGAAAGCTGGTCTTGTCAGATGAATGTCTATGCAAATATTTTCTTGACCTCTGTTAGAAGGTTATCATGATCATACTTCAAGGAAAGTATTTAAAACCCAAAACAAATACAATAAATTACTGAATTTTCAGTATTCATGCAGGAGAGATTTATTATTAAAACACAATGTCTTTAAGATAAAGTAACTTCACTGGGGTGTTTTATATAACATGCATAATTAATGATGTTTGCATAATCTTTGCTTTCAAGGAAAATTTACATTTCAAACCCAAAATAAATTCTGATATGCTGCATGCAATATTACTGAAATCATGGACATATTATTCAAGATAATGTTTAATGATTAAGAAAGTGTAAAATCACAGAGATGGTTTTTGCAATATACTTGAATATTTTTTTGCTTGCTAGATTCTGGACCAGATCTGGCCATTCATTGGGGATTATGTGAAGAAACTACTGATGGACTCCATTCAGGAGAAGATCCAACAAAGTCACTCTACTGTTGGATCCTTCAGGTTCACTCAGATTGACCTCGGAGATATTGTAAGTATGGAGGTCATCAGGAACCAGTACGTGTATATGTCATTTTAACATGGTTTATAAATCCTTCAGGCCCAGAATTAAATAATACAACCTATAATATGATTTAACAGGTGATTAATTACATGAAGTGAATTTATTACTGGATCATCAATAATCATCTGTTTCCAACAATTTTGAAGAAATAGGCCAGGCTTGTTTCAGGGCACCCAACTCCTACCAAGTTTGCACTGCAGTCCTATGCATCATGGATAAGGTAGTGAGCCTTATATATAACAGTCCATATCCTCTCCCTACATACCCACCTATAATGTAACCCATACTCCTACAGTGAAAGGGGCAAAATGGGAAGGAGCTTGTTATCAATAGGAATATCATCTATGCATCATAAACATTGATTGTGATATGAATGATTGTGTAATATTCTTGATCAGAAAATAGTAAACATATAAAAATAACATTCTTCTCTTCTCCAAATAGCCTCCCAGGATCGGAGGTGTGAAGGTTTACACCGAGAATGTCCGCCGTGACGAAATTTATCTTGATCTTGATATCATGTAAGTATGTCAAATAAAATCTTGTAAGTGTACTATTTATATTTTGACTGTCATATTGAACTCCCATAATACAGTAGTGTCTACTCTTTTGACTGCCATATTAAACTCCCATGATACAGTAGTGTACTGCCATATTAAACTCCCATGATACAGTAGTGTACTGCCATATTAAACTCCCATGATACAACAGTGTACTGCCATATTAAACTCCCATGATACAGTAGTGTACTGCCATATTAAACTCCCATGATACAGTAGTGTACTGCCATATTAAACTCCCATGATACAGTAGTGTACTGCCATATTAAACTCCCATGATACAGTAGTGTACTGCCATATTAAACTCCCATGATACAGTAGTGTACTGCCATATTAAACTCCCATGATACAGTAGTGTACTGTCATATTAAACTCCCATGATACAGTAGTGTACTGCCATATTAAACTCCCATGATACAACAGCTGCAGTGTGTACTATTTTGACCATCATATTGAACTCCTATGATGCAGCAGTATGTACAATTTGACAGTCATATTGAACTCCCATGATGCAGTAGTGTGTACTCTTTTGTGTTAACAGCTACAGCAGTGACAGCTTCATTGAGGTCAAGGTCAAGGGTATTACAGCTGGAATCAAGGATCTTCAGGTACAGTGCTCTGGATGTCAACTTTTCTCTTCCAAAGTGAAATGACATTGAATTTTGTATAACAAATGAATATCATCAACTGCAAACAGTAGCTAAAACATTGGGGCCGATAAATGCTGCAGGCTTTCATATTTTTTGGATGTTCGAAAGTTTGAAAAAGGATTTGAAGCTTTTTTTTTTAGGGTAAGCTAAAGGTAATTGTTGCAGACCAGAAAAAAATCAAATATAGTATATTTTGGTTCAAATATTCTTGAGAGCCAATGATTTGTAGATATGTTAAACTATCTATATGTTATAAGTACTGATTAATAATTAACTAGATATTCATGCTATAATTAACTAGATATTCATGCTATAATTAACTAGATATTCATGCTATAATTAACTAGATATTCATGCTATAATTAACTAGATATTCATGCTATAATTAACTAGATATTCATGCTATAAATTGATTAACATTGACAGTTGCGTGGGACACTGAGAGTGATCTTCAAACCTCTGATTGGTCAGATTCCACTGTTTGGCGGGATGAGTTTCTTCTTCATCAACACCCCGGTAAGGTGTACAATGTATCTCCACTGGGTCACACTGTATCAAGTTTCTATTCTGTAAAGTATTTAAGGATAAGGGAAAGGGGACAGGGTTTGAATTGTTTTTATTTTACATATTTATGTCTTCAGATTGTGTGACATGACAGCTTCAAAATTGATAATGTTTTAGTCATTACTATTTCAATGAAAATTTTAATTAACGAAGTAGGCAAAACTCTAAAGCTTCATCTCGGATGATAAAAAACAAAAAAAATGGTACTTTACCATAGAGGTATTGCAGTGTACTTGTAATAGGCATTGGGGGAGTCCTTTATTATCTACCTGCAGTGATCATGAGTACCTGTGATAAATACCATGAACATTATTTATTTTACAACTGTGAAACAATTTAATACAACAAGTCACTGTTAGTATTGTTGGCCTGGATGGAGGCATGCGAGGGGTCTTGCTGTGGAAGGAAACTTGAGAGAACTATTAATCAGGGAAAATCCATGAGTAAGGCAGGTGACCCCCATTCCTTTTCATGTCCGATTGAGGAAATGAGCTGTGGTCACCTAGGTAAAGACAGGTGTGTAACGGTCACTGCCACCTGACCATTCAAACTTTATAGATGATAATTGTTAACATCATTTCTGACCTTTAAACTGAAGTGTCTACAGTACAATTGTAACAGTATTTTACTCTATTGCCAGGACATCGACTTTAATCTGACAGGACTTGCCAACTCTCTGGACCTCCCAGGTCTCAGGTAAACACCTATGTAATCTTTGGGAAAGGAATGTGTTTGTAGATATACTTGTGGTTGAATAGAAATGTATTGGTATCTACATGGAAAGCTAATTTGATACATCATTATTTCATTTTATCATTTTCACTCCAAAGTTGATAATGAAAGCAATGATTGAGATGAAATATTTTCCCTGTCTGTGAAAGCACACTGCATTGCTCACTGAATTATGATCTAATTTGAATGAAAAATTGCTGCTGATTCATGGAAATATAAATGCACTATAATGAATTTCATATGACAAAGTTGAACAATAATATATACATTAAGTAATATGTTCTTTACATTCATGAGAAGAGACCATCCTGATTCCGATTATGTTCGTTTTTTGTAGCGACATGTTGGATACAATTATTGCGGAACAGATTTCCAACATTATGGTGTTGCCCAATAGGATTGTTGTTCCCATGGTGCAGGATGTCAACCTGATGATGTTGAGGTATCCCCAGCCTGATGTAAGTGTAATAGATATATATACCTATATATTATGTATAGGAGGCACTGTGGTCTCATAATGGACACTGGGCTACCTGATCAAAAGGTTGCTAGTTTGAGTCCCTGCATGGATACCATGTTGTACCCTTGAACAAGATAATTCTATGTTGTGTTCAAGTCAACTTAGCTGTATAAGAGAACATGATTGGTTGCTGAACATTTTGTGTGCAAGCTTTTACATTTTGTAGCTCCAAATTCCAATGGCAGTCCTGGCTATATGCTCCCTTTGGAGTCAAAAGACTTTGGCTGGTAGCAAAAGGCTTGATAGCCACAGATAATAACTTGTGAATGGATTAGAGATAGCTTTATTGTCGTGATACAGTGAAGAACTTCAAGTTGTTATGATTACTATTAATTATTATTTTCCCAGATTACTATTAATTATTATTTTCCCATACAAATGAGTACATTGACAATTACATCAAGTTATCACATACTGACAGTACGACATGATACATTTCACTATGACTCTGTCATCAATAAATCTGGTACAGAATATTTTACAATATACATTTTTAGCAGAATTTAATTGAAACACGAATTAATATCATCCAGCTACACCCTGTTTTGATTACAGGGAGTACTGCGTATCCATGTATTAGGGGCCAAAGACCTTATTAGAGCAGACATTGGATTCGCCAAGAAAGGAAAGTCGGACCCATATGCTGTAGTGAAAGGTAATGATGATGCTGACATTGGTTTGTCTGTTTGTTTACCCACATTTCTATCATGAATGTAAATTCAAATTACAGGTACTGTTCTTCATTTATGAAATCGGAAAAAGAATTTTCAGATCATTTTGGTATTTATTCACATTCCATCTTGTGCATGTAGATAGCTAGCACTCTTTAAAAAACATATTTTTCTCTTGCTTTTAAGCATTTGAAGATATTTGCTGCAACAAAAAATACAGGTTGATACAGGTCGTTTTTATAATTTTCAATTAACAAGCAGCTGAATTTGTTTTATTATGTGTATTTTCAGTTGGAGCAAAGAAGTTTAAGACCAAAGTCATCAATAACACTGTTAACCCAGAGTGGAATGCTGTTTTTGAGGTAAGAGGCTCTGAAGTAATATCACACTTGTGTCTGAAATCTAAGTTATAGCTCATTGTCACTTGTGAATTGCTATCAGTAAAGTAGGACCCTGTGGTCTAGTGAACTGTATTAAATCAAAATTAGGCAGAGGTTTCCAAAATTAGATTTTCATTAACAAATTTATTATTATTGTGAAGAAAACGCATTCAACAGCCAAGAATAGTTGTTTTTATTTAACCACCTTCTGTGTAAAGTCTCATCATTTGGACTGAAATTGGCAGATGATTGCTGAAAATTTTGATCAACCAATCATATCTGGTGTTAGAACAGATTTGATAAGTGACACAAAATGGAATGTGCTGCAGTATGTTTTTTTGTAAAATATAGATTGTGAAGTGGTATGTAAAGAATATGACTAATTGATTACAACATAGATTCAAGAGTCAAGAAATTTTATTTAAAGTCGCATATTATAAAACAGGACAACATTTAGTACAGCTGTGCTATTCTTGTGACAAACAGAAGTAAAGATAACATGAGATGTATGCTGTAATTGAAATTAAATTTTTGTAGACTATCATTGACATCAAGGACGGTCAGTATGTTGATATTGAGCTCAAGGATGAGGATCCAGGCAGTAAGGATGATGATCTGGGATGGTGAGAAATCCTTAATTATATTTAACACAATTTTGTGTGGTGTTAACTGTTAATGGTGAATCTCTGTATTGAAATTCAACTGTTTTAGTCATCTCCATGTTGGATATACATGAAGTTTTTCATATTGATGTTGAATTAAAAATCAATAAAATGAAAGACTTAGACCTGTAAGGAGGGGCAGTGTTTATATTAATAATCAAATTTTAATGTAAGTTGCGAAACTTCTACGATATTGATAGCATAATCCATTATCATGAGCAAATACTAATCTTATCTATTGGGCTCGATAATGTTTTCAGTAAATTTATTGTTTCTTGTAATGTTTGTCAGTTGTGGAAATTCCAAGTGAGTGTTTAATGGAATGATGCAAGTATTTCAACAGAATAGTAATGTGATTTAAAACAATGATTAACCTTCCCTTAATGACAAATTCTTGATGAAGCAGTTCTCGTAATTATCTGCACAATGACTTTTGCATTGTATAGTCATAGACTTAATTTGCACTTGAACATTTCCTTCTTAAAAAGTTTGCAATAAAATTTTCTGTACCATACCACAACACTGTTACATATGGATAGCATGAATATTACTGTTCTACTTTCAATGCATGTTCTGTCAATATTCATATTATACAATGTATAATTATTATATACATGTCTCATTCAGTGAAAAATATCTTGTACTTGTATTATGAATTGCCTCCTCAATCAATGAAAAATGTCTAATACATATATTATGAATTGCCTCCTCAATCATTAAAATATATATCCTAATTGCCTCTGAAATCTACATCTGAAAAGTGCATATGAATTACTAAAATACATACTAAACCTTGATAAGGAGTATTTTGTTTTATAATATCAGTTTTGTTAATTATCAGATTTTAGAAGGAAAACAAGTTTGCCAACTTGACATGAATATTTTCATTTAGTTTTATTGTATTTCTAGATTGTTTTGTTCCTATTACCAAAAGTTTTGCTTCTGCTATGCAAGTTAATACAATCAGAAAGTTTGAAAGGAGAAAATATTTAAAAGGAGGAAATACAATGATTGATAACACACCAAGATGTTTAGTTAGTTTTCCATATTTCCAGTCTGACATTACGGGTGTGAGGTTATTTGAGTATTAGTTTAGATATTCATTCCTTTTTTTCTGATCTTCCACAAAGTCATATTAACAGTGTTGAATTTAGAGAACCCATTGTTTTTGTAAATTATGTTTGATATTATTTGGACATTGATGGACTTCCTTTTTCGATCTTTTGCAGTGTGAATATTGCTATATCCTCGGTGTCCAAGGATGGCACGACCGACTCTGTACGTATTACATGATGTTGTTTTGTAAAACTATTTATACAATGGTAGAAGCAAACAGTGCATGCTGATATCAATTTATTTAAGTGTTTCTGCGATTCCAGATTTTCTCTCATTCCATAGAAGTTTTATTGGCTGTCGATGATTGTCAGTATTTGATGATGTATTAATGATAGTAGTTTTAAGGGTTGTCAGTATTTGATGAGCTTCTATTAATGGTACTAGTGTTAAGGGCTGTATTCCAGTAAAATTTATATCCTACAGGAGGAATATAGAAATAAAGAAATTCTATGCAGTGTGGGTGCTGCAGAATGTGTTGCCTATTATATAGTACTCTTTTAATTAAATCATTCAGTGGGTGGTCCCTTTATGACAAGCCTGTTGCGTTGATATTTCACTGGAATAGCCCTTAACCTAATAGTATTTGTTCTTTAGTCAATAAGCAGTGGAACTTGATGTACTTTGTGGCATAAAAGTTTCATCATTTACATGGATATATATTGATATGATAAAATACATCCAACCAGACACAGTAATTTTTCATGCACTTACAAAGTTTGTAACGATGCTATATAACATAATACAAACTGCTCTGTAATTGTCTCCCCCTATTTGTAGTATGTGTCATTTTTATTGTACACAGTGGCTCCCTCTGGAAGATGTCAAACAAGGCCTGATTCACATTAAGCTGGTGTGGAATTACCTGTCTAAGGACCCTTCAATCCTCGACCATGTAAGTACGGTCCACTCAGATGGCTTTCCTGTAGTAAGGTATTCAGTGATGCAGAAGACATGCTAAACCCTTTTAAACAATTTGATTTGATGTTGTAATTTTTGGTATACGGGAAACAACATTTTTTTGGCTTGTAACACTTCTAACTTTCTATATTTCAGTGAAAATTTATCAATAATCTATTATTGCTAAAAATGTCAGATGCCGTGTTGCTTGTGAGTTAATCTGATAACTTGAAGCTCTGTTACCAAAGAATTCTAGATTAAGTTTAAGCCTCTTGAATTGCTGTCAAAAAATTGTGTGAATTCACATATCTCACAATACAATCAATTTTAAAGGAGAACTAATAATTCATTCCCCACAGGAAAAAAAATCATAAAACAAAGCCTAGGAAACAAAAGAAATCAGTTCTCTTAATAATTATGAATGTTTTTTATAATCGGTTCTCCACAGAGTTATGAACAATATCTATAATTGGTTCTCTATAGATATCTAAACAATATTTACAATCGGTTCCCTACAGATATATAAACAATAATTATAATCGGTTCCCTAAAAAGATATGTACAATATTTATTATGATTTCAAGATATAAAAAAAGATTTCTTTATAGTAAAACATGTTTATTTTGAACCATAAGGATCCAACAATTAATTTCTACCATAACTATAAAACACAATTACATTGTATATAAATCATAGAGATCTAAGAAATTCTTAGATTTACTGTAAAATATTCATCATGAACTTTTGGACCTAAGAAATTAGCAATTTTAAAACCTTAAGATTTAGGCCAGTGTTGACATCAACAAAATATCTCCATACCAATGTTGACTTCATTATAAGTTCAGAATAAACATGTTTTACTGTACATTTTAACCTTAGATGTGTTGTGTAGCTTAAACAATAATATTTTTGTTTTTAAATTGTCACACCTAATGCTTTTTTACTTCAGTACAATAATGTTTCAAGTTTTGTGTGTCTTGTTTATAAGAAGTGTTTAGATACTAGTAAGATTCCACTTTTTAACAGGCGAAGATAAAGACACAGGTAAAAATCATGGCAAGCGTTTGTCTTTAGATGGGTGCCCTGGTATACATACTTACATGTCTATTGTAATCAGTCAGCTACACCCAGTCCTCGGTTATTAATAGCATCACGGATTGATTTAAATAATTCTAGAATTATGAATCTGGTTTTTTTACTTATAAAGTGAATTTATAAATTTATCTATTGAATCACAAAGACAATTGAAAAGATGGGATGATTTTGCTTGTATACATATGACAATATTAATTAAAATGGTGATGGTTGCACTGTTAAAGAAATAATATATATTTTACTAAAATGTAGTTTTGTAAATTTTTTTGTGAAACTTCAAACTTTCAATAACCACGTAGATCTAAAATAGTACGAAATACATAAAAGGAACAAGCTGTAAATCTACTTCAAAGTAACCACTTTTGATCAAGGATTGTTTTTTTGTTTTTTTTTAAAACAATGCTTTACCTGAAAGTGAAATAGAAAAATCAAAATGGACCATATATACAGCAAACATTCTATTGTAATTTGACTCAGTAAAAATCATTTTCAATAGCTTTTTAGGAAAAAATAATTTAAGTTCCTTTAGAATTAAGCATTAAATTCAACTACCTGGGCTGGTAAATAATACATATGCTGCTAAAATGTACATGTATGGGCTGGTTAAATTAAAGTCCATTCTAAAATGTTTTAATATAAATTAAATAGAGGATTTACTTACTATCTGATTAAGATTGTAATGAAGAAATAATGAAGCTACTTAAACAGTTCTGTTAGTGTTCATTTATGTTTCTCTTCCTAAATTCAACTAAATTCAATGCATTAACGATAAATTTTACCAGACACACTCCTTTACCGACTATACTACCCTCTACCAGTGTTGGTAATGGTCAATAATAGGTATTAATTAACCAAGATGTCCTACCAGGGAATGCATGTCTAAAAATATGCTGACTGTGTTGTCATTCAGTCAAGATGGCTTTAGCTAACTAGTCTCCAGTGTAGATGAGGTTTTCCTTGTTTCCCCATATTTTAGAGACATGAGATGCATGTTGGAAAATCTGTTTTGATCGACCTGGTGCATGGAATCAGTATCTTCAATTATTATTGAAGATCGCTCAATTACTTATGAAATTTTAGGAATCTGATCAAAATGAGTAGATGGTGAACACCAATAAACTAATTAAGAACCAATAAATAAATTAAGAACCAATAGATTGATTAAGAACCAATAAATAATTAAGAAACCTACACCAACAAGTCCTGTGTCCCTCCAGTAACGTAGCTTTTCTTAATGTTTAGCGGTATCTACATGTAAATGTCTTAAAAAATATAAGATTTGAGTTTGATTGTCAACGATTTCTTCAAGAATCAGTCATTATAATAGGAGCTTAACCTAATTCTAGTATGAATTTTAATGGAGCCTTAATTCAGATCAATATACATGTAGTTTAAAAAAAATTTCATATCTTATGATTTGATAACTTCATGATTTTATGATGGATAATAAGTATTTTAGATAACAAACTTCTGCTAACTTGTTTTTGGCAATTAGCTAACAATTTAATTGGTGTGATTAAGGGAGTATATGAGGACCAATGCATTGTAACCCACTAGATTTTTATTAATTTCCTTATTTTGTTTACACTGCTTTTGTAACTCTTACTTATTTGTTTTTCGTTACACATGTGTCTGTATGTTTCTGGTAAGTGAATTTGCTGGTTTTCTGTTCTAGAGTGGTTTGTTGTAGTTTGAACCTTTTGTCATTAATAACTACTTTATATACTGGTTCAACATTCTGCATACACATCTTCATATTCATTGTCATACAGAAAGCCTCACCAAGATGTAGTAACAATTTAAATCACCAATATCACTAACTTACATTTCCTCATATCTCAAACTATAAACAGAACATTTTTAAATGCTTTTGTTTTATTCTACGAAAATATTAATCTGATATTTTTAATTAAATACACTGTAAAATGATTTAAATAAAAAGATATCCTTCCATATGGAGTATGTAGTAGGTCTTGAGATTTTTATCTGCTATACTTAAAATGACTACAGCTGTTGATACTGATAGGTAATTAAACAAGACAAAACCAAACCAAGTCTGCAATATTAACAGGTCTATAAGTCGTTGAACAAGAAAAAACCAAACCAAGTCTACAATATTAACAGGTCTATAAGTCGTTGAACAAGACAAAACAAGCCAAGTCTCCAACATTAACAGGTCTATAAGTCGTTGAACAAGAAAAAACCAAACCAAGTCTGCAATATTTACAGGTCTATAAGTCGTTGAACAAGAAAAAACCAAACCAAGTCTGCAATATTTACAGGTCTATAGGTCGTTGAACAAGAAAAAACCAAACCAAGTCTGCAATATTTACAGGTCTATCACAAAAGATGTACAGGTTCATACACATGTTTTGTGTATGTGATGGTGTCATACAATGGTATATGGTAGCACAAATGTGTAGTAGGTATTTGGACATGCTTATTAGGGAAATGTTTGAATATAACAGGCATGAGGTGAGGGGCTGAGGGAAATACTAAGGGCCAAAGTCTGTGTGGTCTTTTCAAATAATGTTTGTGTGATACACATTACACAATTATGTATTTACATGTTTAGAAAAAAAAGACATAGATTTATGTGTTTTATAGAGTTCTTAATGAACATATCATTAGCACTGAATAGTTGATTTGATGTTAAATTTGAAGTATGAAAATAAAAACTCCCTGATAAATTCTCTGAAAGGTTTAAATAAGGTCTGCATTCTTTTTAAAACAACTATCATTTATCAGTTCATCTCATCTGCTTGGCTTATCTCCCCTTATCTGTGAGCACGTAACATGCTCCTCATATTACTAAGTGAAGACACACTACAGCCACATCATACAGAACCATTAATTGACGATTGATAAAATATTAATGGTATCACCTATATTCAGTATTCATTCAGTAATATTAATTGTGTAAAGTAATGGTGTTTGTACTTTAAATTTGATACATGTTTTTGTTTTTGTTTCCAGGATTAAATAAAAAAATTAATAATCACATTAGAAATTTCTTTTCTTTACTGAAGAAATTATGATGTACATTTAAAATTGAAGAAATCCCTTTATTTTTTGTCATGAGATCTAATCATACTTAATGATGGTGTGGCTGTAGATAGGTTTATATTTACTTCATAAAATGGATTTCAAAACTCATTTCTATCTATTTAAGTGACCATCACAGAATTCTCACACTGACTAAATATTTCTGAAACAAGCTATTTTATATTCCTAAAAGTATGAAATAAGGACTAAGTTTTTTTCGAAGATTCAGATTGAGAATGAGCTGCCTGTGTGCTCAATACAGTATAATTATTATAATGGAACACAATTTCTTAATCTGTGCTGGTTCAGAATTTAAAAAATTCATATGAAAATCTTGACATTTTAATGAAAATCTTAAGTGGATATTCAAGAAGAAACAAATGTGATAATAATTCTTTGGCTAATAATCATGACAATTGTTATCCTCAAAATTGAATAAAAATTCTGATACATATTCATTTGTATATTATTCACCTTAATATATGTAGATAATCCTAGATTGGAATTATATTATAGCTTAGAGGCTAAATCTATAAGGTATAGACCTCTTTAGTTGCTGTATTTATAGCCCCAGAAAACTTTCATTTGATACACAAGTAGATTTATATAGCTAGAAGAAGATTAATTATAAGGAAGATAAATGAGCCAAATCATACACAAGTATTTATATTTGTTATAACAGTATTGATACAATTTTTGTTAACTAATAAGTTTGTTAGATTTCTTTTTAACATGTTTAATGAGTTGTTTTTCTGTTCTTTTAAAAGTCCCGTTTCTTATAATGTTTTCCCCAAATACCTTTTTAATTGTCTTACACTTAATACAGTTTAGATTTCTAGAACTTAACTTGAGATACAATGAGAGATTAACATTAATGTGTAAGTTTCGACTCAGAATTAGTATTATTTGATTCTTTGTTCTAGAATTGACACATTTGTAATGTTTTCGTTAGATTATACCTGTTATGATGTTTAACACGTTTTTTTCTGGACTTATAGACCCTGCAGCACATGGAGAAGAATACTGACGGTACAGAGTTATCCTCGTCTCTACTGATGGTGAACCTAGACTCCGCACGAGAACTACCGGTATGTATTATTCTTTTAAATAATTTCACAAACCAGAAGTCTCACCTAGCTGTCTATTGACACTAGATGTATATACAGAGGTATATGGCCCCTGTTATACGACCTCTCCAAAGTTCATTGATGTTAAAAAATCAGTTGAAACCGGATCTTGAGGAAACACAGATTTGAGTAATTTTTCTACTTAAGGAGGATTTTGAAATGGACGCCTGACCAAATTTTTCATTCAAAGTATTGAGCAGTTTTTCGTAACTATTAACCAACATATTTGATGTTCACATTACAAGTTACTAGAAACATGTATCAATATTTATGAACTCATTTTTACCTAACCAGAATGGTTTGAATGTCTACTGATGTATTCGCTGAAGTATGAAAAATCAATACGTTTGTATCTACTGGTACCAGTATACCCTCGGATGATGTTGGAAATGAAAGACTGTTTAGTAACCTGACTAACTATTTTACTCTGTATGACATCTGCATGTGCTAATTTTATTATTTTGATTTTCAGTTTCACCAATAATTAATGTAAAATTCATTATTTCTTTTCTGTTATTAATTTGTTGACTGAAGTTGTTACCTGGAAATGCATTTTTTTCCTTCATGGTATTGTTCTGATGTTTGTTGTTTTTTTTTTAGATATTTTGAGAATATAGTGAGAATATAGTGCAGTACTAGTGTTTATAAGTCCACTTGTATGATTTTTCTAGCTCTGGAAGATTGTAGCACTATTTACTGGTACTATGTGATTGGAGATCACTCTTAAATAGAGTACAGTGAGGTAATTGTTCTATATTGAGTAATATTTTAGAACTTCTTTTATTTATTGCAGAATTTCAAATTTATTGATCAAATTATGATGATTTTACTAATTCTAGTACCAATATGGAAACACTTTTGGAATATTTAAGGTAAATCTGAATGCGTTCCATTGTTGGCTTTGAATTATTACTGAGAGAGTTGTGTTTGTGTTACATACTTGGCTACAACTTGCCAGTATCTCATTCTAGATCCTACCGGTTGCACATGGAAACGGTTATTTTTATGCTGAGAGATGTATTTCGTGGAGAGTCACATTTTGACATTTATCTGTCAATCTTCATGCTGGCATATGATATTGTTTCTTTATACAATCTCATAAGTTTTGTTCTCATCAACTTTCTCCTTATTTTTGATGATAATTCTAGTTTTCGCATGATCTTGACAATGGTTTGAAAATTTCGTTTGAATTGCATGAATCTTGTCTATGATAAGAATGCATTTAAAATTTTTGCAAAAAGTTCTTTTTGAATTCAAAAGTTTAATTTTTTAAATGTTTAAATGGTAGTGTTTTGACTAATGAACAAAATGTATCTTCTAAACGTTTTGAATATTCAATATTTTTATAACAAAGTACAACTATAGTGAACAAAGGGATTAAGGGGAGGTAACCTCCCTTTTATATACCGTATTTGACCTAATAAGGGCGCCCCTACCTTTTTTCAAGGAAATAAATCCTGGACTGAGTGTCAAAATGGTGTTCAAAAGTCATAATTCATGTGAAAAGTTTTGCTACTTTATGTGTTCAATTTTCTTCAGCAAAATAAGTAACTGGAACACAAGTTTTCGCCACATTTTGTCTATTCCTACAGATGACATGTCAGTGCAAAGAGCACCCGAAACTAAACACACATACAAATAATAACTTACCATCTTTATTTGAAGATAAAGTAAAAGACTTTATTCTTGTTGATAAATAACTTTTGTTCAGAACAGAAAGCTTGTAAAAGACATTGTAAATCAATTATAATGTCAAAGAAAACGATGTCCGATATGATCTGGGAAATCACCTGTGTCTATAAATAGAACACAAATGAGTTCCATTTGAACATAAATGGTGGAACACATGTTCTCTGGTCTAAAGATCAGCTGGCATGGTTTACAAGTTTACAGGAATATTCAAGTGATGTTTAAGCTTAATATATGATAATGAATAGATATCTTCATCTGGAATATTTTATGACTGAATATTTTACCGTTTCCACAGCCTTGGGTATTCTGCTATAAGGTATAGTCTGTTTCATAAAACTTTAGAGTAACTAATCTTAATAAGGGCGCCCCCACTGTCAATTACCCGCGCCTTATTAGGTCAAATACGGTATGATGAAACATTCTCCCTTACTGATATTTTCTGAAGAAGGATTTGCAACATCTCTATGCTAAATTTCTTGAGATTTTTTCTCCATATTAAATCTATTGCTACACCATGTTTGTTTGTTTGTTTGGTTTTTTAAAAAAAAAATTGTTAATAAAATTGCAACAATACACCCAATGTTTTTTACAGAAATTTCTGTGTTTTAACACAGAGCCATACAGATGTATTGATGATCAAATGTTGGTGGCCATGCCTATTTGGCTAACTGTCAGATTACTAATGCCATTGCGAGACATATAAATTATCATACCAATTTTATACCTGAGTTTATAATTACAAACCTGTTGTATTGCTCTGAAATATAGATCGACAAAATTATGTATAAAAAAAAGTGCTCCGAAGTGTTTATCATTTATGATCTATCATCATATTTTATCCCAAAATCATTATTAATTTGCGATTATTTAATTACATTGTCCAGATCCTGTCTCATACTAGTCACAGACTGCTCCATTAGCAAGCTACTAATACAAATGATCTATTTTCCTAGACAGTTTATAATCTAGCTGCTACACATAGAGGAAGTATATTGATCAAATATCTGTGCTATTTACTGATGGAGCTGAGCAGTGTTGTTTGTCACAATTTCCTAATCAGCTGCTGTTCAAACTAAAAAACAAATGGCTACAGCATGTCATGATTTGAAGCTATATATAGTAACATTGATTGTGGGTTGATCCGTTTACATATTCTGATTTATAGATTCCATCCATTTTTGTTGATATATTCATTCATCCGAGAGGCCTTTCTAAATGAGATAAACATTAACACATATGATCTAGAAGATATTTTATTCATTTTACTTTCAGAATTTATGTAGGTATATCAGTAATTTTTTTCAGATGATTTTTGATAATTGACTAGTTGACTTTTCAAAAATGAGTCTTTTTTTTTTTTTGGCTTGATTTCCCCTTAATGCTTGCTATTTGATATGTGTAGCATCTATGTGATATATCTAGTTTTACACTAATCCTTATACTGTTATAGGAATAGGTTCTCTCACCGCCAACATATTCCTGCCAAATAGAGCACAACTTTTTAAGCAATTACCATTTGCTAATTAGTTGAACACATATTTTTTCATACAAATAATTGTTGATAATACCAATACACAAAAAATTAAAATGTTTTGTTAGAATTATTCAATTCTGAAATTGTTTACAAATATGTGATAATATTTGTGGAGTTTTTTGTACTTTTTGTTATTCTGTCATCCTTCATGAACTCATGCTCATCATCGAAGACGCAGATTGTATTCTGACTACAGATAATTATACTAACTTCATTAATGATATGCATGTTATTGGCTTGTTTTCAGGGATCCCTCAAGGTGAAATGGAGTTCTTGTTTTTTAAATCTAATTAGAGCTGCATTCCTTTTTTCTGAGTTTTCCTTAAATCTTCATTTATCACATAGATTGTTTTGTTTTTCTGACTAATAACTCTTATACACTAAATATGATATAATCTTACGATTTAAGAAAATATCTTTAGTATATATATCATTTTTATTAGCAATAAAGGAAATTAATGTAATATGACTTAGTGATTGAGGGACATACATGAAATAACCATGTGATTTAGGGTGAAGTTGAAATACTGGTTCAGCATGTAGTACTCGGAGATTAGTCCTATTTATGGGTGGGTTGGGTGGGTTGGGTGGGTCCCTACCCCTACCCTGGGCATTGAGTTTAGTACTTACAGATTGGTACTAAATTCTATTTATGACCAAGTATTTTGTACCTAACCTGGGGGGTCTCTTTAGTACTTAGAGATTGGTTCTATGTCCTTTTTTTGGGTGAGCATTTCAGCTCTACTCTTGGGGTTCTTTTTATTAGTTTTTTGGTGAGCATTTTGTCCCAACTCTTGGGGTTCTGTTTATTAGCTTTTGGGTGAGCATATCGTCCCTACTCTTCGAGTTCTGTTTATTATTTAGAGATTGGTTCTAAGCCCTGTTTTTGGGTGAGCATTTCATCCTTATTCTTGGGGTTCTGTTTATCATTGAGAGATTGGTTCTAAGTCCTGTTTTTGGGTGAGCATTTCGTTCTTACCCTGGGGGTTGTGTTCTTCATGGAGGATAATAAACTGTCTTGTGCTGTTGTGGTTGCCATTGTGTCCTTAGGGGAAAAACAGGTGCTCTGGATAGCATGTGACGGAGCTCACTTATATTGCTCAGTGATGTAGCCACCAACTGCTACAAGAAGTCTGAGCCTCAAAACAGCCCTGGCTGTTCATGGAGGGACAAACCAAGCGAAAAAAACAAACTTAAAGACAATAAGAAGGACAGCATAATTTTAGTGTCAGACACTAATTTTTATGGGTAGATCTCCTCTACATACCAACAATTTTCCATTGAGATTTTTAAAGTTAAGGAATTTTGGTGATTTAGGATTCCATTTATGACACTGGGGCAGGCAGCTGTGATAATTTAACTCTGGACAACTGATGATTTCTGATAATTATATGGTTCTCATTGAGAGAATCTAGATACTTATACGTTGCAACAGAGTTAGTAAGATTTTAAAAGATGTTGACTTATATTATAAAAAAAACATCAACTTAGGTATGAATTGTTGAATACTACAGCCATCATGTAGAAACTTTTTGGCATTATTATATGATTTTGGTAATACAAAAATGTATATGAAAGGAGATACGTACAATGTATATATTTAGAAATGGGGATGGAAATGGGAACTGTGAAATATAGGTATGAAATAAGGTGAAACAAAGATATTATTTCAGTGACAAGTCTAACTATATTCAACCTTAAACTTACATATTTTACTTTTACTTTATATTTAATCAAATTTTAAAATCTTCATAAGCTAAACACAAAGAAGATTGAACTTTTGTCATATGTTTTCAAAGGGATTTTTTTCTGCACAATTTACCATGCCTACACTGTACTAGGATTTGTTTGCCAAAGTGTTGCATTTGCTGTGATATCAGAATTAACACAGGCTACACAGATTTTGTGCTGGTGACTTATGTATGATATAATTATGTAGGATTTTGAAGCTTACTTAATGCTATAGTTCACCAACTTTGGTTTCCATAATTTTAATCTCAATATGTCTTTAAGGTTTCACTATCAAATAACTTTCTGTAACATGGCCTTTTCCTCTAAATATATCCTTTTTTGACAATATCAATTTTAAATTGAATATTTTATGACTTGAAACTCTCAGTCAGTGAGCATCTGAATAAAATCCAACAGTTTTCAATTTGTTCGACACTTGATCAAGTCCTCTCTGATATTAATTTTTTGACTGTCCAGAATCAATATGGTTTCCCTAAATTAATATATCATACTCTTTGTCCTAATTAACACTGATTTTCCTCACTTGCAGTGAATGCTTTGATTTTGGTATAATATCTTTTTGATATCACAAGTGGAAATGTATTGAATTAGTTTGAATCCAGTAAGTTGATCTAATTTAGAAATGTTTGTTTACTAATCATGTATATTTTGTATATGTGAATTTCGGAGAATTTGTTTAAAATGTTGGTATTCGATAGTAGGCCAGAGAAAAAGCACTGGCCATGATCAGTGACTAATGAACACAAATGGCAAGTGACCTTTGACTTGTACAACATCAAAGCTGTTCTTTTATACACCATTAGAAATAGGTACTGAACTTACATGGACTAGCAGTTAGCCACTGGATGTATAAAGGCTTAGGTGTAGAATATAGACGGCAGTGGCAGATCCAATGGCCATTCTTATAGATCTGCCATTGCCTTGCTAGCAAACACACTGACTTCAAAACTATTTATGTTGAGAATAATTTTTTATAAGAAGTAATTATATCCAGGTTTTTTCTCTACAGGTTCAGTTTTATGATATATTCATATATATTTATAACTGATTTTTTTTTGGTGAAAAGTGCTAACTTGATATAATATTAATCAGCGGACCTAAACTATCATGGGACTGATATTGACTTTAAATTGATTGGATATTAATGAAATTGATTAGCTGTATACACTGTATGTATAATGCTGAAGATATATATTTTTTTTAAATGACCACAGCTGTTGATGACTGTTAAACAATACAAAACTAAACCAAACTGCATTTTAATTGTAGCGTGGGAAGAAGCAAATGGCCGAGCCCTGTGCCTACTGCATCGTCAGTGTTGGTCAGAAGAAGGAGGAGAGTGCAGTTAAACTGAACACAGACAGTCCAATCTGGGAAGAGAACTACCGTTACCTGGTCCATGATCCCAACATCCAGGTCATCGATGTACAGGTAACCTCAGTCCAAGTTTTATGATATTATCTCTGCTTATTAATTGATTACCTCCCCTTATGAAAGTTTACTTACCTGGTAATGACCTTACACTGTCTACAGAGAGTATAGGAATCGACCATAGATAAAATATGTATTATTTGTTATGGTTTAAATTGAAGTACATTCACTTTTAATCTGATTGAACATATTTAAAAGTACCGTAGAAATGCTCAATATTAATATGAATACTAACTTCTACTGATGAAATGTCATTGCTTCACAGCTAATTATTATGAATATTGGATCCACTTCACTTCTCCTAAAGGAAATTCAAGGATGAACACTTGCTACATAGTTTGC
The DNA here is from genome assembly GCF_902652985.1 of Pecten maximus. Lineage (NCBI taxonomy): Eukaryota > Metazoa > Mollusca > Bivalvia > Pectinida > Pectinidae > Pecten > Pecten maximus. The sequence continues at coordinate 31,405,742 of NC_047016.1, read as the reverse complement.
ATGATTTGGTTTCAGGTCATGGACAAGAAAACCGGGAAACCTCTTGGTGACATGAGCTTGCCCCTCAAGTCTATTCTCAGAGCACCTGACATGACACTAGACCAATACTTCAGTCTCAAGAACTCTGGGGTCAGCAGCCAGATCCATATGAGGCTTGCACTGAGGGTAAGGTCATAGGTCAAGATTTCCTCATTTCAAGGCATCCGTCACTCATTTGTCTGTGGTCAGTATCAAGATAAATGTTTTCTTCTCAAGACCTAAGAATATCCGAACTAGGAGCAATGAGGTTTCCCCTCATATGAAATCCCTCATATCCTGAATGTGGCCATACCAGCAATTAATGTTTTGTCTTGTGTTTGATTATGTACACATAGAAAGCTTAATTTTCAAACACTATTTTCTATGGCATCAACACATTAATTTCCTAAATTTCATGAAATATATTAATTTCCTAAACTTCATGTAATATATCATGATGATATTGCAGATGCTGACTTCAGAGGTGTCTATTATCCCATGCTGATATTGCAGATGCTGACTTCAGAGATGTTTAAACATAACTGCATTAAAACTTTACATTTAATTGTATTAATGACATTACAGGCACTGACAACAGAGAAATCTAAAGAATCTACAGAACCGGAGCAGATCATCACACCTAGTGAAGTGGCTAAGGATGGAACTTCCGTAGATGGTAACACTGGTGCTACCCCAGCCCCAGCATCAGCACCAACAGCAGCAGCCGCCAAGGACCAAAAGGCTGCTCCAGCGAAATCGTCCTCTCCATCTCCAGCCAAGGACACGAGTAAACCAATCACCGCCGAGACAGTCTCATCAGTCCAGTCCATCCCACCAGGCAAGACAGCTGCCACCAGTCAACAGAGAACGGACGCTGACCTACGCCAGAGGAAAGCTACTACACCTACGCCTGCTGTGTAAGTAATGGCGGACAGGCTCAATACCCTGTAATGTCCTGACTTAGATGTTTCTCTGTATGTAAAATGTAAATAGAATTATGAGAATTCTTTAACTTGCTTATGTTTTCTGCTGTACATGATCATCTTTCTGTTTTTTTCCACATTTAACAATGCCTATTATCCTGCAGTAAAAAAATATTTAGAAAATAAGAATGCAGAATGAAGTCATTTTTTTTTTCTTTTTTTTTTTTTCAGAATTTGTAAGGATTTTAAATGATTTATATGTCATTTTGCCAAAAAAGATGTTATCATAATGTGTATTACATTTGGAAATTAACAGAAATATTCAGATGATAAATGTAAATTATTGATATCATGTAATAGGTGTCTGCGTTTGTTGACAGGTTAAGATCTAGTCTTTATCGCAGGTAAAACCTTAGCACCTACCTTCGTGTTGCACTTGTATTTGTCTGATTACTACAATGTTTTCTGTTATTAAAGACAGAAATCAGGAGTTAATAATTTAGTCTAATTACTTAAATTTCTTGGTGTAAATCACTTGTTAGACACATCTTTTTGATCTATCCGATGCATGGCTGTATTTAAAGAAAACAATATCCATAAGTTGAGTGGTGCAGTCTAAAAAATGAATTTAGAAATGAGGATTTTTATTGTCAGAGTTGTTTAAGTAGTGTAGTGTAGTTCATTATGTGAATGTAGTGGACAAATCTAGGTCTAGGAGTTATCTACCATTCTTTATGGTTTTGACTGAATTTTGCACATCTCATTGTGAAATATCTTGATGCAGTAAGATGTCTGTAGTTCAATCATTCCTTCATAACACTTTGGCAATATTATACAAATTTAGTGATTTTGCTATAGCTAATAAAGATAAACAGGAAAAATAGCCACATTCAGGAATTATTTATAGAAATTATGTTAAGTTTTTGACTCAATTGGGAATCTAAAGTGATGAGGTTGGTGGATAAGAGAAATTTGAATACAGACAATGAGAAATTTGACCAAGAATTGTCCGTACGTATGGTTACGTATCACTATTGAGCAATGAGACATAGAAAAGTCGCAAGTGATTTACTAACTAGTCTAAGACTGAATATCCTGCATACACAGAATATACAGGAGAGTAGGGCTATTTAACCAGTCATAGTCATTTATTAATTGGGTAGTGTTGTTCTCCAATTGAGAAAAGTAGACTTTTTAAAGTAGAACTGTTATTAGGACAAATAGTGTCATTCTCTTCATAATTATAACTTTCGGAATTGTTACTAGCATGCCAGAATTTTACAACTTTTAGCAGTGTTTGTTTATATAACAATTTTTTTTACATCTCCAGCATTCATAAAACAGCTGAAATTTTAATAACTTTTGGGGGATCTCATATGCTGCAATATCTTTTAGGGCCTTATCACTTCTGGTGAACCATATTTGTCTCCCCTACTGCAGGAAATGAAACAGTCCTTAGTACATGGTTGCCCAAGAGCTAGTTATATATAATTAGTTCCCTGCGCCGCAACCAAAACTATCCTGTGACAATACACTAGCACTCCCATGCTACCACTTCTGATTTCCTAGACCACACGACCCCATAGCTCAATACCCTGTACAAGATAATTGGTTTTCAGGTAATTTGCTATGTGAATAAAATAGAAGTACTACTGTCATACCTAAACATCTTTTGATAAATTGTGATGATGAAATCTAGTTCTAGAATTGTCTTACAATAAAAAAACAAACTTTCTTTTGTTAAAATAAACCCAATGTTCAAATGTAATACATTAGTTTTAGGATGGTAAATCAAAGAGAATTCTTCTGAAACATATTTGTTTCCTCATGGCTTGTCAAGTTAGTTTGATTATGTACATGGACCATTATCATGACTGATGAATGGAAAAGAAATTTTTTGGGAATGTTTTGTTGTGAATTTCTCATCTTGTTTATTGAATGTTTAGTTTTCATGTTCATTTTAAAATAAATATAACTGTTCGGATATTTGTAAAAAAGGTTCTAAAGTGTACAGATTTAGGCAAATAATTACCCATATTATTTTCTTCATCTGTTGGGAAAGTCAAACAAAACTTAAAAGTTTCACATTTGATCTATTGCTCATTGTCAACTACAATGTAAAGTGTTGTACTGTATCAGTGTTGTGTACTTCATAGATTACTGTTATCTTGCTGTCTGTAGCAATGACACAGGACAAGAAAAATAATTTCAGAATCACTGAATCACTGCTCCTCGTTTTGGGATCAAAACTACTCACCCAAGGTGAAACATTGTTAAACTGATTTAGTAGTGTCATAATAAGAAAAAGATAAAAAAATTGTGAGAAATTTTCCATTTGCCAATCGAGCAAGTAAGTTACCAATATGTACATGCCCACTGAACAGAACTACTGGCACCTGGCCCTCGGACCGTTTTTTTTTTTATCACCCTCAGACACAAAGATTCTGGTTTTATGGTGGGAAGACAACTCACCTATATAGTGTAATTTATTTCCATATATTTCTGTCTAGCCTTTGACAACAAGCTGCAAGAGTGAGACTACATAGTGATAAGTTTCAGCCTGTGACAACGGAGAATGTAATGGCTATATCATCAGTATTTTCTCATTAAGTTTTGGGTATCAATCCATTGCTCAAAAAGAAACTATCTTAATAACCAAGAAGTAATATTTTAGGGTGAAAAAACATGTTTTTGTGAATTTTAAGACTAAGTGATTTTGCAAAATTGGCATTTTGTTTTCAAAGAATTGATGTTTAAACATATCTATACTCTGTGTGTTGACTACTTGATTAACAAGGAAGTTGGTTTTGTAGTTTTGGGGGAAAATATTGAAGATAATGAATTTTGAGTGTTCTTACCATACTGACAAAGTGGAACAGACAAGACAAATATTGTTGAAATTGGAATCATTTTCCTAATGCCTGGACAGTTTCGTCATTTGTACAATTTAAAGGAAAAACATTATTTTGGTACACAATAAAGTTTTCTTACAATAAAATACATTGGATACAATATAAGCAAATTCTGTACATATATACAGACCATTTGATTAGAATTTGTGCCAGTGTAACTTGTATTGGCATGAAGGGTTGTTTTAAAAATAGGACAATATCGTCCTGTACCAAAGAACAAGTTATCCTATTAGAAAGGTATAAGTTGCCATGGTTACAGCTGGAACTGAAAATCTTATAAAGATTTTGTTGAAATCTTATAAATGTCTAGTTAAGAAGGAATTTGCAGCATTTGTATATATACAGCTCTTAACTTTGCAGACCTGACCCAATTGGAGCTTATAAGCATGGTAGAATGCACCTAACTATCAGGTACAGCTCTCAGAGGAAAAACTTGGTGGTTGTCATCCACAAGTGTCTGTAAGTATTCCAGAGTTATTTCCCTTTACATCACTCATAGCATTTGAATTTTTGGATACTGGTACTTTGGGGTTCTTTTCTGAAAGTTTAGGGAAAAGGTTCAAATATAATTATGATCAGTACTGTTAAAATTGTCAAGATTGTTTGATTTTATTGGCTCACCTGCTCAAATGGCAAGTGCTCTTAAAGCCTCTTATGCATTGGTGCGGTATCAACTTTTTCCTTTATAAAATTCACTTCTTCTCAATAACCATGAGGCACAGAGATCTGATATTAGTCCTGTTGCATACTGGGGTGAAGGGCTTAAAATCTTTCATTGTCTTCTCAATAGCTATGATGCCAAGGGACTTGCTATCGTGTCTGTAGCATGCTTGGGTGAAGGGCTACAAAGTTTGTTCAAATAAATACCTTGACCTACTTTCAAGGTCACAGGGATCTAATGTGTTAAATATTAAAATGTTTTCTTCTCAATAACCAAGAGGCTCCGGTTCATGTTATTTGGACAATGGCACGCTTTGAAAGACTGAAAAATTTGTTCAATTGAATGACACTAGTAATGTGTGTTAAATTCTTTATTTAGAAACGTCAGCTGTCAGTATGTATTACAGAACTCAGGTGTCTGTTTAGACCAATAGGCCTCTTGTTCAGTAAGTAATCTCTGGTTTCTATGTTGACACTTTTTTTGCATTAATTTGTAGAAACTTGATTGCCTGTGACGATGATGACCTAGCAGATCCCTACGTGAAGATGTACCTACTCCCAGACAAGTCCACAAAACATAAGACCAAGATTGTCAAAAACAACCTCAACCCTGTCTTTGATGAAACGTATGTACACATATTGTATTTAAAAAAAATATCATTGAGTTTCATGTTATGATGAAGGAATTGACTAAATAAGTATGGAAGATATTTAAAGTTATTCTGAACTTAATGCTCAGTTTTTTTATTGCTGAATAAGTGTGTTAGTTTTAAGTTTTCATTTAGTGTTTTAATCTGTCCTTTTCAGATTTGAGTTTGAGGTCAGTCCAGGAGAGGTCAAAGAAAAAAGGCTGGACATTACAATAAGAAATGATACATCTGTGTTCTCCGGGAACAAAAAGACCATGGGAACAATGGAGATTGATCTATCCAATCTAGATCTGACTAAGACTACCACTGAATGGTAAATGTTTTTGATTGAAATCGCAGGAAATCAGGTTTTCTAATAAGGTATTAAAGTAAAGACAGAATCTAGTCTAGGTCAAATGGAGGTTTAGGGTTTTTACATTGCAGCCTATAAGTTATCCAGAACTCCTTTGGTACATTGTAGGTGTGTGAGGGATCGTGGATACTGGAATCAGTCGATGTCTGTTTGTGGACAACAATAATAATACCTTATCGATAACAAAGTTGTGCACTTGAAATTTATTTTCATTTTGAAATTTTCTTAGGAGTTTATGCCCTTTCTGTGATTATCCACGCCTTCCTACTTAAAAGATACCCAGAATATATCTGTAATAAAGACATTTCAGCCTATTTTTACTGTCAACTCGACACAGTATGACCTGGGCTGTTTTCATTTTTGTGATCAGAAAAGTGTGACCATTTTTTTCCAGAGTTGTTTGTTTAAGAAATAAAGGGGACATAGTGATTTTATTTTACTTTTTGGCAGGCTTTAATGTAGACTTTTCAAGTCCTGTATTAATATCTGAAGGTCCATCAAGATCTATGTTTGATAACTATTACATTTTAAACCACTGATGAACTGGTTTGTCCACATAAATGAACAGGCCCAAGAACTCCCTACTCAATTTTCAGCTAACTTCTAAAAAAAATCATCGCTCATTAAAACATACAGCATTTTAATCCTCGGTGCCTGAGATACACACCAGGGAATTGAGGACTGCAGTTAGCTTCATATCTGAATTATGGAATACTACAAATGTAGTTAATTTGTATACTGGTAGATTATGAAGTAAAGACCTGATCAAGAATTTTAATTGACATTTTTTTTTTATTATTCAAGGTTTGACGTACGACCAGAGGACTTTGAGGGCAAGCCATACTCACTCTGCTCTGATGTTTAGACGGTCATCCCATACATCAAAGTCCAATGAGAATTTGTGTTACATAACCTGAAATTTAGACATTTGTCATTTGCATTGTTTTATGTGACTTGCCTTTTATTACAAAAATGTTCTCAATATTATGTTCACAATGTCTATTATCTCTAATGTCTTCTTCGAATTCGCATAGCAATAACTTTACTTTAATGATTTATGCAAAGTTGAATCCATCCAATGCAATTATTTTTAAAGAGAATGCAACAGAAAAAACTTGCTACGGTTTTAGTGTTTGTGATACATTGTTGGAGTTAACAACATTCTGTTATTGTAAAAAAAATGTAAAGTGGAGATGGCAAATATAATAATTATGCTAGGTTAGGAATTCTTTTTGATAAAAATTAAATTAAATTTGTTTTGATATGTAAATGTACTTAATATAAATTATCAACCTTGATCAATATTTGTAACTTGCCAACATACATTATGCTAAATGTATATAAATCAACAAATTAGCTTTAAAATGTCAGTCAATATGTCTTTAATATGTAAAGAACAATGACAGAAGGATGTGGTATTTTTTACTACTTTAATATAGTCAAAATTCTATTTTAAAATAGGAAGGGAAGAAAAGCTGCATGAAATGCACTGCTTTTTGGTATATTTTTGAAAACAAAAGAATTTATCTTTTATCATAGATGGTATAGAAGAGTCATATCGTATGTGATTTTATGGACAATGTTCCTCACAGACTAGAAAGGGCCTGAAGTGTGTGGTCTCTATTCAGACTGTCTCTGAGGTTTATGCCGCCTTATGTACACGTTATTAACAATTTAAAGGTGTTTAATTTTTGTTATTTCTTAATTACAAATTACAAAGAATTGTTTTGTTTTTGTGTTCTCAATTTAAAAAAAAGATACATTCATTTGTATAATTTTTTTTTGACTCTCTAAAATAGGTTTCATGTTTGTCAATTTATTCCCATCTTTATGGATTTTTTTGTCATGATACTGATTAATAGTCCACAACACATATCAGAATCTACATTGTATATATGATAGCACATCTAGTATATTACCTAAAACATATTCTCACATTATCTTTAGTGTTGGGTGTATTTTATATGAAATTATATTTAAGTAGATTTGTATCAGCAGGTGCTTGTCCAGAAATCGGGAATCCTGTCTAATATTATTTGTAGCTTAAAAAAAACTATTCCTTATGATAGATATCATTTTACACATAGGCCCTGGATGCCTGCTTTAGTGCTGGGAGGAACAACTTTACTTATGAAGCTTTTGTTGATAAATGGTTAATAAATTCGTTTGTCATTTAGAATATTATAATTTAAATGTTATGCGTATTAGAGGAATGGTGACGACACTTTCAGCTATGGCCTTGACACCTATTGGTGGGTATTGTGATATACAAATGTTAATGCCTTTTTGTTGCATAGGACATTGTCATTATTCTTGATTATTACATCAACACATATCAGAATGTACTTAAAAATGTGCTTTTGTATGCTATCAAAGAAATTCCTTTTGGAGAATTATAAAACATACTTTTTTGCATACATTGTGTTTGATTTGTCAGCAACGAACATAATTAGAACTTGTGATGTTTTTTCTAAATTATTGAAATATTTTATTTTTTGAAGCTGATATTATGTTTTGGGATTATTTTATCAGCTTGTATGATTATGTGATAATTAGTACATTTTGTGGTAAAATATATATATACATACTAAATTAGTACATAGAACTAAAAGAGTGCTGTTTGTATTAGAAATACTAGGTTCAAACATAACATGTTGATCTTCCATACATGGTCTTCTGTCATAAAAATAGAATACTACCCTGAACTTGTCAAAATACTCATTCTTTACAATTGATGTTTCTTTATTTTTTGAAGAGTGAAAACGAATATAAAAGGAAGTAGACACTATTCAAGGTACACTTTCCTATATTTTGGTATGTTGTCTTCTTTTCATTGATATTTTGAGTTCAGCTAACATAAATGGCTTTTGGAATGGAATACATTTATCAAGCTCTGACTATTACCTGTTGATTTGTCAGATTAGGATAGCAATATTATTTTTACTCATTTCCTCTTTAGTTTCCTAGAAAATTAACTTTCATGCGTTGATGACTGTAGAAAACATTGTTTATAGATTGGATGTATTTTTCATTTTAGATGTTAACTTTTTTTCACATTTCTATTTTATACTTTGTTTTGATATAAATTTTTGTTTTGTTTTCGTTCTTTTATTTCGATCTTGTAAAGTTTGGGACCTATACAATGGTGATTGAGGTGTTCTTTTCTGACATCGTTTGTTTGTATACATTGCTCCTTGTATATCCCATCATTGTGGTTTGGATAGTAAATATTTCAGTTCTTCTTCATTCAGTGGATAATAAGTGCAATCCATGTTAATTTTTTTTTTTTTTTTTTCAATTTAAAAAAAAAATATTGAGAGATTATAGTTAGATTGCTTAATATGGGGTAACAGGTCACATTGCAAACTAGGTTCGAATGATTCTGACTATCTGCTTTAATATCTTCTAGGTAGTGGATGATCATCTGCTACCTTAAGTATCATTCGGACTTGGCATACTAGTACATTATTACCTGTGGAAGGGTCATAACATTATTTCAGCATATATATTCCTATATATTTGAACACCTGTTTTAACATTTATAGTTGATTGAAGAATATAAGAAATCTCATGATATAATTGTTGTGCTTTTGTAGTTAGGCCTTGTCACGTTATGTTGGTATAGCACAGGAGTATATTTGTAGTTTTGTTGGACAATATGTATACTGGACATTCTGGTATTCTTTTTATGGTTCGTGCAATTAAAAAAAAGTGTATTCGCTGATGCACCTGTACATACTCGCAAAATTGAACTCAACTGATTAATTGCCAGAAATTGATATTGGGGAAAAAAAGGACCCCAAAACTCAAAAGAATTCACAAATGAAAACATATTAAGAAATAAATTTTTGCTGATGCACCTGTATATACTCACAAAATAAAAGTAACTAACACAACTAATTACTTAATTGATTTTGAAAAAAAAGGAACAAAAAAAATCTGAAGAATTAACCGTTAAAAATCATCATCAGATAAAATGCTGGATGTTTTCCCAAAGAATACAGGTTTTATAACATATTAAAAACTTTTTCAAATATAGAAAAAAAAAATTGGCAGACAAATGTTTATACATGTACCTTTATCAAGTAATATGCCACTTTTTTCAAATAGTTTACAATTTGAATTTGAACATGTGATATTGTACCTGTATATCTTGTTCTGCTCCCCGGGGATTGTTTCCTGTCTTTACCTACTGCTGCTGCTGCTGCTGCTGCTGCAATACAATAATCTGTGACATCACTATAAATTCTATATATATATCAGTATCTGTGTCTGTTGTTTGTTTTATCATTCTGTGACTTTGTGGTGGGGCCATGATAGCTCAGTTGCTTAGAGCGCTGGCCACGTAACCTCAGGTGAGGATCTGAGGTAAATGGTTTGACTCTCCCTACCCGTGTCAGTTTGTGTCTCTCGGGAGGCTGAGAAACAGACCTGTCTGTGCTGTTGTGGTTTTGTCCTTCGGCGAGAGACACTTTACCCTAATTGCTCTGGATTGCATGTGATGGGCCTCCTGTATGTTGTTCAGTGAGGTAGTCACCAACTACTACAAGGAGAATCTGCCTTAAAAGTGCCATAAACCTAGCAAACAAAGATACTTTGTAGTGCATTCTTTATCCAGATCAGTGTAAAAATACCTCTTTAGACCTTCAATTAAGTGTTCATTCCCGTGAGGAAGGCTTTGGATTATGTCCTTTGTCAGAAACATACCAGAATCTCTAAATAATGGTAGTTGCTACTGTTGTATTTTGCTCATCATGCTGGGAGTGGGACAACTGGGTCGCCGGTTGTCAGTATAATGTGACCTGGTGAGGTGTCCTGCTGGGTGTCTTCAGTGGTATGCCTTAGTGAGGTAGCACTATTAAGTCTACATCAGGTACATATACTCATAAGGAGACAAACACGATCGTAGCATAGCACAGTACACTTGCATTTTGCACAAAGAGGAGGCTGTACTTAAACCAAGCCAAACCTCCTTAGACATACCCAACTTTTAAAATTTGAAACGGAAAACGACGGATAGTCTTCAAAATCTGTATTTAGTGTTCTTTATTTCAAAAGAGGGACGCCATGTCGCATGTCTTTTCGGTCACACACCCTTTAACTTTATTAAGGTTGTAGAGTCTATGAAGAATCCATATGGACTGTGACAGGGAATGGATGTAAGGGAGACTTCTCTAATAGGTAAGGTGGACAGACTACTCTTAATGCCCAAGTGCTTACGTTCACATTCGTTCTTTATGCACGTGGACAAATTGAAGGTGCAATCACTGCCATTACTTAAACCAAAAAAGATCGTTTGATGTACATAAAATGATTTTTGAGGTCACCAACGTTAAACTGACTGCTTTGAATTTCGTGGTTGCTCTTAAGAAATTAGTGATTGGCTAGCCAAATAAAAGCTAGTTTGCGATGGCATATTACAGGTTAATCTTAAAGTTTCTGATACGTCCCATAACAGATATTTTAAAAGGCTGATAATACATCAGAAACCTTTGGATGGATTCCATGCATGCAAAGAGCAAAAGCAAACGGAACCCTAGGAGAATCGAGGAATTCTTGCAATACTAGTGGGTCTGCAGATAGAATCTTCTCTGGAAAACAAGTTTACGTTTTGGATTTTTGAAATATCATTGATTATCTCACTAAATTCAGTTCTGACCTAGAAATTTTGAAGAAGAAAGAGAACCTGAGGACTTTGGCAATTTGTGAGGGATATCTGCCCTACTACAAGTGTTGCAATTGAAGTTAATATCGGCTCAACTCCCTGAAGGCCAAGTAAACTTACATGCATGTGGTCAGCCAGTCAGGTGACTGGTGTCAAAAAAATCTTCTTCGACATGTAGCATGATGGAAAACCACATGGGTTAACTGTTTTCAAAATCATTAAATTACATTTCTAAAAAGTCCATGGTCATAATATTTATTCAGTATCATGCTGTGATTACTGTAAGTACTAATTTTGGCGCACCCAAATTTTAGCCCATTATAATTTGGCACTATGATCGCTAAAATAATATTAATGCGAGATAAAGTATGTTTACAATGAACTTCACCAACCGTTACCATATTTGATTAATAAACAACGACTTTAATTCCGAATTACAAGAAACCATTCTGGGATGAAGGTATTCGTATACCAAATTTGAGCAAATTAATGGCCTTCGGACCTTCTTTGAAGGTCACATGGGTCAAACGTGTTAAACCCATGCCTACATATAAATACGAGACTCAAGATAAAGATTTTGGATAGAATGTTGAATGAAGGGCTACGAAGATTGTTCAAAAGTATGACACTGGCCTACTTTCATGGCTACTGAAGACAAATTTTAATTAGATTAATGCCACAGGCGACTCCATTGATGATTGAATCCCAGCATTGAATTTAGCCCGAGTTTTCTCTGGCCCTACCATCCAGACATGGTGTCAGGGCAAGAGGAAACTCAGGGCTACATTGAATTATGCTCCCGATGATGAGGCCATATAAAGTTACCCTTGGTCTTCATGTCGTCATAAATCTGCCCGTCTACTCTTGATCAGATACAGACATAGAACTGTAATTTAGAATGTAGTGTTATACATGTATAATGATAATGTACAGATAAGGTTCTAATTTCATTATGGTTACTTTATTCTTTTCGGAGGTTTGATAATTAAACTTCAAGAAGTTGAATTAAAATTCACACTTAATCGGTTCGACCAAAATTAGAGAGCTTTGGCTGACTCTAGTGGAAACAAAATCATTTTTTTATAAAAATATACTAAAATTGTAGAAACTGTTGATTGAGAGAGCATTGCTGGAGTTTTTTCTTTCTGCGTGTTGGCGGCATTTTCTACAATTGTTGCAGTACTAGACAGTAAGCGACACCTTGCGGATATCCCAGACTGTACTCCTCTACTGTCCATCAGGACGTCGATTGAGTTTAAAGTCAGAGAAGACAAACTTTCCGAGTGCGACTATGATTGTACAGCCAGACCACCTGTCTTCTCTGCACTCACTAAGCGCCAGAGCCAATTATCTACCTCAGTATGGACAGTAGATAGCTTATAGGTGTCGCATCCTTCGCCCAGACCAGGTGAAAGATCACGCAAAGAGTATATTGGCTAATGAAGAAGAAGATACAATATCACAGTGCAGGAGCCTGTTGTTGAGACAATACTAAACTGGCCGTTACAGACCATGAGTAGAACTCCGGCTCTGCAGACGTGGTTGGAAATAGCCTTCTTAAACTCTGCTGTTGTTTAGATATTCTTATTCTTGGCCGATGCCTTGCCGCATCTCTCTTAAATCCTTTCCATGTCTGCAAATGAGAGGAAAGGATGATTGCCATTGGCTTCGAAAGTTTGACGATATCTTAAACTCTGCTCATACCTGTATCAGATAGAAAGTCAAAATCTTTGAGTCTATCATGAATTGCTGAGCCAGAGACAATGCCGTGACGTCACATTTGATAATTATAATTATATGTACTGTTACGTAATATCATGTATGACGTCACGTCATTCCATTGTTGCTAAGTTGCTCAGCCATAAACAAGTAGGAGGTGATTCGCCTCTCCCTTGTTTTTTTTTTGGTTTGAGTTTTTGCCACATGCTGTAATTCACTGATTGCCATCTGCCATTTTTAAAATGGTGGCGTGTATGGACCTACGAGCTTATATGAACATGGGTTAGCTAACAACAATGGAACTTCGCAAGTCATTCCTAATTTATATGGGAATGCTAAGTGCAATTCAACATGGTCCTGCCGTATACAAAGATATTAAATGGTAAGTTCTCTTATTTTCTTTTTTAGAATTGTTTGGGTTTTTTGTTGTTGTTGTAGTTTTGTTGTTGTTTTTTTGTCATAATTCTTTGATATTTTCATTTGTGATAATATTTTTCCAATGCTTCCAAATCACCAGAAACCATTTTATAGTTGAAGAATAAACCCCATGTATGTGTGTATATCACTTATGATGTACGTATACCTCAGTGGCTGTGATTAGCCGACATGCATCACGTGACTGCGAAATAAAACATCATTTTTCCCTGGGCCGCGTGAGACAGGGAAATAAAATATCATATATTATATTCGCATATGCCGCAACGAAATGAGTTTCTTTTAAAAGACACAACACTTCAGCGGGAATAAGCTTAAGTGACGTTTTCTGGGAACCGACAGAGTACTCTTTTAGACCAAATACTTTCGTGTGTTAACATACAAAATCAAAATGCGTGACATTGACCATTGCACGTGTTCAGCTGCCTACCCCAATAACATGATTCGAGCATGATATTGTAAATGCTATGTATCTAACACGAAAGTAAAACAAATTGAACTTTGTATTTTTTATAATTATTGTTTTTAGCGTGGAGCCCGAGCCCGGGTACGTCCTCCAGTTGATTCGGTATTTCACCGCAACAGAAATACAGAAAGAGTGCCCAGCCCCTGAGGATATAGCATGGGTAAATATGTAAACTTAAAAGGTGATAGTTCCTAATCAGTTAACAAAATAAATAAATAAATCCATTGTTAATAAACCCAGAAGACGAAGCAAATCTATTCAGGAGCTATCAAGAGTAGAATATCAAAGGCGGTTAAAAAAATTGAACGCCCTGACGTCACCAACCGGTTTTCCTAAATGCTAGTACTCAAAACGGATCACAGAATGGTCGAATATCACAAAAAGACTAACCATTTTTGAGAAAAAAAAATGTGTTCAAGATATCTTTTGAATATCAAGACAGATTTAATTCACATTCACACGACTTTGCTTGAATTGTGAAACTTGTCCGTTTTGGGAACTGATCCGATTTCGGTACTGTCACCTTAAATATTCTATTTATAAAACTAGGGACTTTTACTGGGTAAAAAATTCTGACCATGAATGGATTTACATGTATTACATTACGCCTTTTATTTTGTATTTAAGAGATTTGGATACGAAGTGATCTGCATCGTTGTCTGCGTTTTGCTAACCCAGATGATAGCATATGCACCATCGATTGGAAACACTGCTCGAAGGAGTTTGTCAAAAGCACGTAATTGGATCAAACGTGAGTACATTGATTTCGAAGAATGTTTATATTTTTATTGTTTATTTGTATAAATAGTCGGTGTCAAATCAGCGCTTAGCTGAAAGAGCATCTGTCGGAACCTCTACACCCAGGGGCTTGTCTAAATCATTCAAATGCTTGTGTGGCAAAGTTCATTTCAACAAAATTATTAAGTGAAACCTGATTTACCGACCACTGACGTTACCGACATTCTGTAACATACGACCGTATCCATCAGAACGGCTCTACTGGTATTGCCGACACTGGCTTCACCGACACGCTGGCTTCACCGACACACTGGCTTCACCGACACATTTAATCGGTCCCATACAGTGTCGGTAAAGTCAGGTTCCACTGTAGTGCGTATCCACTATAATTGTTCTCATAACCATAGTCGATAGACATTGAAATAATTTAGATAAGCCCCTATGCTCTACTCTTGACTCGGTTACTTGTGTATTGTAAGGAAACTTGCGAAACAGTCCGGATGAGGAGGGAGGCAGTGGTAACGCATTCGTGTTTCACCAAAACTTTTCTCTGATCGCACTTGAAAAGGGTGTCGGGATCATCTGGTGACCGAGTACGGCCAATTATATTAGCTACCCCACAATCTCGCTCTCTCGACCTCAAGACAGAGTGAAGAACGTGAGGCGATGGAACGAGGAACGAGATTGACTTTCCTCCCTCATTCCTCCGACCCGGGATCGAGGGAGCGAGGTTGCTAGATGGTACAAACCGGCAACCATAGTCACTTACTTACCCGACCACGTGGTTTTATACGCGTACTCCGGCTTCCTCCTTCAGTAAGACCAATACGTTGATAACTTATTGCCGTCTAAAACCTAAGTACAGTGCCATGTTTTTTTTTATTATGTACAGGGCCATGGCGTTGTCGTTACTGCGGAAGTGCTCCATGTCAGGTCCTTAGAAAATCCACGTCGGATCAATTGGTCCCTCGCAGAGAGGACAGCGGGGATCATTCCGAGCGCTCTAACGCCATGATGCTCTTTAACTGCGGCTTAGAAGTATCAACGCTTCTGTCCAAAGAACTACCACAGGACGATCTGTACTGGGAGAGAAGGTTCTGTCGGACGTTCGAGGAAAAACACTTGTGTTTATTTCCTTTGTGTATCCAGCGTCATATTAACAGCTTGTACCCAGCCCCAAACTAGGTATGTGTGCTGTTACATAAACTAATCTTCACATAAAGGTATTCGCCTCTTCGGTTTGTTTCAACCGAGGACACGATACACGTCAAACTAAAAAGACGAAAGTCCGTCAAAGTGAAAAGACGAAAGCTCTTTAAAGCGAGAAGACGAAAAATATGCTAAATCGAAAGGCTCACGTTTCCCTATCTAATGTGTGTTTATTTTGTTTGCCAGTTTTATTTATTTATTTATCTATTTTTGCACTTTTTACTTTGTTTCTATTCTAAGGTACATTTGTATAATGCAGTTTTCGTTATTTCCGCTTTGACGGGGGTTTCGTATTACCGTTGACGTTTTGTTGTTTAATCGTCTTTTCGGGAACTACAACACGAAAGAGGAAATGACATATAGTAGTCACGAACAAATCAAACGAATTCCAATTAAGCACTCTTCATTAGCGGTTTTCCCTGTTACCGTTTAAATGCCCTACCCGTGGTTAGGTCCTAAAAGTGTCCCCGGAGTATATACTGAACCACCCTCTAACCAATGTGTTATATCATCACGTCAAGGGTTTCTCAATTTCATTCACTGATTTTTCTGCGGAGTTGTTAGGCGGGGGTAGTACAGTTTTTATCAGCCTGTATTTATGTATTACATACTTTACCTTGGTTGTTATGTGTTGCATATTTTTGAACTAGGTTTGCTTTGCATAACATATTTTACCATTGTTGGTATGAATAATTATTTCATATTTAACCAGCATTGTTGTGTTTTGTGTTTTCAGGTTGATTCCTGGTTCTATCCATTGAGAGGTATACCAATGATAATGAGGTTCGTTTATATCGATCCTGATTTCTATGACACATCACGTTTTTGATGCAAAAATGTCGCCATAGTTGTTTTTGTAAGTAATGTATATATATAATAAATATTATCAAATAAAAATGTCAGTGTTACATTAACGAAATAGTGTTAAAATTATTTTCTAAAGATGGAAGCGAATCTGAAATTCTTATTTCAAATAAGCTATCTAATATTTTGAACACCAAATTTCGTCATACTGATACGACATTAATTTTGATAAAGGTTATGGTATGACGTCATGATCCGATGACGTCACAATTGTAACTATGGGAACATGCATTGCAGCCAATATGTATTCAAAACCTATGTACAATTGGTGTATGACACTGTTATGAGAGTAACTTTGTGATGACGCAATGTATTATGTAGGAATAACAAAATATTTCTAGCCGGCTGACTATTTTACGGTTACGCAGATGGTTAATTTACGTGCAGGTTTTCGATCCGTGTTTGACATGCTACAGAGCCAGATACCAGTCGAGGAATTGGGACCATTAAAACCGAAATAAATATTCATCAGATGCAGGTCGTAACGTACTGTTCTACAATTTGGTTTTATTAAAAAAATAAATGCTGTCTGAATCGTACGGCTTCAACAGCCTAGGATTCCATTTCGTGTCGGGTTTATGGGACCAGTATTTTATTTTATTGAAAACCTCCATCATATCACCGACGTTGTGACAACACATTGTTTTTACTCCGTAACGCCATATTTTCTATATTTAATATGAATCCTCTTGTATAACATGCAATTAACACGAATTACACGTACGATGTAGAAAGGTGTCAATCAGAGTTGCTCTAAAATGTCTTAATACATTTTTTATTCAATCTAGAATCAGTCCAAATAGCCAGACCACAGGGGTTAGCAACGATAATGTGCTCTTACGTATGATTTCTTGTTTCTCATTTTATGCCATATAATCGTTGCTAGCCCTTGTGTCCAGACAAAGACATTAGCAGGTTAACATGCAATACTCAATGTATTACTCACAAATAGACGCTGACTGTGTATTTACCAAGGGCGCCTCAGGATAAAAAGTGAGTATGTCAGTCCCCTGACTCAAATTCACACATTTGCCGTTTATCTTTCGCGAAATATTTTGACGGAAAATGTAACAAGTTCGGCTGGTTACAAATTTAATGAACTTGGGCAGTGTGATTGTTTCGTGTCTATGGGACGTGATAGACAAGCTAGCTCAATTTGTGTTGGCCCTGAATTCAGAAATCGAAAACCATTCCCAAACAAATGTCTCATCTGTATTGCAAAATAATTTAGTCCAAAACAAGCGAGACAAACCAGATTGTCACGAATGTGCTGAGTTTAGAAAGGATGGGCTAATGTTATGTATCACAGCGCAATTACAACGTCAACAATTAGGTGTCCATGCATCAGTTATTGCATGCTTAGATAATTACATAAAAACGTCAGACAGACCGATATAAAGGCAGACATGATGCGTGACGTAAATTATTTTTCTATGTGACGCTAACAACTGTTAATCACTTAGATTTCGCGAACTCACCTCTTCAGACGTTTTCGCGAGTACAGGATTTCGCGAACGCTGATCTAGAAATGACTTTGAATTCGCCGATGATGAGCTATTAGGGTCATGGACTCCGCAAGACTCCTATAGCGGTAACCGATAGCATAGCCGCCACCCAAATGTACATGTGGTACTTGCATGAAATTTTTAATACTTAAGCAGTGAACAGTGGTTTTAATGTTGTTATAGTCGATATGGCAGCAAGATGTATGGTGGGCAAATGGCATGGGAACCTGTTAGGGTTTCCATGCTACATTTGCCCACCACACATCTTGCTGCCATATCGACTATAACAACATAAAAACACTGTTCGATATTTATATTTACATTGTCTTACCATTTTCGTCAACTTTGAAAAAAACTAGATCAACACAAAAAAAAAAATCCTGCCTTTTTTAATGTCACATGACCCATTGGGTGTTATAGCCTGAGGCACTGGGTGTTATAGGCGTATGGTGGCAACTGCCTCTTAGCATTGTGTCAATTAGAAAAAGGGGAGCAAATGTAAATATTAGTATTTTAGTACAAATAATCGTGAAGGATTTGAATTCGCACAGTATACCAGGGGTCAGGCATGATCTAATAACAGGAGTTGCTGTTTTATGCCATAACACTTACCCTTCACGGTCTCCATCAAGACCGTGCGGATGACAATATGTGATTAACTACAACAGAAAGTGCAGACTTTGATATCTATGACATAGTTAGAGAGCTTATTGCTTTAAGAGAAACACACATGACAGAATTTCATTCAACTTTATTTAGAATCAGAAATATATATCCAATATTGGGATAATGCTAAATGCATTTTGTATGACTTATCTATAACATACAATAATGTATGATGGATTTTCCAAATGTAAGAAATACAATTATTCACATACAAAAAATACAAGTGTTTGACAGAGCTAGGACACCGCTGTACTGGCTCGCCCTGTAATGCTTTGTATTGAAAGATGTCTTTTGAACGACTCCTTGTATGACCATCAAAAGGTAAACAATGGCCATTGTTTAAAACCATACCTTATCTGTGTCCTTATCCGTGCGTCTCGTTATAAATATTATATTGTTTACCAAATAAAATGTCACTTTATAACATGAAAATGTTCAAACTTTTTTGAACGTATTGATTTTTTACTAGAAATTTCCTTGCTAAAATGGTCGACCCATTATCGTATTTTTGGTGAATTTTCCTCATACCTGGTGAGTCAATGATCACATCCTAGATTTCTTATTCTATTCTTATACGTTTTAACAACATATGCTTAGAAATGATAAATGGTTGACTGTTGAAAAAGCCTTAAAATACCGAGTAAAATTGCACCTCGAATCTAAAATAACCGTTCCGTGCCCAATAGTAGACCGCTTATACAATTAGAACAGGGCACACTACCCTCAGTAAAATGGATGGCATATTTGTATTATGCATTTTATGACACCATGATGGAGAGGGAAGTCTCTCGGATCCTAGTTAGAGATCTTTGATAATACTAAATACAATAACGTTGCTTATCTTCCCTACACAAATGTCCCCGTTCTTTATCCTTATCACATTCGCAGCTTTTATAAGCACTTGGTCGCAATCAAAAATATTGTTGCTGTTTATTATTAACAACACACAATTCAGGCAAAATTCACATTCCGTATGGTTTCCTGGATGTTAAGTAAAATAATTTTATCCATTAGTACTAACATGCAGACAGGAGTGTAAATGCTAGTGTATAAGGTTCACCACAGCGATGATATATCTTTCCTTATGTCATTACTTTTGCTGTTCCGGAAATAGCGGTAACCATGGGAACTTGATCACGTGGTTATCTACTTCCGCTTAAGCCTGTCTGCCATTCGTCAGGACATTTCCCTCACGGTACGAGTAGTTCTCTCTGTTAGCAGACCTGAAATTAAAGACAAAATACGTCAGTACAATAATGAAACTTTTCCCTCAATAAGCGAACAAACGACATAAACTAGGTTTTATTTTGTCAATTTCCTTGTCAAATAAAGCACCAATCACTAGCCATTTTCTTGTTGTATAAACGAAATAGATCAGAGAAGGAAACCTTGCCAGTTCCTCATGTTAGTCAAATTTCTTCATTTTAGCATGTTTTATTTTTGTGACAGCGATTGAGGATCAATGCTGTCAGTTTTACTAAATTATTCACAAAAAAAAAACAAACAAAAACAACAACAACAGAAAACTAAAAATAACCCCCCCCCCCCCCCAAAAAAAACAAACAAAAACAAAGTAAAAAGGAAAAGGTATTAAACTAAAATGCTAAAGTAAAAAAAAGGTATACTCCTTTTTGACATACGAAAATGAACGTTCTCTAATGATAGTTACATTAATATCGAAAACTACAGAAAACAAAACTTTACACTTTTAAGCTTTTAGCTAAATTTATCTGAATAGAACTGAACTGAATACCAGTATAATTCTATATTGAAATGATAAGTGTTTTTTTATACAAGAATGATAACAGTGTAATGATTTATTACTCAAATTAGGAGCAAAATTGACAATTTAACCTTTTAATACATATACACAATTAGATATCTAGTAGTTTTTAATTCAAACTCCGAATGCCCGTTCCTTCTAATGTTTGTTCTTTTTTAGAATCCAAGTGACGTCACTGTTGATTTCCTACAGGGGTTGACCTTTCTTGTTGATTATCGAAATTTTATCGAGTATTGAAAACATGGATCAAAGTACTCCTACGTACCCAAAGATATGGCAATGTGTTGAGAGTTTGTGAACGGCTGGATAGATTAAATGAATTGCATATCAAATTCAGGTCACGAACATTGCCATATGTTGCTTTTACAATAGACTTTGCGTAGGAGTAATTTACCACGTAAACAAAAACATAAAATATATTGCCAATCTGCCCCGCCCACTAGCGTATCTCCTTTACTAACCTTAGAGCAGACAATGTTTTTTATCATTCATAATTAATCAATGAGCGCTAAGGAACATCAAATTTCTCCATGAAGGAGTATGAAGGTAACCGTAACCAGTGCAATACCAATTGTTACTGTTAATGATATACCTATGTATACATGGTATATCTAAAGAAAATTGCATACATCTCATGTCTTTTTCTTTTGTTGAATTGAGGTTGGTTTGTTTCGGGTAAATATGTTGAAGTTTTGTCGCTATAATCTTTTAGTCATGCTTCAAAGACTTTTTATGCATGGACACTTATGTTGTTTTGATAAATATTTAATTATCTGACATTATTCTGTATGAGTGCTTAACTATGATTCATATATCTTACCTTTGTCATAAGGGAAATTAGCAAATACATTATTATTTAATCATGAGACTTTCTTTTGTGTTTTTTATTGTGGTCATTGTATGGAACTCCTGGCTATTTTATCCGTATCATCGTTCTGTACACATTTCCTTTTTGATCAACCATTCTGCTTCAATGCGCTAATTTATTCCAATATTGCTATACTACTTTTGACTTAGAATTAGCAGTATATAGGGTCTCGATATTGTGTCAAAGCCGGCTCGGGAGTCCACAACACCGTAATATAATGAAATATGCATACATGTTGGACTCCATGTTTCGTTATCTCTTTAATTGATAAAAATATGAACATCTCTCGGTGGTTCATATGGCATTACACTTCAAACGAAAGTGTCTGTCGACCGACAATAACTTATTTTATCCTGCAAATGTCATGTCTAATCTTGAGCAGTCAACATTTTATAGTAGCATACTTCAATATGAATCCATTGTTTTGGTAATTTTATTAACTACACGCCCACGACCTTACACTAGGTTTTGCTCATTTCTTTGATATAAAACTCATTGTCGGCGAGACTGTACGATTTAATATATCAATAATCATTTCTGCAAATGGAAAGGTTAAACACGAATGTGTGACATAATACAAATTGATATCGGTATTAGCTGACAGTTTATCTGGCAGGTAGTATTTCTGCTTTGTGTTGCCAAAATCCTTCATTGGAATCTGCCCCAGACATCGTCAGTATTACTAATTTGTTTTGTCCAAACTTCGCTGTAACAAGTATATAGACATGGCCTCCGAAAATTGCATCCAAAAGCATGACGTTTGATTACTTCCATGTTTCAATTCAATCGGAACACCTTGCCGAGCTCTCCAACAAGTGAGGAGAGAAATGCTGTTTTGATTGGTTCCGATTGCACACCAACCTTTCCTTGATCCTATGGCCACAAGTGACAACTTCAAAATTTGCCAAGCCCTGATCTTAGACTATCGCAGAGCAAAGGGAGCGATGACCGACTGGCAATATGATTCATCCTTGTAGCAATGTAACACTCGAAGGTGCTATACTTTAATCTCTTTTCTATTTTATGATAACTGACGCCCAGGGGCCTCACAGAGCCGTCGTCATCAGACGTTTTATATCAACTTAAAAGCGATATATATATGTATAATTGAAGTTTTAATTCAATGGTATGATAATCGTATGTTTATTCAGTCTTACCGTATCCTTGTTTGATGCTTTACATTATGATGTTTTGCCGTAAAATAGCCAGGGTGGTCGGATGGGGCAGTGGTAACGCACTTCCTTTAACCTATGCGGCCGGGGTTCGATTCCTCGATCGGACGTGAAACGGTATAGTGTCACCTTCCCGATCATGTTGGTTTTTCCTGGGAACTCAGGGTTTTTCTCACACTAAGACCCTTCGCCCGCTTCTATACGGACCAATAAACTTGATTGATATAAGTTGATATGACTTGTTTCGCAATTGTTGTAAAATGAATAAAATATACATTTTAAACCAGCCTTTTGTTCTCCAATACGTCACCAACGAAGAACATGGTCATGAACAGTTGGTAAGAATAAGAATATCATTATTTATTTTGTATTTAGCTCTTTAATATCAAATATCACACTTTATACCTTCACTTGTTAATGAAAATTGATACCACATAAAAGTGGGGAAATCTAGCGAGATGACAAGAAGGGTATACTTTATTAGCTATCTGTCACTGTAAACATGACTCCTCGGCTTCCTAATCCCCATCCCCCAAAATGTCTGTCTTCTGTCGACACAAATAACTCGCTTTCGTGGTCAAGGTTTCATTTCATGATCAACTAAGTGAAAGGAGTTATAAATCCGTTAAGTCGTCATTCAAAGAATATATAAAACAAATCTTTTTTTTATATATTTCATTTCAAATGTTCAGATATTTAACGAATCTTTAGTTAGAGGTTATACTATGTACATGATTGGTTTCTATTTGTTACAAACCTCTTGTGGCCACTAATTGATTGATGCTATAATGACTAGTATCTCTGTTTGTCACAATATTTAAGTCTCTTCCTAAATAAAAATGGAACGCAACGGGTAATCTTCTCATTTTTCTAGATCTAATTTGAGGAAGGTCACCCATTAATTAGAACAGCAGGGCAACTGGGTCAGCTACCATACGTCAGTCTATCGACAAGGTACACTTATCAGGATCAGGATCTGGGATTGGTATTCACAAGGTATAATGAAATAAGATTAATTCTCGGATTTAAATTGATTCTTGGATTCAGTAAGAAAATTATCATGAAGTTAAGATGAAGGACAACCCGAATAGAAAATAGAAAATAGAAAATAATGTACATGTTGTTGATTAAAAAAATCTCTAAAGTCCCGATTCGATTGACGTTTCTGAACAAGATATTTGAATGGTTCTTTAGAGTTAAACTTCAACCTGAGAGACGACATATGTTATAGCACACATAGGCAAAATGTCTTCAAGTCAGATTTAGGTAAAATTCAGGTCATCTGAACATTTTCAGGTCGAGTTGACATGAAAAGAGCAGAATAGTAAATTCTGAATTTGACCTGAAAAAAGTGAAGGTCAAATTCAAGTCACGTTCAGGTCTAATTCAGGTCTAATGAAGTCATTTTTTTCAGGTCAAATTTACCTCAAGACATTTTGCCTATATACCGGATTCATTTAAGTTAAATCAAGGCATGCGGTGTCCGTGATACATTTATATTGCAAAAACATTCTGCGGTTGTTTATGTACTAATATATTCTATATTGGTATTAATTATACTATACTAATACTATTAATGAATACATGTACAATCGTTGATATTTTACATATACAAATGATAAATACATTCGTTGATATTTTACTTGAACAAATAATGAAAACATTTGTTGACATTTTACTAATACAAATAAATTCATTCGTTGATATTTTACTAACACTTATAATAAATACATTCATAGATATATTTTACTCATACAAAATGTTTGGCGGTTCTTTACTAACATTCAGTGGTATTTGAAAATGCAAACAGATCCGTTTTGATTTTACGCTGCAAAACTTTTGGTGAAAATCTACTGTTTTGTGGTACTTTCTATATTTCGTTATGATAATGCGTTCTGTGGAAATTTCATTTCATTGTACTTGATGGACAAGTTCCATGGTGCTTTAATCATTCACTCTGAGGACATAGTACAACAAACTGTCGGCAGTTCAGTGCTAATTGTTTGACTAAATATATATATACATGTGCATTTTCTTGGATACCTGAGCAATATTGCTACAAATCAAAATGTGAAAATATACCTTAATGATTGACTAAACAATAGTAGAATTGATTACCAAACCATGTGGACATCTTGCGCTGAGGAGTTAGTGAGTACGACATATCCATATTCAGCACTTTTCCCAAAGCGCTCATCGCGTACGGCCATATTTAGATTTTTCTTTATGGTTTGTTTAAATATGAATGAGGTTACTGACAGACACAGTAACCGTATTACGGGTACAGAAAACAATAGATATCGGGTAGCATTAGAATAGAGAGGATAACGCGAGTCGGCAGATGGCATTAACAGGCAAATATATTAAAATCCAGCAGATATGAGTAATATGTAAAGGAGCTCCTGAGAAAGAGGACGGGTTGAGAGGTGTTGGGAGAGCTTTGTAGGGGTTGGGATGAGATTCAATCGGATGGAGCATACGGAAACAATCAAAAGCCGGTTAGGTCGTTGTTTCACGTACATACGGAAACAACCAAAAGCCGGATAAGGTCGTTGTTTCACGTTACATAAGAAGCCAGTGCGAGAGGTTAACCGCTAACGCCAATCATTGCTTACTCAGCGGTGTTAATTACATTTTTTCAGGATTGCTCGAAAACCGCATATATCCTCATTTTGTCTGTAATCTGACTGCGCAAAAAGCTAACTCTACCAACAGTTAACCTCGAACATTTCTGTAAGCTTCCATTAATCAGACTCACAAATCTCATTTGGCCAACAATTTTGTGTTTAACTATCGTTTTCATGAGAAATATAATTAAAAGTCAAGAAGAAATGTTTTTGTTTATTATATGTTCCTTGTTTTTTAATTATAAAAGGTTGTTGGAATACTTAAGAGTCAGATTATAAATACTGGTGGCGCAAACATATAACTAAGGTGATTGTGACAATTAAGATAACAAAACTCATTTTCTTCAATCAATAAAAATTATGAAGCAAATATATCAATAAGAGATAAAGTCAAGAGAGGAACGTGAATTATTTTTTAAAAGGCTTATTTCAAATACCAAGACCAGACTATTTCAATATCTAACATTCCAAAGGAACAAGATTTGGAAAGCGTCACAATATTCAATATAAGTCTATGTAATTTGTATGAGTCTTATTAATTATATGGCTGGGGTTTTATTCCCTTATGCCTTAAAGTCCCTGCAGACATCAATTATACAAACAACGTAAACAAAAAATATTGCAGGTAATTTCTGCGTTTGACATATTGGTGTTATTGAACTGGAAACGTATCTGCTATAATTGTTGGCTATGGAACCTAAGACCATATCACTCAAAAGCAATAATTGTTTAACAATGACAGATTAATTACATTTTAATGAAAAGTTATCCGCTTTAGATACTGGGCCGATTAGGTACTCTTTCCTTGCATATTGTATGTCGTACAGTATGTCACAGCGGGTCACTCGTAAAAAGCATAGTGTGTGCACGTAATGTTTACTTTTACTCATATTCCTTCCTAACCTTGTATAGAATACAGATGATGTCGCTTTTGTTGCACAGTATTTCATTATTTGATGTGTAAAATTGACACTTTTCAAATTTTGTTATTCTTATGAAATACTGTAAATCACGTATAATTCATGTGAGATTTATTTTCGCGTTAATACGTGGGGAGAGTCAATCGCGAATTCAAATCCTTCACAATTATTTGAACGAAAATACAACCTTTGGATGGCGACCAAGCTATCGGTATAGAAATCTTGCAGAGTCCATGACTGTCACCATTTACGAGTTAAACAAATCTTGATCAGCGTTCGCGAGCTCATGAATTCGCGAATATATTTGAATGGGTAAGTTCGCTAAATAAAGTATTAGCGAAATGTAATTAACAGTACACAATTATAGGATTGGGATATGAGATTATACATATTTTACTGAGCACGAAGACCGTAGGTTTTTAGTTGTGAAATCAACTATGGGATGAAATATAGTGTATCCATTATCTATAACAGGGTCTGGTGAGTCCATATATCAACCCATACATCCATAACGAGAAAAATCCAATCCAATTAGACATTATATATGTTCATAAAAGATTTAGGATTGGTAAAAACGACAGTTTAAATCCTATGTCAACACATTAATACAAATGTAATGACAGGATAACCTCCCTTGGGAACGTCAGTTCCGGTCTGAACTCTACCGTTAGTAATTTATTACATTTGTTGATTGAACTGTTATTTTTAGCTAGGTACAGCGTTGGTATACAATGTACGTACATGTCCTTCATTTGATGTTTAAAGAGACATAATGATGGCGGAGGCCAGTCATTGTGGGGAGTGTATTTGTGACTCAAGGAAAATTACATCCGGGCTTTCTGTTTCATGTCTATTCAAAATTATTTACTCTCGTTTTGAAATGGGTACAACACAAACTGAAAACTACCAAAAGCAAGCAGGAATCAAATTTTGACTATAAATATTAAGCTTCATTAATTTGAAACAGGAAAGCATCATCATAAAACTGATTATCCGTGTCGGCTATGTTTTCATTAACTAGTTTTGTCAAAGACTATTTTTCGACAAAGTATGAAAACGGAATGTGTACCGCTGAAAACATCTCTATGTTATGCCAATTTGCATTTATAAATACAATGTAGGTATTTATTGTTAGACATACCTTCTCACCCACTTTATTTCATATTGATGAATATCGACAGTTTTTCTTAAATGACTTGCAATGTAAGATATAACCAACTTCGCATTGTTTTTCATTAATCATCACTTGAGGATACATCAAATTGTTAAGAAAAAGATTATTCAACGTTTCATCCATTCCGACATAGATGCTTTGTCATCTTTTATGCATACAACACCAACACATGTTGCTCAGCTTCATAACTTGACTGTTTGACAGTTACGGTGGTATCTAACGTTTAAATACTGTATAATGTTGACTATAATATCAATTATTACATATTTTTTCCGTTGCGTGGATTTATATTAAATATATAATTTATCGTTATCATTTGTTTTTCAAATCCAGCTTTACATTTAATTCAATCAAACAATCGAAGCAATTAAAGATGAATGTAAGAATAAGAAAATTCTTCCCTTGGGAGTAAGTTGTATTATGCAATTGTGTAAGTTTATATCATTTAATAAATATGGGATAATAGAACACAGATGGTGTCGATTGCGTTACATATTATTTCATTTGTAAAATTGACACTTTTCAAATTTTATTATTTTTATATTCATTTTCGCGTTAATACGCGAAGAGAGTCAATCGCGAACTCAAATCCATCGCGATTATTTGTACGACAATAAAACCTTTGGATGGCGACCAAGCTGTCAGTTACCGATAAAGGAATCTTGTAGAGAGTCAGAGTTGTAATTCATAAAAAATGACTTCACGGAAGACACATAAGTCGATAAACACTTTAAACCATGAATTTAGCAACAGCCACACGCCGAACTTTAAGTAATCCTGACCTAATACATGTTCAATCAATTACGTACGTTCATGTTATGGAACAGAAGTCGGTGTCCAATTACAATTTCATGTAGATATTTGATTTCTGACAGACGTAATTCAGTTCAGGTACGAAATACCTGAAGCGGCAAAAACGATATCACTGTCGGTATTACCTTTGATTGGTATAATAAATTGTCTGTTAGGAATTTCATTTTAGGAACTCGTATCAATCGGAATACGTCAAAATACATGCAGGTACAAATTAAGACAACTTCTATGAATAACATACGATAATTTTATCCTCTGTTCATGTTTATGTTATAACTCCGACTGGAAATTGATTCGTTTTAATATATCAAGATCTTGCATGAGTGGCTATGTCATATGGATATATTAAACGAGTACAATAATTTGATATGCCACGAGACTTTAGACGAGTTCAATAGATTCCATATAACATAGCCATTAGTGTAAGATTATGTTGATATTTATGATAATATACTAGGGTAATAGAAAACTTTACTTCTATCATTTCCGTCCTTTGCAAATCATTGCGGTTAATAATGAGGTTATTTTAAACAAAACACTTCTAGGAGTATAATGAAATTGCCGTAAGCATGCACAAAATAATTTGAGGGTTCATCCAAAACGACCAATGCTCTGCCGTATTATCTATTGTTGTATATCCCGTGTCTTAACACTAAATGTACTTATATTGTCTTGTTGCATGATCTAGACTGACGTAACCTATGCTTACATTATCCATACTCCCATTAGACACATTTACATTATCCTACTCATATTTAAATTATCTGTACTCACAAGATCCGTAATCACATTATTTGTTATCACAATATCCCTACTTATAAACTCACATTATAAATGTCTACATTATCCGTACTTATATAACCAATGCTTACATAATCCATACTTATGTAATCCATGTTTTCATTATCCATACTTATGTAATCCATGCTTACATTATACTCACTTATGCAATCCATGCTTAAATTATCTAAACTTATAAATTCCATGCTTACATTATCCGTACTTATGTTATCCATGTTTTCATTATCCGTACTACTATAATCCATGCTTACATTATCCCAACTTATATAAACCTTGCTTACATAATCCGTACTAATATAACCCAGGCTTACATTATCCATACTTATATACTCCATGCTTACAGTATCCGTACTTATATACTCCATGCTTACATTATCCGTACTTATATACTCCATGCTTACATTATCCATACTTATATACTCCATGCTTACATTATCCGTACTTATGTTATCCATGTTTTCATTATCCGTACTACTATAATCCATGCTTACATTATCCCAACTTATATAAACCTTGCTTACATAATCCGTACTTATATACTCCATGCTTACATTATCCGTACTTATATAATCCATGCTTACAGTTTCTGTATTTATATAACCCAGGCTTACATTATCCATACTTATATACTCCATGCTTACATTATCCATACTTATATACTCCATGCTTACAGTATCCGTACTTATATACTCCATGCTTACATTATCCGTACTTATATAATCCATGTTTACATTATCCGTACTTATATACTCCATGCTTACATTATCCGTACTTATATACTCCATGCTTACATTATCCGTACTTATATACTCCATGCTTACATTATCCGTACTTATATACTCCATGCTTACATTATCCGTACTTATATAATCCATGCTTACATTATCCATACTTATATAATCCATGCTTACATTATCCATACTTATGTAACCCTTGCTTACATTATCCGTACTTATATAATCCATGCTTACATTATCCGTACTTATATAATCCATGTTTACATTATCCGTACTTATATAATCCATGTTTACATTATCCGTACTTATATAATCCATGTTTACATTATCCGTACTTATATAACCCATACTTACATTATCCGTACTTATATAATCCATGCCTACATTATTCGTGTTATCCATACTCACATCACATCTCATACTTTACATTATTAATCATTTACTTCACTTTCACCTCATCCATACTCACATAATATATACACAAATGATCCATTCTTACTTGATTGTGTTAATAAAGACCTGGAATAGCTTAATACTTATATGAATGCATGATTTAATGAAGATAAGGTTGTTAAAAGACACATTTGTATTACAAGAAAAGACATCTTAATGGTGCGAATGAAAAACTGATGTTGGATTCCATTGTACTCGTCGACATGATAATCCATCAGCTAACAGAGCGCCATTCGTTCAAATAAATCGGCCTAGGACCTGAGTAGCGAGGTGATAAAACGGTTATTGAAAGCCGAGGGACAGATAAGGCCGAATATTAACTCCACTGGCTACTGCTTAATGCACCTTCAGCCCAAAAGTGATGTGTACATTACAGGTATCAATCCCTAAAAAGAGTTGATCATTACCTTTACATTTGTTGTCGGCCCACTCAAAGCATTATCTCATAAAAGGTCATTTGTGAAGATTACGACCAAATCAGCATTATAAAATATCTTTTGGTATCACTCAGAATTTTCAGTATCTTTGGTTGACATTATTGAATGTTGTCGGTTGTATTTGGTTAATCGTTGAAAACTCTAGTTTAAGTTTTCATTATCCTTTTCTTTTGTATATTTCCGTAGCAAACTTGCAAGGAAGGCTTATATTGTCAACATATTCATTATTTAAGAAATATTTCTACCACAATACCCTGTGTTATTCAACTCTCAGACCATCAGTTAATCATTACAGCTGTTGATTAACAATCTGTTTATACCACACGTGGTATAAACTCTGTACGCATTTTGATTGGCTAACACGGTGAACTTTGACCCAAGCTGCAATTGTTATTGACGTCATCAATAATCTAATGACGTCACATCACCGGGTCCCGGACGTCACCGGTACACTTTATTTGCATACGCAAAATTATACTTGACCACGTTTCCCTTTGATTCAAGCCGATATTATTGTGGTAGAAACAGGCCACACGACTCGAAATTGTTGGATATGGAATTTATTTCACACTCGTAAGTTATTTTTCAAAAGTTGCAAAAAACACTCGCTAAAGCTCGTGTCTTTTGTAACTTTTAAAAAATAACTTGTGTGAAATACATTCCATATCCAACAACCACTCGTTGTGTAACCTCTATATATCCACACTTATTTTACCGTACCAGTGTTATTTTATCATATGTGCTTCTTTTATTGTTTGATATCACTGGTAGCATTTTAGAACGTTTGATGTTTGTTATATGATTTTATATTTGTGGAACTTAGTTTAACCAAACAATATAGATAGTGATATACTGGTATGTATAACTGCCTCTTAAATAAATATTGATCTCAAAGTTACCTGTCTCTGTCATTGTATTGCCGATTAGTTTTGTTATGAGAATTGATGTAATACACTGTTTCACTTTCGGAGCACCTCATTCACATCATGCCATTTATATGGTTTACTTCATATTTCGTTTTACTTTCGGTACTCATCAGTTCTCGTTAGTTATTGGCCGTCTGCATTGCCATTTCTTTTTAGACTGAATAACTTGCATCAGTACCATTGATATTTTTGAAGCGAAGTCTAGCGGAGTGTTGAAAAGTTACGGCAGGTAATTCAGTCCGTTTCTATGGAACTGTATGCTGATTTTATAGGTATTTTATTAAGCTTTTCAGTAGTACACTACATACGTCAAATATACGTATGTCTATATCCCGTTTTACGTTCATTCCTGTGTTCTTTTTGATGTCAGTTTCTCTCGCTCTATCATACTATATATAAACCGAATACGGCAACTGATACGGTGGAATCTATCAAAGCAGAAGGATGAACTGTAGACGATTGCATTACAAACCAAAGTTTCCTTAGCGACAACCGTAGGTCCCTTTATAACCAGCCAGGTAAGTCCTAATATAGAATGTCTCAGTCATGATATGATATAGGTAATTGTTCTCTATATAGACATGCCATTTAGTTAACTGTTTGACTAACCAGGTACATTGTAATACCTAGACATAAAGGTAAGTTTTCGTATATGATTGGTAATACACCAGCTTAAAAGTTGACTTTGATTTTATATTTATATAAATATGCGACATTAACAATGACAATAAAAAACATATATTGGAATTAGCTAGTGTTTTCGACTGATTAAATCTCTATTCCAACAGTGCGCTGGCGGTGTTGCACTTCTATGGAACCAGCACTCTTCAGAATGGATGGGTGAGGATCACTTCTGAGTGTCCGATCAGGTACATATACTGTATATAATATAATTACTGGGATATTGTCATGGGATAGATACAGGTGAGAACTACATATATCAACAACTCATATATAGGTATACTTGAATGTTCAACACTACAGTCTGGAGGAAGTCTAAAAGAATTGTACAAATAACATACGGAATACTAGCACCTTTAAATAGTAATGAATAGTGTTATGCCGTAACATGAAACTGCATCATACAGCTATTTTTTTCTTTATATCACTGATACCAGGTATCAAACTTATCAAAAGGGAAATGAGAAATGGGTTAAGGATATGTTATAAGATACAAAGTGAAGTGAATTAGCATGAAAATTTGAAATCGGACAATTCAAACAGAATTAAACTCAGAATGCACGGTAACGGCAAATGCTGGGGAAAAAAGTCAAGTAAGATAGAATACCATCCAGCAATTCCAACGGAGTTTTCTTGCTTCAAAAACGTGACATTAAATACAGATAAGTTAATTAATACCGTACTTAATTACCAGATAATCAATATAAACCAAGAGTAACGTAATCGGGTTTAGACTCCTTTAAACCCTAGTATTACAGATGAGACCTAGAAGGACGAAGATTTGACTCTACTGTATCTAACGCTGCGTAATGAAGACTTATAACACTGTATATGTTTATATCTTATATGTCTTTTGTATGATACTTAGACAATTAATTAATTTCATTACATTATACCCTACATTATTAATTGGACTAGTGATGACTAGTATGAAATGAAAAGTAAATGCATAATCATGTGACGATAAAGGAAAATTAACTTGATTTTCACGAACCCTACTGGTATATAAATAAATGCCACACAATTGATTTATACACTTTTTCTCGCATGTTTTGATATAATTTGAAAAACAGATTCAAAACTTATTCATTACATTTTCGAAATGAAATTACCACGTTCTAATACAGTAGATAGTGTTACTCTTGCTAACGTGGTTTCTACTCAAACATAGGGATATCGTTGTTATTATGTTATGTCCCCATTGCATGGGACATGTCAATCATTCACATACATGTCTCGGCGGTATTGTCGGTTAGCACTCTACTAGTTAGTAAACATATGGATTTGTATCAATAGATAACTACTATACAGAGACACTATCAATACTCTCATTAACTTAACTGCATACACACATCAAATTTGATTTATGTTCATATTACAGAAAAAATGGTAATTGTAAAAACAAATCCTGATCGAAGTGTATATTGAAATAGTATTACCAGTTAGGTAGCTCTACTTAAATTAACACGCGTTTGAAATGAAAATCATCACAAGATTCATCGTTCACATTTCTCAAGCGTGAAAGAAATAGCAATACTGACTTCTTTTCACATTAATATCGTTTAAATTCACGTTGGAAATAAAATGTCTACTTGTCATTAATGGACCATGCTAAAAAGACGGAGTTCATTTTAAGTGAACATGTTAAATTGATAGCACAAAGTTACTTTCAATTGACAATCGATATTATTTGTATATATACTTATTTAAAGATGTTCTTACCTCGCTTCGTTTAAATTATGAAGAAGCCAGCGAATGAAAACTCGAACATTCTCCAGACGTTTAGGTTCCACCGGAAGTTGGTCTGATTCTTGTAAAATCTGTTTCTGTTTGTACAGCATGTCTTCGAGGTTTTCCGCATCAAAAGCATCATTGTTTTCAATATCGCTAAAGTCATTATTTAAATAATTCTTCTGGGAATTTGATGATGGATTTTCTGAAATGTCTGAATATGATGTTCTCTTTCCAGCAAAGTGGAAGCCATTGCATCCGCACAAATTCCCCCCTCTTCCACGATTGCAGCTAATTTTACAAAATCTTTCCAGAAATTTTCCATTACCTGCCGCCGCAAAACACGTGAATACTAACACGAGAAAAACTATCTGTTCACCATGTCTGTACTCGTAAGCCATTTTGTTGTAAGAGTTTTATCCAGGTATATAATCCGGAACTTGTACTGCTACAACTACTTTAAACGTAAGATTTGTTTGCCAAACCCTGGGCAAACAATGATATTTAGTTACACCTGTCAGATATACTTTAAAATTTCCAATCCAGATCAGTTGTTTTTGATGGACCTGAACAGAGGTATATTGTCAAATCCCTGTCCTTCAAAGGATAATACACCTCCGTGTATAAGTTATCGACCGAAATTAAACTCTTAAATTAGACTTAAATATTATCTGCGTACAAGTTTGTTATCAAAACATGAAAGCGACACGGGTTAAATTCCACTGTATCTACGCACTATAACGTAAAGGGAACACACACGAGGTACTAACGAATAGGTCCGCTTCAGTGACAATGCGTAGTCGCTCAAAATTCAGATGTGAAGACCGTCTCTCGCCAATGGTCCTGCGCAGTAATATGAAGCAATCGTCTACAACTATAGGTATATATATATGATGATCATCAAGCCGCGGATAGGCAGATATCGCCCATCCTTTTGATGGGGGTTCCGGCTAGCAATTTAATGACGGAGACCAGCCGCTTCGGTCATGACACCAGCGTAGTAATCCCCTTCTGCTTGCAATAAACCGCCTCTTAAGATTCATTTGACCAGATCCGTGGTAAATAATTAATCTTAACAATGAGAGAAATTTAAAAGAAACAAGGTTAATTTAATATATTTCCGGAATGAATCTTTATATTACAGACATGAAGGATTATAGAAGTTTATCATCTATGGAATAATTCATGATCAAGCAAAAGACATCTAATTTCCGGCACAGGACGACCGGCAGCTATGATGAATTTTGACGAGGGATAATAAGCCACGCCCTATAATTTGATGGTTGTGGTAATGGTTCTCATGGGATGCGCATGCGTTCTGCTTACGAACAATACGTGGAGAAAAATATGTTCATATATTTGAAAAATAGACATTCTCGTCTAGTGAATAGCAGTACATTACAATATACTTGATTACATTCTCTTTGTCATTCCATATTGTAAAAATTATAATCCTACGTGCGACTGTGGGCTGGTTATGTATAACGATGAATAGCAATGTCAGTTTACACCCCACTATACCTAGAGTATGTGACCTTAGACATAGAAAATTGACACGAAAACATCACAATAACGGCGTCGATAATAAAATGATCTCTATTGTCTTCGAAAATAAAAAAAAATGTATCAATATTAAAAAGAACTATTATTATAATGATCTTTGAACAGTAACCTGTTTAAAATCCGATTTTCCATTACACTACATTATGTAATGATAGCTCGGGCTTAATTGGATTACGTTATAACGTAGAGTAATGAGAGATTTTCATTAGATTGCTCGAACAGATTTGATATGTTGTACATCAATAAATAAATACGTTCAAGGAAATAGTTCAAATGTGTTCAGTGCCTGAATGTTGATCAGTTGTATAATTAGTAAATGATGACATTATTACCTGAACGTGTTGTGTATAGACATATCTATTGTATGTTTAAGTAAAAAGTATATATCTATCACGAAAAAAAACATATAAATGTCAAGTTAAAGACTAATTTTCTCATAAAAATAGATACATATTTTTAATACAATTTACATAAGAAATATACAGTACATTTTTATTCACTTTCAATATAATTTTATCATATAAACACATACATTTTTGAGAACGAAATTTTGTTAATTTTTTTCTTTATAAAATGAATAAGTAAATAGTTTATTTATTAACTTTGATAAAACCGCAAAAATATAATTCATTGAAAAAGCCAATTATACAGTACACTGTAAGTAAACTGTTTTGTGTGAGATTGTATGAATGGTCGTCATTCGCAAATAGAGCCTATCATATACTGTAAATCTACATATATAAGCGGTAATAATATTTTAGCGATCTTATTCTTTTTGTGTGTCTATATAGTGTTCTATAGGCCAGGTGTGCAGATTCAGTATCGTGATAACCTGTTTTAATTCGGTTATGAGTTTTTTGTGTACGCCAAATCAAGTATATGATAAGAATTAAAACAGAGATATCAGCCACTCCCACGGAATGAGATATCCATGTAATTCTCTGATACACAATCAAGTCGTATATTAGATAATCTCTAATGAATTATCATAATGCTCATTCTTTGATCCCATACACCCACTGTGACATTCCTACATGCTCACAGCCATGTTTTAAAACAGACAACATTACATTTGTATATGGCCTTTGGCTGTAGATCCCCATAGAAATGAGTCGTATCGGGTCTCAATTTACCTAATTACACGCATGCATACATTCTGTTTGTCTGTAGCGTCATTCTATGCATTGATCATATTTAGAACCTGTAAAAAGGGAATAATTTAAACGAACCCTGGTCTCATTTGGAAATATTTTATTTCCTTGTGCGAATTGAAGTCAGTCATGTTTGGTGCTTTTAGATTGGCCTAGTGGTTGTTGTGGCGTAACCCGGATTCGAACTAGATTTGCATTCCGCTTACCCCCCCCCCCCCCCCCCCCCCGGAACACCCATTTCAAAGGTCTCCACGCATCATGTAAATCTATATTTTTGTTTAGATCTTATGTCGATGTTCTCTGTTGCACCCCCTACCCCCTCCCTCCCCACATAACATACTGAGAATTATTCTAATATTTCACTTCTTCGTGGTAATCGTATATCTCATGTTCGAGTAACATTCGCGAATCAGCAAGGTCCAACACAGTAAGATAATCGGCATCAGGATAACCTGCCCATAATGAGTCATGTAATATGAATCAACAAAGAAACTATCCAAACGACTGTTTTCTTACTCTGTCTTAATTTGCACGGTAACTAATTTTTACGATTTCCTGTCGATTACGAAATTCTCGAAAGTAAATTGCACGCGAAAGAAAGTTAGTTTCGGGTAATATCGACATGGAAATGTCACTTATCCTCTACATTCCTATCACTTACGTTATTATACCCATAAATTTAGTTTACGATTTCGTTATGCCTATATTTAAAGCAAAATAACTTATG
Organism: Pecten maximus; assembly: GCF_902652985.1. Taxonomy (NCBI): domain Eukaryota; kingdom Metazoa; phylum Mollusca; class Bivalvia; order Pectinida; family Pectinidae; genus Pecten; species Pecten maximus. The sequence continues at coordinate 31,368,396 of NC_047016.1, read as the reverse complement.
ATGAGATGACTTAATATCTTCGGTAACAGACTTATGTTCAAAATATTACACAATTAAAATTTAATATCTGCATGGATATGACGCTTGACGCTTAAGTGAATGCAAAAGTATGAGAACTTTATCGAATAGAAGAAAAATCCCATAAAATGTTAAGTTGTATGCGACAGTTTTTTGGTTTAGTTGTGATGGCTAATTGAGTTAGTCCCTGTTATAACTGCCCTTCCATACAATGTAGTACTTATTCTAATCTGTTTTACTACTTCTGTATGTAACTCTTAATTATATTGAAAGGCGCTGATATATTGTGTGTCTTGTACATTAAATTGTACATTAATAGATTTTGGAGATTGGATATACAAGTTATCAATAGCTCGATACAAATATAACCATAATGATTTTAAATGATGATAAACCATTTAAATAGGAATTTCTTGATTTTAATATTAAATTCTGAATAATGGATATCAATCGTTCACAACTAAAATAGTTTCATAACACGTTTAATGATTTATTTATTTATTTATTCATTCATTGTTAAGCCAGTTTATATTTCGATAAACTATCTATTTATTTTGTTTAGTTTAACATTAGTTTCAACGTGACACGTCCCCAAGCAGAATAAAAGTCTCCGCCCAAACCATTCACCTCGGGTCTTAACTTCGACTTACGTCACAACTTATTTATGGACAGATCATTGATCCCTACTGACTTCCTAATGTCACCAACCAGCGACTAAGGAATTTGGTAGGTGTGGCATTGATGTTGTAAAGCTAAGGAAGTTATCAAATACTCATTTATTTGTTTGATTGTGGAGGTGTTACTTTAACGATAACAACTCACAAATGTACAGATCTGTTTATCTAATCGGTTGGAATTTTAAAACAAGAAAGACTGACATCGTACATACTTTTAATGAGATAAGATATAAGTACACTCCTGAGTAAGTTTACACCATGTTGATATCACAAAGTTATGATTTACATGGAATTTCAAATAAACTGATGATATGTTAATCTTTTAAAGTGCATTTGTATGTCTGAAGAAGTGGGTAAGTGTGACTTGTACATAGGTATCTTGGGTCATTATACCGACGGGGTATTTCTTCTTTGTTTTCGTTGGTAGACCCGTGGATGTTTACGCCGGATGCCTTGGTTCGATTTCTGTAGGGCTGCTCGACAGGGATGTGTTTCACCTGTTCTTTCACACATAAATACGTGTAAACAGTATACACGTAATGATATGAGCAAACAGTCAACAAATCTAATCAACAAATCCGCGTGGACGTTGATATTATAGCTACTTAGCCTACATAATGCATCTGTCTCCCTTCCCTGTGTATTGGACAGGTTAATCAACAAGTAAACAAACATAGAGCTCCAATTATTGCATCCCTTGTAAAACACCAAACCATTATACCCGTGTAATACCCATCAGGGATCCACAGCTACCATCATTTTGCAGATGAGGGGCGCCCACGGGGACCAAGGTCGTCGATAACAATGTATGTCCATCTGTCACGACCAAGCGACACAAACATGAACCAGAAACTGGTGAAACAGATGTACCTAGGAGATGAAATAGCCTATAGGAAATGGATAATACAGAAACAAGGTCAACATAATTAACTGGGTCAGCTTAGTCATACTATGGTATAGAGTAAATCTCCACATGTGGTATCGGATCCAATATCATGTAAAAAGGTGTAACACTACACGCAATAACGTAGTACCTCATCAGGGTTAACTTGAACGCATACAGAACGCAGGGTATGGCGGGTAGCCGTAATAACTAGTTAGGGATAACATGTTATAAAGAAACGCAACAGCTCTTGCAACTTATTATAACACGATAACTTTATGACATGAGGATAACAGAAATAAGGTCAAGGTTATCTAGTTATAGAAAGCTAACATGATATAGGTCAAGGTTATCCAGTTATAGAAATTTAACAGAATATAGGTCAAGGTCGTTCAGTTATAGAAAGTTAACAGAATATAGGTCAAGGTCATACATTTATAGAAAGTTAACAGAATATAAGTCAACGTCATTCATTTATAGAAAGTTAACAGAATATAGGTCAAGGTCATTCACTGATAGAACATACTATCTAATAAAGGAAAGCAAACAGCAAATTCCGAGAAACATGGTTATGTAGAAATTGTTATATTTAACCAATGATAATTAAGAACTAAAGACAATGCTATAACAAAACCGTCAATGATAATAGATCTTATAACGGGTAATAACAGATAAATGTTACCAGAACAGTAATTACAAATCATAACAGTTACTAAGGGTCATCTATATAGGAAGAAAATGTTGGATTTTAAAAACGAACAATAACCACAACTTTGCTCAAAACTAGTCGTGTAAAATACCAAAATGTTTGTCTGGACAAGTAGTTTTCCCTAAATAATCAATAATCAGCTGTCTATGCTGATTGTTACTTTGTTACTTTGTGGTAAGATGCAGCAAGGACCACTTGTAAGTCATAAAAATAATCAAACCTGAAAATGAACCATGCCGTCATGATCACAAGTGTCTATAACGCACGATAGGAATACTTATATTACACAAATATGACGTAAAGGGAGGCATTTCTAATAATAAAAATGGTCCTAGTGATAATATTAATATATCAGATCATACATCAATGTAGTTATAAGTAGGATGTTTTCAAGACAAATAGTTAAAATGTGGAAATATGCATCCTTTATCTCAAACAGAGCGGTTGAAAATGTTTTCCTATAAAAACAGTCTTGTCATGTTCAGGGTTTAAATAATGTCTAATAAGACTATTTCTGATGTTTGAAATGTAACCCTATATGCCATATTTGTGTGATATTATTCCCAACCGTCATTTGCTCTAGTAGTGACTTATAGGCTTGTAAAATATCACTGTATTTGCTAACCTTGTTGCTAAAATATACAATTACATGTCACAGACGTCCTGATTGGCTAAAACAGAGTCATTTGATTCCAATTGAAAAGTCGTATTGACCGACTGTTGGAGTCCTTCATGTTGTGTCTTTTGGTCGGTTCTTGGTTTTGTTGTTCTGAAAAGTATCAACATTAATTTATTAACTTATTAAAAATATGTTACGTGTTCGAAGGTCAATAAAATCCTTACAGTCCTTATTAAATGGCTGTAATAAAGATTAAGCTATGCAAGATATGTTATCTGTGGTCGAGGATGACTTTGCCCTTTACATGAATCCCTAGGGCAATACAAACGCTGACGATCTATCTTTCTGTGAAAGTGCTGGAAAATAAGCATATCTCGAAAATAAAAAAAACAACAACATTATGCCTGATTACAGCATATAATATTAGAAAAAAATATAATAGGATCTTATGATTTTAACAAATATTGATATTATGTAACGTATGATATCTTGCTTTCAGCGTTGCATTTTGATTTAACCGGCTTAATATTTCATATTTGATTATAGAATTTACTGGAAATTTCACTTAACTGAAAATGAATTAACGACTATCATAAATTATCAGCGGAGATACAAGATTTTCTACCACAATAAGTGTGTGTTATTTAACTCCCAAGACATGAAGTATTCATTAGAACTGTTGAATAACATTCAGTTTATACCACACGTTGAAAAGACTCTGAGTTTTAACTGGTTGACACGGTAACCTTTAACCGGGACTTTTTTTAATCACGTGGTTGAATTCGTTTTGATTGGCTTACATTTGGAGGCCGCTTCACGGGATCTTGTGAATGATAATGCACAAGAAATAGTTCGCAGTTGCTCTTGTCATATCTTTAAAACAATATTTAGATCTCTATCAAATTATTGCTATAAAGATATTACACCCTACCTGATATTGTGAAACGACCACACGTTGATACAGAACAGGTCAGGTTTTAGAATAGCTTTTCTGTTGTGGAAGAAACAGGTCACACACCAACTCCTGGTTGTTGTATATTGTATATCTTTCACTCTCGTTAGTTATTTTTCCGAAGTTACACAAAACACTCGCAAAGTTCGTGTTTTCTGTAACTTTTGAAAAATAACGATCTCGAGTTAAAGAAATACCATATACAACAACCACTCATATGGTAACCTCTATATATCCAACAGGGTGTCTATATTCATAAACTCCTAGAACGGAATATGGGTATCGAATAGTTTCCGATATGAACAATCAATAAATAATGAAATATTTATATTACTTCTGAGGAAATGTTATCTGACCATTACCCCTTAGAACGACAAACTCCGAAATTGTATATTCTAGAATGGTCATTTTGTTTGAAAAAAACGGCAGACATATTGACCTAGAAAATGAAGACCTGAACTCAAAATCGAGTGAAACAAAGTTGAATGTAATATAAGATGCTTACCCACCCGGAACGCCTGATCTTATTCTCCTGGTTCTGTTTCGAAAGGTTTCCATTTGTTGACCACGTTCTATCAGTTCTAAGATGCATTGCGGTATCATACGTATGTCGGTTTTCTCCAGTCTATCTAGGTAAAAATGGATCTTTTTCTAACGTTTGATGATTGCTGTTCAAACATGAAGTAGTATGTGTGCTAGTATATAATACTACAACTATACACTGATTAAATTGGCAGAAAACCATACCTACTTGATGTTTTTGTTTCATTGTTACTGCACCAGAACTTAACATTGAGTAAAACTAAAAAGGAGGTGATTTCACGGATATTTGCTTTCTGATTGATTTCTTTTTAGGGCCTACCATCCCAACATTGGGCCACGGTGGTCGAGTGGTTAAGGTGTCCCGACACTTTATCACTAACTCTCCAGTTCGAAACCCACGTTGGGCTGTTGCAAGGTACTGACCGTAGGCCTGTGTTTTTCTCCGGGTACTCCGGCTTTCCTCCATCTCCAAAACCTGGCATGTCCTTAAATGGCACTGGCTGTCAATAGGACGTTAAACAACATAAACAAAAATAAACCATCCTAGCAACAGCTAAGACCTGATGATGAAGGACCTTTAATGAGACAAATATATAATTTACAAAATATGACGGATATTACCAAACGTAGGTATTTAGAGGCGATTCCAGCATTTAATGATGAGAATTTTTTCTTCATGCCTTAGACAAATATGTTTATTTTAATATCTAAGTATACTAATGAACTTTTAACCATAGAAAAATAAAAATGAATGGATTCATTATAGAATAATAGCTTGCTTAATGGAATTTGTTTTTGTAAATATATAAGGATTCGGTAATCGTCTCATCATTAAGTTCGCAGATTATAAAACAATAATTCATACGAGTCTATAAACCATATTACACATGCCAAATAGTTTACTCTCGTTGTAACTTCAGCAGTATTTGTGTGTGGAAAGCAAACACGACGGCTCTCCTGATTCCTTCGTGTACATTAATACAGCCGATGACAGAGATCGCCATGGGACATTCGGATAGTTTCTAATCGATCACCAAGGGACTTTCGGATGGTTTCTAATCAATGGAGTGTCCTGTTATGTGGAATGGCGCGCTTTGATGTATCACAATGGCTGGTATTAGCGAGATTCGGACGGGGCGGTTATAGTAATCAGCCGGGTTATTAGGAACTCATCAAATATTTAAAAATAAAAACATATATTAGGCAGTTGGCATTTCCATTAGGTCACGCTGAACAAGATATAACCCATACGGTGGGCTGACATTTTAATGGTTGGGAGTTGACAATACGTTACTTCCATACAGGATAACACTCGTTACATCATCATCGCTTAATCATTTGTAAAAATGACCCATTCCATTTAATGCAATTGCATTCTATAGTCTAAACACTAAGCATATATATATATATATATGAGTAGATCAGTTCAAGTAAACATCTGTCTATAGGATCATATTATTCTTAATTGGTCAACAATGAATGTGTTTAAACAGCATTGGCGTTTCTTTATCCTGTCAGTATAGTATCTTAATGAGTGAAGGAGCAGAGGAAAATGTCTTATATCAGATGATACCGATATCATAAGGCAACACAAAGGAAAGTTAATGACGAGTAAATGTGAGTAGTTAATTAGGCTTATACTCACCCTTTTATTTTTTAATATATTTGCTTCCATCATGTTATTTTCAAAACTATCAGGAAACTGTCCCTAGTCTACATTTCAATTTCGGTCGATATCCTGGGTAGCCCTCCAATCACTGATTCGGTTGACAAACAATGCAACAGGTATTTCCAATGGCGGAGTAATTGTATCGTTTTCACAGTTAGGAAATGAAGGACTATAAGACTCGCAAGACGTGCTTCATTCTAAAATTCTACGTCTATTCCCAATGAATGGTGAAAAACGATGAGGATGTACCCTCATCGAATCAGGAAACTTGAACAGACTGAAACAGAATTTAAACCTGTTATTACAAAATGAAGGGGTTAGGATAGTAATAAGACAGAAAAAAAGAACACTGTGGTTGGTATACCAAACGAAAAACTCACCCTTTTTCTTAACTATCCCTTACCGCCTGCTGTAGCTTTTTATGTTTTTTTCCTTCTCCTTTTTCTTTCTTGGAACCGGTTTGAAAACTGCAACTCCACCATTAGTAAATCGACAAAAGACACCTTCTTTCTACAAGTGTAGCTTGGATACAGAAAGGTAAATAATTGCATTACGTACTTAATTGATCTATAAATGTAGACATTTTTTAAGAGTAGATATGAGAATTCTTAATGTAGTTTTGGAAATCTTTCTCAAATGCCCTTATTATAATAAGTAAAGACGTACTCTACTCTATATCTGCCACAAATCTTGTAGGAAATGAAAATAAATAAGTATAAACAAACAATATAATTTTCGGAATTATGAAAAATGACATCAAATCCAATAAAAAGGTCCATTTTCCATTTCAAGCAATTCTATTGACATTAAACAAATGACAAATAGGAGTTGACATCAGACAGAGCCTGTTTTAATCAAAGATTGGATTGGATTTATGTTTTGTCTTATTACGTGTATCTAGTATTAACATACTTGTTAATGTACAATGGTTTTCATTGTGATCATTCTATGCTACTGTATAGTTATTAATATTCGCTGTAATAAAATACAGTGCGAAGATAAATACCAGCAATTATTTTGTATATGCATTTATATGTATACAAATATTTAGGAACTAGTGTTTACAAGGCATGATTGTGCGAAATTTAATACCCAACCAAGACCGACTGGAGCAACCGTGAAATATTTAACATTAGTAATTCACAGTCTGTGTTAATATATTGTTGAGAAGGTCTTTGTAATGTTGAAATTAATCACGTCCAATAGAAAACCCAATGCCAAATATCTTCCATCTTTATACATTTACAAACTCTGTCCGCTTAAGCTCTATGGAGTAAACTTTTACCATTTTGTTGATATTTGGCATTTCTACTTGTTTGAGTAAACATATAAAATATTTCTAACATGCTATCCTATATTATTTACATTGTCACTCGTACTTATTGTTCTGAAATAGATAAAAGTTGACATCTTTACATTGCATTCATTTATACAGTGAACCCTAACTGAACAACCACCTCGAAATTACGACAACCCTGCATTACGGACACTTTTGTCAGTACGTGTATTATATATCTGATGATATATTTTGAGTATGGTTCTGGGACTACAGACATGTGAATAATCGTAATTCAGAACGGATGTTATTTCTCTTTTCAAAACAATTGATTATACATATATGCGTCTTTTATTGAAAATATCGTTAAAAAATAACTGATTCTTCCGGTTTAATTAGCATTATAACGAATGAGATGGAAGTGTTTTCAGAAATGTGAAAATAATGCTCTAACACATCCTCATTGGAATTATTTAAACATGAAAATATTAATAATCAGATAATGGAAATGTAAGTTTTTGTATTCAAATTAGTTATCATAAAATAACACCTATTCTTCGGGAATATTAAAATGATAACGAAATAGCAGGAAATGCTGATAGAAAAATGTATATTCGTCCTGCAGAACAACATTTGGATAATTTAAACATCGAAATTTAATAATTCATTTCAGATGGTGTTTTAAAACATCCTGTCACTCCCGACCTCATCAATATGAGAAAAAATGACAATTGCGACAACACTGTTTCGATCATCTCTGCCTATTTAAGAGAACCCGAGGGTTTCAGATGACAAATTCCATACACACAGTCCATATGATACACGGAAAGAGACCCAGGGGAAATCTGACATGTCATCAGGCAGGGTTTTATGAAGGATCATCGACAATAATACATTAATTAATCTATAAATTTACCTGTGAAAATTAATTCTTGTATTATTACTAGAACTGATAGGTTGGAGGTGTATAACCCAGGGGGTTTCCGAAGGGATGAGGCCGTCGAGAGGTCACGCATGTTAAGACACCTTTGTGCGACGACAGATAATTTTGATAATTAAAATCTAAAAAATTATATAACCTTTTACAAGATACAGTACAGGCGAATCGCATATTGTGCTCGTGTAGCAAGGAAATAAAACCCGAGTTAGCGTTAGATAACGAAATAGGTAGTGATAATATCGCCATCTTTTTGTGTAACACAAATATAAAGGTCAATGCGAGATCAGAAACAAGTTAGAAAGCAGTGGGAAAATGCGAGAATATCTCGAGCATAGACGACGATGCCAACATTTAAATTTGCAGTTTGATTCCGCAAAGCGATATTTCTCGAATTTGAGATAGATTACACGGCGGGTGTCGCAGCAAAAGACACACCCCTTTCTAAACAGCTGATCTTCCCTCTTTCTCTCTTTCCAACGGTCTCAATATATTTTTGTGTCCATGTTTCTCCTTGTTTTATCGATTTTTAGTTATGATTTTGTTCAATGGCCAATATTCTTTAACATGCCGATAATCTTTTGTAAGTTTTTACACATTTTTTTCATTTTTAGATTAGAATCCATATATCTTGGGTTATAATGTCTTTGTGAAAGAAATTCAACGGTCAAATTCATTCATGCGGAGTGAGTGCTCCAAGACTGCAAATCAGTAAGATTGGTTATTTGTCGAGATGTACAGGTGTCTTTTCTACCTGACGTCCCTTCCCGATAAATAATTCATATTTACATGGATTGACCTCCGATGACCTCGGATTGATATAGATATAGCACCATTTATAGGATAGGATAGTAGGAGGATGCATTCCCATTAGGGTTGTCATGGGCTATAGGGTACATTGCAGTATTTATCAATTAAACAACAAACATAAGATGGCCAGATGGCGCACTGGCATACATTCGTCTTTCACCTAGGTATGGGGTCACGTGCCCGACCACGTAGGACCGTAAAACCCTTCGCACGCTTCCAGCATGACCAACAACAGTGATCAGTGCAAAAAAAGCTCATATATAATACATATATCATAAAATCTCTGGCCATACCTTAGTCGTGGAACGATTATCATGTGTTCGTTTTGGTGGGAAGGTCGTTAGATTGTTAAAATGTTGTTATCTTTGACGAGTTACAAAAGGAAGAAATAAACTATATCAATATATGAACAAGGGATTATTTTTACATTGAAAAGGAACATGGATGAGACAAAGTAGTTTTCCACTTCATAAAATTGTGTGTTTTATTTTCATTAAGGTTTATTCTATCTTTCCATCAGATTTCTATTTTGTTAAACTTCTTAGCTCTTCCACTGGAGGAATCCTCTGTTTCGTCTGAAAAAGATTTCATTCCGACGAAATTATCAGAATATTGAGTTTATTAGAAAATGAATTCCAGTTCAAATCATGCGAAGTTTCACTGTTGTGTTGTTGTTATTGTTGTTGTTGTTGTTGTTGTAGAACACACTATATAAAGTTTACGAAAATCTTTTTTCTGTTGTCTTCTCTCCCTGAGATACTGGCAGTTATTAGGACGTTGATCCCAGAATAAACGAAAAACAAGCGACATAATATATGTTCTAAGATTTCCAATACTTCATGTTCACATTATTTCTGGTCTATTGTTTTCTAAATCATAGACGTGCAATTAATTGAGTAATTGAACAGTTTTAAGAGGGTAGGTTCGATTTCAAATGAAAATCAGGATTATGTATGACCACCCTTTGTCAGTTAAACAACACTGCCTCGTCGACGCACGGGAATTATTGATCAAAGTTTGTTGATAGTCTCTTAGTCGAAAGTGTTGCACTGAAATGCCAAGACTGGCAATCAACCCGTATTTTTTATATAAAAAAAAAAAAAAAATACCAGGGTATCTCCCTCTTGTTTGAAATTTAGGGTCTGATCAAATCCAAAAAAGGCACTCCCCGGAATACTGGAGATACAGAAAGGTTACTTGATCGAGTGATTAATGTGGTCAGGAGCAGTTGTATTCTGGAGCGTAGCAGGTTACCAAACACTTTCCGGTTCTATTTACACTCTTCGCCTTCTGTCACAATGTTGCAAACACCACTATTCAACTATCGTAAGGTCCTTAGATAATGAATCTAGAGCCCTGTGTTATGATACCGTTGCAAAAAGGGCCATTGTGGGATCCCTCACTTTTAATTGGTACGTATTTAACCGGTTTTAGACTGTTTGAGAAGTCACACGTCACCCAAAAGATGTTATGGTCCCGAAAACTGTCCCCATAAATCGATAGTGCAGTCGACGTGATCCCTAGCTGTCACTGCAAGAGGTCCCCCGCTTCAGTAACGATCATATGTTGGTCCTGTTTGGTTTAAACTTTATAACATAGGCTTACTTGGTATGGCACTGCAACCAAATTGTCTTGCAAGTCAACGTTGCGACTCTCCAGAGTAGAGCATGCCTACAGCTCTTTCTAAATTTGACTTGAAGGAAATGCGACCAAAATTAACTTATTGAAACTCTTCCATTAACATGGACTGTCGGGTTTAAAATTTGAACGAGTTAAGCATTTGATTGGATTTGGAGTGCAATTTTATCCATGCTCTAATGTTACCAAAACGTCATTTCTTTTTATTTGTTTAGGGGAGTTCACAATTTCATCGAATATATTACAATCTAGTTCATTATACGATTTTTTATATCGGATAGACATATACAGATGTATAGACTCACTACAAAACAGACGTCACACATTGTCATGGAGTCTCCAGTTTCTTTGTAGACTATAAAACAGGCGTCGCAAGTTGGTCATGGAGTTTGTAGTTTTTGTGTAGACTACGAAACTGACGTCACAAGGTTGTCATGGAGTCTGTACTTTCTGTGGAGACTACGAAACTGACGTCACAAGGTTGTCATGGAGTCTGTACTTTCTGTGTAGACTACGTAACAGACGTCACAACGTTGTCATGGAGTCTTTAGTTTCTGTGTAGACTACGAAACTGACGTCACAAGGTTGTCATGGAGTCTGTACTTTCTGTGGAGACTACGAAATAGATGTCACAACGTTGTCATGGAGTCTTTAGTTTCTGTGTAGACTACGAAATAGACGTCACAACGTTGTCATGGAGTCTGTACTTTCTGTGTAGATAATTTAGTAGCAGACGTCACAAGGTCGTAATTGAGGTTGTAGTATCTTTGAAGACTTGGTGAAAAGACGTCACAAACTGTATAGGCTACGTACTGACGTCACAAGTTGTAATTGAGTTTGAAGTTTCTATGTAGACTTAGGAGCAGACGACAAAAGATTGCCATGGAGTTTGATTACGTGATACACGTCACAAAGTTGTCATGGAGTGTGACTACATGATATACGTCACAACGTTGTCATGGAATTCGCCCCTTCTGTGTGTAGGCAACCCGAAATAAATGGAATCCCAGCCAACATTTAAACAAACAAAACGTGTCTACATCGTAAACACTGTCAATATCGGTATGGAATACGACACAAGCAAAGCAATATCTAGAAATGGAAACTTTGAAATATAGCTTTAAAGGACGAATGAATCCAATTTCCAGGATTTTACGAATGACTTGCGATTCGACCCCAGTGGATCAGACTAGCGTGGTGGAGGAGAATTAGATGTGTATGACTGCAGACCTTCTCAATATGTCTAATGTTGACTTTGCCAGCAATAGCCGAGGCTCTCCTAATGAACTGATCAATTAATCGCACTGACAATTCAAAAAAAGTTTTAATTCGAAATTGATTAATTAAATGTTGGTTTACTGTTATGGTAGGATAAGCTCCCTTGGGAAGGTCGGTTGAGCAGTGAAGTGTGGGTGACGATGAGTACTACGTTTTTGTGCCGATCCTTGTATAATTAGACGACATATCCCTTTAAGATCTAGTTCGTCTGGACATGGAAGCAACACACTGTCACCTCAAAGTAGTGTGTATGGTTGGCTGATCTGTCTTAATCAACCCCCCCCCCCCCCCCCCCCCCCCCCCCCCAAACATCTGAAGACGTCGATGAACAATGAATGGCTTTGAATGGCTTGGCTCTGGGCCACTATTGTCAATGTGGTGAAGTCCGCAACTACTTTTTCCCAAAATATTACTTTCATATTTAATCCGAGCAATCTTGCCCTGAATTCAGTGTGTACACATTAAATGGACTGTTAAAACATAATTCCCCTTGGTACCACTCGCTCGAAGATGACGAATCTCCCGGTAGCGCGTGCTCCTCCCGTGAGTTACCGTTCTTCCCTGCGCTTAGTAACAAATGTCTGAACATCTGAACAACGGGTTTTTAAAACATCAAACCTGATTATTGAGCATCCACTGATACAGAATACATTGATAACACAAAGGAAAACTCATGATGTCGAGATAACGTGTTATAGGACTGGAAAAAAACATTGCCATTCTTTTAAAAAGAATAGATATAGGAAAACTCGGGATGTTTTTGCTCCGAACAAGGCAAGATAACCTATTTTGTTTTTATTTATGGGCGACTAACGGCAAGGGACAATGCACATCTAAGACATGGCCTGATTGACATTCTCAGGCTATATACCTGTATTAAAGGGACATCACGGTAAAAACTTTTTCAATGTTCGTATTTCATTCACCTCCAGTAACGTTTCTTTGCTATTCCGATATTTATGTCAATTTCCAGTGTACAGCTTGATCATAAGATTTAGTCGGGAAACCATTCTCAGATATAGAGCTGATAATATCCCGTGACTGTTTTGAAAACATGTGTGTGTGTGTGGTGTGGTGTGCGCATGCGTTATCATATATATATATGATATCCAGCCTTTTCATCAACAGCGAGAGATTTCCCTTTCTATAATTATTAATTCACATTTTCAAGTACATATTCTGGCGAAATCAAATAGCCACTGTTTATAAGGTGATACACTATACATGGAATATATTAACAAAACGGTACGAAAATAGATGTTTACCATGGTGTCGCTTTAAGTCGACTCATGAATACACAATTCAATTCGATCTGTTTTTGTAGAATCATAAAGTGGACTAAGGGAGATGAACAAAATTATCGTAAAAAGTAAAAGGGGAAATTCTCTGTACACGACACACCACCTTTTGTTTTATACCTGAGGTTTCAAGGGGGCTATAGAAACACAAACTTCAGGATCTCTATACTTCTACTGTGCAACAAATACGTATTCGGTAATTTTGGAAACAATGAGGCACGTGTTTGTTTATTAATAAAACGCGTTGAAATGACGAAACTTCCAGTAACATCTCCCAAGCCGACGCTTTTGGTAACAAACATATACCTCATCAAATCTGTATTGATACAAGATTACCTTGTTTTCTGTTTGGACAGTTCCACGTTATTGACTGGCTTGCCATTAGTATTATCATATATAAGTATTGGGGCCCAGAAAGGGGCGAGCTGTTTCGTTGTTTAAATACCAACTGTTATTAATAACCTGAAATTGACGAGGAATACACAGATTAATATCGGTAAATTTTCATTCGCCATTCTCGATCTAAATCCCTCAGCTTTTTCATGTTTCATTTTCCTTGTCAGCCGTAAACTGTTGATTCAGTTTGCGCGATACCCCATAGTGTACCTTTGTGGATAGTGCGTGGGTGGTTATGACTGGGTAGCATCAGTCAAATTAGTACACACCACAACTTTACGACCGCAGGGCTTGTTATGTTTGCAACTATAGCACGGAAAAATGAGTTTTATTTTTGATATAACACCACCTACATGGGCTCTACAATAATATGCTTCGTCTAAAATATATTATACAAGTTCAACAAAAGATGAGTTAGGCATCGCTATAGTATAGATTAATGTGATAAGGTAGAAATACCATAACCTATGCCACCTACCTCTACCCATCTACATCTGCATATATAGAGGTTACATAACGAGTGGTTGTTGGATATGGAATTTATTTCACACTCGTAAGTTATTCTTTAATCACGAGTCGTGTGACCGGTTTCTACTACCATGATATCGGCTTGAATTAAAGGGAAACGTGGCCAAGTCTTATTTCGCTTATGCAAATAAGGTGTACAGGTGACGGCCGGGACCCGGTGATGTGACGTTATTCGATTATTGATGACGTCAATAACAATTGCAGCTCGGGTCAAAGTTCGAATTCTTGACCAATCAAAAGACCGGAAGGTCATATTTCACTGGTGTATGAACGGCATTTTTTGACAGATATTTTAAATGACGTATCTGTCAAAAAATGCCGTTCATACACCAGTGAACAACAAAAAAATAACAATTATTTCTTATATTTACATTTCAAAACTATCTTTCAACGTAATCTTTTTAAAAAAAATCATAAGAAACAGTATTCTACGTTCGTTATACGTAGTGACGAAACAGCTGAATGATCGATGTAACAGCGTAACAGATAGTTCCAATTTGGCGGGAAAGGTAATCAAGTACACAAGTACACAAAATATAGTTCCACACATATTCATTATTTTAATCATCATGAAAGAAAAATATTAAAATGTTGTCTTCAATTTTACAATTATTAACAAGTTTTAAAGTTGATAAAACATTATTTCATGTGTAATCAAACGCGATTTCATATTCACACTTCTGCATTCTCAATGTTGACGTTGGCACTGTCAACAATGTACTGTATGTATTCATACGCGGCAGGTTAATTGTTCACCTAGGAATTAACGCTAATTTTTTAGTACCTTCATATAGAGAACACACAGTGGAAATGTAAATATGGACTCTTAACCTTCAAGTGAGCTTGGTAAAGCTATATAGTGGGGCTGCAGTGTAAATGTAAATATAATGGAATAACGCGTATTGTGGTAGAAACGTGTTTACCTCTACATATAAATTTACATATCTACATCTACCACCACCACTTCCATATTCCACCTACCTCTACATCTACCATTTACCCCTACATCTCCCATCTACAATCTACTCCTACATCTACCATTTACCCCTACATCTCCCATCTACAATCTACCCCTATATCTACAATTTACCTCTACATCTACCATCTACCTTTACATCTACAATCTACCATCTACCCCTACATCTACCATCTACCCCTACATCTACTATTTACCCCTACATCTTCCATCTACCTTTACATCTACAATCTACCATCTACCCCTACATCTACCATCTACCCCTACATCTACCATCTACCCCTACATCTACCATCTACCTACCCTACATCTTCCA
This sequence comes from Pecten maximus, assembly GCF_902652985.1. NCBI lineage: Eukaryota > Metazoa > Mollusca > Bivalvia > Pectinida > Pectinidae > Pecten > Pecten maximus. The sequence continues at coordinate 31,352,873 of NC_047016.1, read as the reverse complement.
TCTACCTTTACATCTACAATCTACCTCTACATCTACCATCTACCTTTACATCTGCTCTTTACCCCTACATCTACCATCTACCCCATACATCTACCCCTACATCTACCATCTACCTCTACATCTACCATTTACCCCTACATCTACCATTTACCCCTACATCTACCATCTACCTCTACATCTACCTCTACATCTACCTCTACATCTACCATTTACCCCTACATTTACCATTTACCCCTACATCTACCATCTACCATCTACATCTACATCTACCCCTACATCTACCATCTACCCCTACATCTACCTCTACATCTACCCCTACCTCTACATCTACCATCTACATCTACCATTTACCCCTACATCTACCATCTACCCCTACATCTACCATCTACATCTACATCTACCTCTACATCTACATCTACACCTACCATTTACCCCTACATTTACCATTTACCCCTACATCTACCATCTACCATCTACATCTACCTCTACATCTACATCTACCTCTACATCTACATCTACACCTACCATTTACCCCTACATTTACCATTTACCCCTACATCTACCATCTACCATCTACCTCTACATCTACCATCTACCTCTACATCTACCATCTACCTCTACATCTACCATCTACCCCTACATCTACCATCTACATCTACATCTACATCTACCATCTACCCCTACATCTACCATCTACCCCTACATCTACCATCTACCCCTACATCTACCATCTACCCCTACATCTACCCCTACATCTACCATCTACCCCTACATCTACCATTTACCCCTACATCTACCATATACCTCTACATCTACCATCTACCTCTACATCTACCATATACCCCTACATCTACCATCTACCCCTACATCTACCCCTACATCTACCATCTACCCCTACATCTACCATTTACCCCTACATCTACCATCTACCCCTACATCAACCATTTACCCACCCCCAACACCCTATCACAACCCCATACCCCCCCAAACCACCTAACCCACACCCCCCAACCCCCCTACCTTACCCCCTACACAAAAACCCCCAAATCACCCCCCCACCACCCCCTACATTACATTACCCCACAACCTTACCCCTACATCCCCAAACCCACATCTACCCCCCTACATACACCTTTAACCCCAACCACCCCACACCCCCAAGGAACCAACCCCCTACCACCACTACCCACCACAACCCCCCCCCAGACCAGACCCCAACACACCCAACAAACCCCCCCCGGCCCCCACGAACCCCCCCAACACCCCCCAGCCCCCACACACCCGCCCCCACCGCCCCGGGCCGAAAACCCAACCCGACAACACCCAAAAAGGCGCCCCCAAACCCCCCCAAAACCACACCAAGCACCTTTCCCACACCCCCGGGAACCAACCCCCAAAGGCCAGGAAGCGAAAAAACGCAACCGGCCCACCACAGGAGACCAGACCCGTTTAAAACCCCCCACCACCACCCACGCGACGCCCCAACCAAAGCCCCAAAACAACCCCCAGGACCCCCCGGAAAAAAAAAAGGCCGGGCCCCAACAACCCCAGACCCCAAAAAAAATACCCCCAAACGCCGCAAACCCGAGGCCCGCCGACAGATACCAAAACCCTCCCCACCCAAAACCCCGGCCCAACCCCGGGAAAACCCGGGCCCAACTACACCCCAACCCCAACTAACAACCACCCACCACCCCCCAGGCCCTCAAACCCCATTACCCAACCCCACATCAACTAACCCCTACACACCAATACCCTATCTACCAATTACCACCCCATATCCCCTAACACCCATAAACCATCACCCCCCCCCACAACCCCACACCATACCCCACACCAACCCCATCCCCATCTACCCCTACATCACCTACATACCCAAACCCCCCATCCTTTACCCAACCCAAAGGGCAACCCCAAATAACCTTTCTTTACAAAACCATTTACCCACTAGAAGAAGCTTCCCCACAGACCCAGTTGAAAACACGCCCGGGGCTGCAGTTAAAAGGCGGGCCCACAGCCGGAACATACCCCAGGAATTAACTTAAAAGGGAAGACCCAAAGGGTGGCCAGTAAAACCAGGACCCCCGGGTAGGTGACCAAATCCCCCTACCAATTCCCCATCCCTCCCCAACTCACCAAACCCACTCCCCATATACCCTACATTACCCCTCCCCCCAACCCCTCCCATTCTACCTTACCCCACTAAAAACTTACTACCTCCCCAAAACCCTCAAAACCCTCATTACCATACCCACCCATTTCTACTCACCTTCCGCCTTAAATTTTTTCCTCTACAACCCCAACCACCCCAACAAACCTACCCCTACACAAACCTACCCTAACCCCCTCCTACCAGCCCATATTTAACCCTACGCCTTCCCCATATCCATCAATTACCTAATACCCCCCCCCACTTTCCCAAACCCAAAACCCCCCACACACCATACCCTACCACACCCCAAATACCCAACCCACACACCTCCCCCCCACCCAAACCCCAAAAAACACCTAACACACCCAACCCCACACCTCCTTTTACCCCAAAACACCACAACCCCCATCACCCACTCCCAACCCCTAAAAACCAACCCACAAACCACCCACCCACCCCACCAACCCCACACACCCCCAAACAAACCATACCCCACCCCAACTACCCCCCAACCACTACACCACCCACCCCCAACCCCCAAAACCCCCCACAAACCCCAACCCCCACCCCAACCCCCAACCCCCAAACCACACCGAACAAAACCAACCCAAACCCCCCAACACCAACCCAACAACCCCCACAACCCCCCCACCCCCACCCCAACACACCCAACCCCACAAAACCACCCCCAACCCACCCCACACCCACCCCACAACAACCCATAAAACCCACACACAACAACCAACACCAGACCACTACCCTCAAACCCTACACACCACACACACAAACCATACCACCCCAAACCAATCACCCCCAAAAACACCAAAAAGACCCAAACCACTACCGCACGACCAACCGAAGAGACCAAAACCCCAACACATCACCATACCCCACCAGCACTACCATCAACCCCTACATCTACCAATCGAGCACCCACATCACCTCTAAACATCTACCCATCGTACCACCGCCCAAACCCCCCCCCCCCCCCCCTTCCCCCCCTCAACCCCGACAAAACCAAACCATGAACCCCACCATCACCATCTACCCTACATCTAACCATCTACCCGACATCTACAGTCTACCCACACACACTACAGCTACCAGACCCTACATGTACCATCTACCCCTACACACCATCACCACACACACACCCACATCTACCATGTACCCCACACTACAGACCACTACCCACACCGACCATCACCCCCACATCTACCCACGACCTCTACATCTACCATCTACCCTACTCTACCATCTACCCAAGCGACCACACCACAACCAGCACCCCACAGCGATCCACTACCCCTACACTACCACACCCACACTACCATCGACCCCCTACATCCACACCACACCCCTACAATCTACCATACTACCACCTCATCTACACACATCTACCCCTACATCTACCATAGCACCCCTACACGACAATCTACCCGACAATCTGAACCCACCGCCACATCACCATCACCCACACACATGCACCTACCATCCGGACCCCACATCTACCATCTACCCGCCTACAATCAACCAGTACCCCACTACATCTACCATCACCTCTACATCTACCAGTAACCCCACATCACCACACCCCACTACAGACCCACGACAGTCTACCACGTACCCCGACAACCATCGTACCCCGACACTACCATCTACCCCACCTACTACCATCTACCCCTACATCTACCCCTACATCTACCATATACCCCTACATCTACCATCTACCCCTACATCTACCATCTACCCCTACATCTACCATTTACCCCTACATCTACCATCTACCCCTACATCTACCATCTACATCTACCATCTCTCCCCATCTACCATCTACCCCTACATCTACCATCTACCCCTACATCTACCATTTACCCCTACATCTACCATCTACCCCTACATCTACCATCTACCCCTACATATACCATCTACCCCTACATCTACCATCTACATCTATATCTACCATCTACCCCTACATCTACCATCTACCCCTACATCTACCACAGCCCTGCAGGTAGGGCGTAAGAATTGTACCTGCTGCCCCCATTGCATGATCGTTAGAGGCGACTAAATTTGGGAGCTTATCTTTTCTCTTCTTTCTTAACAACTTTCTTCTTCCTAATGTCTCCCTTGACAATGCCTCACGTTTGGCCTTTAGTTGAGCGTTCGCCGCTGTGAGGAAGGCTTTGGGTTCTGTCCCCTAGCCGAGACATACCAGAGTCTTTAAAAATGGTAGTTGCTACTCCTGCTTAGCGCTCAGCATATTGGAGTGCGACGACTGGTTTGCCCGTTGTCAGTATAATGTGACCGGGTGGGGTGTGCTGCTGGGTGTCTTCGGCAGTATGCTTCAGTGAGGTAGCACTATAAATCGGCAAAAGTTCCGGCCTATCACAAGGAGACTTAACACGAACATACCGCAGCCTCCCAAAATACACATACACATCACCACACGCGCATGTCGCACGCACGGGAGGCCGTCCTTAAAGGAATAGCTGGAAATAGGACGTAAACAAAAAACAAACCAAACAACCACACTACCCACGACTACAACCCCACCCTAACACCCACACCCCATATACCCCGACCTACCCCACAGACCACACCACGCCCTACAGTCACCACACCCACGCAATCACCAACACCCCCAACCATATACCCGAATCACCCTACCCACACGACCAGGACCCGACAGCACCATGACCCCTACTGTACCATCTACCCACGCACCCAAGACACCCCGACTCGACCACGACCCCACACACCAGCACACACACACCCATACCGACCCTACCATCTACCCTACCCTACCCCCAGTACCCGACAGCACACACCACCCCACATCACCACGAGACCCCTACATCGACCAGAGACCCCGTACACGACCACTAGCACCGTACCCCACACCCTACACTACCCCTACATACCCGAACACACCACACCCCGACACCACCACACCCCACACCATCTACCCTCACCCCTACTCGACCAGCGACCCTGAACCTACCATCTACCACGACCCCACATAACCCCTACACTACCAGACCCCACACACCATAGACCCGACATCACCAAGACCCACACACCATCTACACACCAGCACCCACACACCCCAACTACCCCACCACCAGCTACCCCCGACACTACCAGCACCCCTACACTACCACACACCCCACACCCCACGACCCCTACACACACCCACTACACGACCCGACACTACCCGACCTAGACTCGACCAGTCTACCCCGACACAACCACCCGACATCGACCAGCGACCACACCATCTACCCACATCGACCAAACCCCCACCCCCACTACCAGACCCCTACAGAGACCATCACCCCCCGACACTACCCCAACACCTACCCCACAAACCACACATCTACCCGACACGACCAGTACCCCACACCAGCTACCCCAACACCAAGACCCCGACACCACACCCCTACATCGACCATCACCCACACACCACACCCCACAGCACATGAACCCCAGCACAGCACCACACGCACCAGACCCCGACAATAAGCACCCCACAGCACCACACCATACACGTACCCAGCCCCGACCCAGCACCCCACCGACCAGACCCACGACCACTCACCCCCAAGACCAACACACCAGACCAGCCGACCCGACACGACCAGCGACCCCACAGCTGACCAGGACCCCCACACTACCCCTAAGCCCACCCTACCACACAACACACCTACATCACCACAGACCCCACAACGACAACCCCATCTACCCAACACAACCTCCCCCACACACCATCGACCCAACCGACACACACCCCACAACCTACCACGACCATGACACTACCCCTACATTACCATCACCCAACACCACTACCCACAGTCTACCAGAACCCCTACACACCATGACCCCACACAACAGCACCCCAGCTACCAGACCCCATCACCATAACCCACACTACACGACCCTACACACCATACCCACAACCACTGACCCGACAGCACCACCCCACAACCACACACGACACGACCACGACCACTACACACCTCACCTCGACCATCGACCCATCACCACTACCCCACTAGACCCGACCACCCTAGACACCCCTACATCACCAGACCCACATCGACCAGCACCCCTACATAACCCTACCACCATCACCAGACCCCTACACCCACACCTCTACATACCACCCCCACACACCCGACATCGACCACGACACACCACACCTACCCTACATCTACCATCTACCCCGACATCCACTACCCGACCCCTACCCTAACACCCCTACACACACCCTACACCACGACCATCTACCCCTACCTACATCTACCCGACCCGCTACCCACATCACCCTACATCTACAATCTACCCACACCCCCTAACTACCCCTACATCTACCTACCCACATCTACCCTACACTACACCCATCTACCTCTACATCTACACATATACCCACACGACCCATCTACCCCTACTCTACCACTCCCTACTCTACATCTACCCGACATCCCATTACCCCTACATCTACCACTACCTATCACCAGTACCCCTACATCAGCGACCCACACTACCCTACACCTACCACCTAACACCCCTACAACCATCACCCCTACACACCATCACACACACCAGCTACCCCCATCTACCATCGACCTCTACATCACCAGCTACCTCACCACACCCCATTACATACCCACACATACCCCTACATCTACCTCTACATCTACCATATACCCCTACATCTACCATCTACCATCTACCATCTACATCTACCATCTACCCCTACTATAATCTATCAACATCTACATCTACCCTACTCTAACCAATTTCCCCCTACATCTACCATCCAACTACATCTACCTTAATCCCTACAGTCTACCATTGACCCCTACGTCTACTTAACTCTACATACCATACCCATATATGTACATCATCCATAGCCCTCTTAAATTACATCTTCCCTCTGGAAGAACGGTTTACCATAACCTTAATCTAGTCACTAATTCTACCTAATTCATCAATTATCTACAACTACTCTATAATGCGTGCTCATACTGACAATCTACAATCTCTCCTCTACCAAACGCTACTTACTCATTAATAGGTAATTACACGCCTAAACATTACCCACACTACCACCCCCACGCGACAAGCCTGCGTAGAGGCGAATTACGCTTTCCCGTGAACCTTAAGAGCGACCTATTGGCGATGAACGTTCGCCTGAATTTTGTCTCCTATGTCACTCCTTGACAATCTACGTATTATCCATTTAGCAATATTGATGCGATGGAGTACATTTGTGGTTATATCCCCGAGCGGACTCCAGAGTCTCGAGATGGTATTGCTCACTGCGAAGCGCAAAAGGATACGCGACAAGAGGTGCCGGTGAGTGTCAGTCAGGACCAGGAAGGTCTCAGGGTGTCTTCGGATTCCTTAGGGACATGTTAAATCGCAAGTTACACATCACACTGGAACACTGAAAAATACTCCAACGCCTCAAAATAACACAGTACATCACTCAACTACCATGTGCCACGACTGAGTGCGTCCTACCTGTCAACGAAAGTAGGACTTAACAATTACAACAAGCTAAATACATGACCCCTAATTAGATCACGGCCGCACAGTCTACATTCCGAAATCACATATAATAACCCCAAACATGAGACACCATTACCATCGGGACGTACATGAACACAGCATGACACGAATGCAGATCATACACACACACAGTCACGTAAGTGCCCGCATCTACAGTCTCATCGTCTGATCTGTATTTGTCAATTATGTCTTAACTACGAACTTCAAACCTAAACATAATCTCTTCTACGGTGTCAGGAACAAACGAAGACCCTATCACACGACACTACGTTAATCTACCGGGTTATTCCAGTTCACACCGAGTTGCTACTTACCAATTAACAGTCTACAGTCATTGGAACTCTAGCATTATCCATTCAGCGCATGAGACCCAATCTAAGGAACGCATCGAAGTGTATCAGAATGTCCGTTTCCTAACGACCATAAACCACCTTTTCACTGGTCAGCGACCCTACATGACCGTAGAGCGACCATTCAACCTATTGACTACTGACATGCGACAGATCGGAACGAACCTCTACGCTACTTTAACGTACCAGACCCCTACATTCCGAATTACTCACCTAACGAACACCAACATCCACACACACAAACAACACACCCCACATCCCAACCACATACCCACACCACACACCACATAACAACAATCACCCTCATACACTACCCATTCGACTACATTGCTACTTCAAGCCCCTATTACCCAATACCCCACACTACCAGAGCCCACATCCATCATCAACAAACGACATCACACTCCCACACACCCTACCTATCTACCCACAGACCAACCCCACACACAACAACTACCCCAACGAACCAACATCAAACCGTAGACCACGCCACCCCACCACCACACCCCACACACCCCTACACACCATCACCCCACCAAACCCCACACACCATCACCCACACACCATCACCCCACCCACCCCACCCCACCCCACCCGACCCACAAACCCCGACAGCACCATCTACCCACCCCACCACACAGACCATTTACCCCCACAACATCAACCCCACATCTACCCAAAACCCCAATCACCCCTACATCTAACCAAACTACCCCTACCATACCATTAAACCCCCACATCACCCTAAACCCCTACATCTACCATCTACCCCTACACACCCATATACATCACCATCACCCTCAACCCCACACCACCACACCCACATACCAAACCCCACAAACCAACCATACACACCATAACCCTACATCTACCATCTACCCCTACATCTACCATCTACCACTACATCTACCATATACCCCTACATATACCATCTACCCCTACATCTACCATCTACCACTACATCTACCATATACCCCTACATCTACCATCTACCCCTACATCTACCATATACCCCTACATCTACCTCTACATCTACCATATACCTCTACATCTACCATCTACCATCTACCATATACCCCTACATCTACCTCTACATCTACCATATACCTCTACATCTACCATCTACCATCTACCATATACCCCTACATCTACCTCTACATCTACCATCTACCATCTACCCCTACATGTACCATTTACCCCTACATCTACCATCTACATCTACATCTACATCTACCATCTACATCTACCATCTACCCCTACATCTACCATCTACATCTACCCCTATATCTACCCCTACATCTACCATCTACCATCTACCCCTACATCTACCCCTACATCTACATCTACCATCTACCATCTACCCCTACATCTACCATCTACCATCTACCCCTACATCTACCATCTACCATCTACCCCTACATCTACCCCTACATCTACCCCTACATCTACCATCTACCATCTACCCCTACATCTACCATCTACCATCTACCCCTACATCTACCATCTACCATCTACCCCTACATCTACCCCTACATCTACCATCTACCCCTACATCTACCCCTACATCTACCATCTACCATCTACCTCTACATCTACTATCTACCACTACATCTACTATCTACCCCTACATCTACCATCTACCCCTACATCTACCCCTACATATACCTCTACATCTACCATATACCCCTACATCTACCCCAACATCTACCATTTACCCCTACATCTACCATCTACCCCTACATCTACCCCTACATCTACCATCTACCCCTACATATACTTATCAACCATTTACATCTACCATCTACCTCTACATCTACCATCTACCTCTACATCTACCATCTACCCCTACATCTACCCCTACATATACCCCAACATCTACCATCTACCTCTACATCTACCATCTACCCCTACATCTACCCCTACATATACCTCTACATCTACCATCTACCCCTACATCTACCATCTACCCCTACATATACTTATCAACCATTTACAATCTACCATCTACCTCTAATATATTGCTTCACCTACCACCTCTACCATATCCAAAATTTACTATCTACCTATACCATCCATCCCTACTATTTGTCTTTACTATTGGCCTCTACCGTCTACATTTAAATATCTACCATCAGCCTCTACATATATGTATATACCATGTATCTACTGCGCAATAGAGGCCGTCCTTAAATGATAAAGTCTTAATCACCAAATTGGAAGGAAAACTGGTGGGATTTTACCAGATTGATACCTTAATCATAGTCAAAATAATAAAGTTTATGTTCCATAGATTCGATCAATTATCTGACAGTAATTAATCTTTTATTGAAAGAATGGCGGAGGTCATTTTGGTAAACACATATCTGGCTCAACACTGGCTATCCGAACGCGTACTGTAACGCGTCATTAAGTGAGGTGGTAAATAGTGCACGCCTGAACATTGGAAAGGTCCATACGCGTCCGTCCGGATCACTAGGGAGGTATTTATCTCTACGTAAAGCGTAGCTGGACGCCCTTTGTCGGGGTGACACCTTCACGCATAGCTTTGAAGCTCGCGTGATGGCGCGACTGAAGTGGCGCTGAGTTGTTTGATCGCACTCTGCCAACTTGTTATACTTTCTAAGTCATTATTAATTCAATCATCTTTACAATAATTGATAGGCGATGGACTACTATTATGTGGGTGGTTGTGTATAATACGAGACGGGTGATTGGAGCACTGGTCTCGTGGTGGTATTGTATCAGTCTGCCGAGAGAGGCAAAAGGCTAACACCAACATCAATAGGAGCAGGGGTGAAGGTCATCACGTCCATACCAGGATAGGTACCCAGTGGTGTCTATTCCTTGGCGAATTCATTGTTCCGAAATACTATCCATTAAACATCACACACTAGAAAACACTGGAAAAAAATGACTTCAACTGTCGAGGAACAATAAAAAAAAAGTATGGTATTCGATACTATACTCCTTGTGCCACATACTGTTTTTAGATCGTCTCTTCCTGGGTTTCCAAACAAACAAGACTGATTGTTAAAACTTGTTTCACAACGGTTGTAAAATAAGATTTATTCATTTATATTACGGCTGCATAGTTTTAATTGCCGAGAAACGAATACAAACATATGAAATAACACCAAAACTATGAAGGAAACCATTTTATCTGGTGTAGCATGTTTACTTATATGATACATGATGAAGATGATATGATGATGATGATCATCACAACATGTATGTGTAAGAGTGTGTGTATGTATGTTTTTTCTTTGTCTTGTTTTTTTTATTTTTGTCATCCATATCTATTGTTTTAATATGTGAAAATCTTCAAAAAATAAAAGAATTATAATTTTTTTTTATCTGGTGTAAAGTGAAAAACCGAAGACTTTTGCACACGAACAATTGAGTTTATATTGTACCACGGTGGGTTATTCGAGTTCTACAACCTGAGTTGCTGACATTTACGGTGCCAATTAAGACAGTCTACCAGTTATGTTTGTGAACGTTTACGTACATGTATTTCATATCAAGCGCAGAATTGAGTCGTCAATATCAAGGAGACGCAATCGAAGGTTCGTATAAGACTATTTGTTATCGGTTGATTAATGACGTCATTAAACAGTTTTCATTGGTCAGTGTATCGTAGAGTATCGTAGAGGAGCGGAAATTACAAGTCTATTTTTTTGATTAGATTGAACTTAGACACAACTAGGTGCGGAAGAGTTAACATTCGTTCAGTCGTATTTTAAGAGGAATTACGAGGTCTTAGGATTACCTGGGGTTCTTACGTCATCGGACTATATCACACCATTGCAATGCTTTGCGTGTTACCTCTTTGTATACGTATCAGATTCGCAAAACTGATTACGTTACAAATCAACTACTTAAATGCTGCATCTGAAAACATAAAACAGAACCTCGATATGATTACAAAACCGTGATTCTAACTCAAAATCGATCAAACGAGAGTAATGCGTATGAGACTCCTGAAAATGATAAATGAAAACAGGATCAGTTTTAGTCAACGTTCCTTAAATTCCTTACATTACAGTTGTCCCTTCATCGACAACATCCCGCCATACAAATCTACGTCAGGTTATGTCACGTCCTCAAACTGAGAACCGGGGTGGTCAGAATAGAGCAGGCTATTATTGTTTACTCATTTAACTAAACTAAAATAGAAATAATGTAACTAAAATAGGTCTCTTTGTGTAACTATACTACGTCTTTAGTGATTGGTTTTGTAACGCCTTATCAATAGTTATAGTCATTTAAGGATGTCCTCTCCGTGCGGACATACATGCGTGTAGTGAGTGCGTGTGTTTAGTGAGGCTGCAGTATGTTTGTGTTTGTCCCGTTGTGATAGCGCGGAACTGAAACGAACTTTATAGTGCTGTCCTACTGAAGCATACTGCTGAAGACACCAAGCAGGGTACCTCATCCGATTACATTGACTTGTATTAAGTTTATAATTTCACTCTGAAAAGTGTAAAAATAATACCGACTATATAGTGCGATCTCACGGAATCATATTGCCAAAGACATCCAGCAGGACACCTCATCCGGTCATATTATACTGTCTGATGTTATAATTTGGTACGATACTGGACATATATTAGGTTCCTGGTCAATGTAAATGTAATTGCCATATATATATATCATCTGAAGACGGCCAGGCAATAGTTACGTACTAATACAATGGAATAAAGGACTATGAAGGATAATAAAAAAATATTGGTTTGATAGCCGCAGTAAAATGAGTCTAAAACTTTAAAAAAAAAAGAGGCGCAATGGGCCTGAATCATCCACTTAGTATATATCTATGTATTTGTTCAAGACAGAACGACATACACTTTAGGTTTCTCGATATTCCTTCATGGTTGACGTATCGTTCTTGTGATCACCCACGGGGTTCCATTGACAATATTTATTGTGTGTCTATGGCTAATCAAATTGAAGAAAGCTTTAGACCAAAAGGGCCTGTGGTGCTCATCTTGTTTTTAAGAAAATGTAGATCTATAAAAAAACATTGAAATAGCCCAGTCTTTTTGATAACCATGGTGTACTACGTAAGTCTTTTTAATAACCTTGGTGTACTACGTAAGTCTTTTAAGAACCATTGTGTACTACGTAAGTCTTTTTGCTAACCATGCACTACGTAAGTCTTTTTGAGGAACATGGTGTACTACGTAAGTCTTTTTAAGAACCATTGTGTACTACGTAAGTCTTTTTTGAGAACCATGGTGTACTACGTAATTCTTTTTTAAGAACCATGGTGTACTACGTAAGTCTTTTTAAGAACCATTGTGTACTACGTAAGTCTTTTTTGAGAACCATGGTGTACTACGTAATTCTTTTTAAGAACCATTGTGTACTACGTAAGTCTTTTTTGAGAACCATGGTGTACTACGTAATTCTTTTTTAAGAACCATGGTGTACTACGTAAGTCTTTTTAAGAACCATGGTGTACCACGTAAGTCTTTTTAAGAACCATGGTGTACTACGTAATTCTTTTTGAGAACCATGGTGTACTACGTAAGTCTTTTTTGAGAGCCATGGTGTACTACGTAAGTCTCGTAAGAACCATGGTGTACTACGTAATTCTTTTTTGAGAGCCATGGTGTACTACGTAAGTCTTTTTTGAGAGCCATGGTGTACTACGTAAGTCTTTTTTGAGAACCATGGTGTACCACATTCAAAGTGATAATCTCCAAGTATTGAAAAATCTTAAGATGTCTTTTTCTCCCGAGGACTAAAATATGTCGTTTTGTAGTTGAAGGGATATCAGTAAAGAATTGAGCAATGGATTACTGACACTCATAGCATACAAATAAAAAAAGCCTCGCATATATTTATATATGTAAAAATTCGTTTTATTTTATTCAAGATTTTTATCATTTTTATTATAATTAACAGTTATTGCAATAATCCACACACACGATGTATACATTTCAAACGTATTTTACAAATTCAGTGACTTTAGGATATCAATATCAGGGATGAACACTATTCTATTCATTAGACAACCAGTTGAGACCCTCTTTTACATGGACGGCACGGTTAGAATGGTTGCAGTACACATATCATCGAATCAGGCGTTTTATAATTATTCAATTAACAACTAAAATCGTACATAACCGAACGCGCCACATAAGGGAGGTCGCCCTGATTGATATTTATAGATACTATTATGTCGTCAAAGTACACACACACGTTAATATAAAGACAGCCATGGAACTGATGTCGCCACGTAAATAAATAAAATAAAAGTTGATCCACAATTAATAAAGTAAACAATAGATATTTATAACCACGTGGGAGGAATTGGCAACATACCAGTATAGGACTCTCTCACAGGGCGTTCACCTAGCCAACAAACGAAGGGAGATAACCCATACATCCATATTTGTCGCCGATCTCGACGTATGCAGAACTATCTTTCTTCCTATTCACCGTACGCCATACTGACCACAGAAGTCGTAACAAGGTACAATAACTTTATACATCCGCTTTATCTTAGTGACATTATAGTCATTTTACTTATCGCAAGCCAAGCTTTAAATTGATTTCCTAATTTCAAGTGGATTATGGAAAGCTATATTTACAGTTTTATGGGGAATGGGCTTAAATATCATCTCGCAATTAAGGAGAAATATGAGTTTTAATTATATCGTTTCATGTACATTTAGATATTTTGATATTCATTCGCTCTTTTATGATGAAATTCAGAAACGAATCTTACGGGAAATATTTTGAAACATTAAAATATTTTTTTGAGATACGTTCTACATTAAAACTGGAGTATTATACAACTATGTGTTATGTGTAGGATGTCAATGGAAAATCGTATCGACGTTTTACCAAATTATTCTTTTTCAACATGTTAAACTCGTACATCTTCCATTCCTACTCAGGTCAAAATATGTGCCGTTTTAATCAAGTTCTACGGTCTGTGTATAATATTTACAAATGAAGCCATACGATGTATTAACTTATCTCTTTCAAGCACTTCTTTGTTTTCTTGTTTCCATGGACACGGCTAACTGCATAGACATGATAAAAGTACAGGGTTTCAGATAAGGCAGACCTTTATGATAAGCCAATCAACATTGTTTCCTTTATTTTTTAAATCTAATAAAAAAATTGGTAAACATAACGTTTGTCTGTTGTGGCAATGAATGGGTGATATTCACATATCTGAAACATAACTTACTACCTAGAAGTAATTAACGATAATCCTGTGATCCGTTTACATTATATGGTACAAAGATTGGAATGAATCTACTGTTGTCTAAATGTTATCTGTCTTATAATACACATATATAGAGAAAATATAGATTTGAAATACAAAAATGGTACGCGCGTAGGATTATATTTCAGAAATCACAAATGAGAAAAAATAGGAATCTGCTAGTATTACGTAGTTACTTGGGAAAGTACACATCGTTATATTGATAACACCGGAAGTATCAATCAGGAGAGTCCATATCATCAAAATGATGCAATAAAACTCGTATGTGAATAATATATTATTTGACTTGAGATAGTATGACCCTGTGTGGAGCCCCTCATCAAAGCTCGTAATTAGTCAACACATCCAGGCTCGCCAAGCAGTGCAATAGTACAAAACACTATAATTACCCCATAGTGGGCCCCGCAGTCTTTCCTGATATTTAAGTAGATATACATTGATACAAGACACATCAGTGTTCATGAATAGTTTTTCTCTAAGGTGGCTCCCTAATTCGCAGGACGCTTGTTGTGTGGGCGAGAAGCATTCTTTGATCGTCTTCTTATATAAAAACAGAATCCTCCCCTTCGCTGGCCTCTTGTTCTATAATGACTCTTGATCTCTAAAAGAAACGAAAATAAATGTAAGAAACGAAACGAAATCAACGAGATAAATACTTTTAACAAACATAAAACATTTTTGATCCACAGTGACGTGCATAAGTTATTACTCCGGCATCGTGTGGTGCAATCAGAAAAAAAAAGTAAAAGCAAATTTATAGAATATAGTTCCCCTCTCTTTTACGACGAGTATTGCATGGTTTTACAGATAAAAACTAGTCTGAAAAAGAAACCGAGAATGGAACAAAAACAGAAGAGCAATGAATCGACTGGAAAAGCACCACTCAATAAAATCCTATCTTTGAAAAATACTAAGCATACATGTGCGTGTGCAGTGTAAACTGGTTTACCGACTACATTTTCCTCACATTTATACGAACAAAATTATACAATAGAATGCGGACAAATATTAAAGACATACTCTAAGGCATATTTCAAATAGTAAATAACACGGTACACGTACACGTAAAACTCATGCCATCAAAATTGGTATTATCAATTAAAATCACTTTTTAAAATCTGAGTATATCAATATTTGAGGTTGTCAATATTTAAGGAGTCGACCTTTCTAAAAATGAAAATGAGGATGTCGATATTTGAATAGTCGGGGATCTTAATATTTGAGCCGTGTTCTAAAATTAGAGGATGTCAATAGTGATCCTTATTTAAATTGAGGAGTCGATCTTTTTTTAAAAAATTCTGGTTATACATGTATATTCTTCGCGTGGGGTTTGAAGGATTTTGTGCAGCCTCAAAATTCGCACGAAACCTATAGTGGCAGTTCACATACATGTATTACAATTTAACTTCCGTTGGGATATTATTTCCTATCAACTGGCTACGTGGTGACGTCATCAGAACGCCATGAGAGTTAACGGTTGTAACAAGTTGTAACGAAATAATACAACCAATAAAAAATTGTATCATTATACCGTAACTATAACAATGAAATACTGAGTATTATACCGAAACTATATAAATTATATTCCATAGTATTATACCGTAATTATATCAATTATATACCGTAGTATTATACTGTAACTATATCAATTATATACCGTAATTATATCAATTATACCGTGTAGTAATATACTGTAACTATATAAATTATATACCGTAGTATTATACCGTAACTATATAAATTATATACCGTAGTATTATACCGTAATTATATCGATTATATAGAATGAATAATTTTTGATATTTCACTGGTAAAAATGTAATAAACCGTAGTATTATACCGTAATTATATCGATTATATACCGTAGTATTATACCGTAATTATATCGATTATATACCGTAGTATTATACCGTAATTATATCGATTATATACCGTAGTATTATACCGTAACTATATAAATTATATACCGTAGTATTATACCGTAATTATATCGATTATATACCGTAGTTTTCAATCTAATTAAAATTAGACTTGTAATTTCCGTTCCTCTACGATACACTGCAATACAAGATCTAACAACACCCCGTAGGAGGTCATCTCAGCATGACCTTTGAGTTTTTAACATAAGCCAATGATAACTGTTCAATGACGTCGTCAATCAACCAATGACAAACAGCCTTATTCGAGCCTTCGGTTGCGTCTCCTTAGTATTGAAGACTCAAATTAGCGCTTGATTTGAAATACGCAAAATTTGATAAACATTATTGGTAGACTAATCAAATGGCTACGATAATAAAAAAAGGTTGCTTATCCTCTGGACGTTACATTGAAAGAAGAACACAAAATGATTAGGCCTCTTCCCTTGTCGACAGGACGGACTGTGTTCCCAACTGGATTTCGAAAACCGTTACCGTACACGTTATTCCCTTTCAAACTATTTTTTACATGACGCTGATGTCCTCTCTCTCTCTCTCTCTCTCTCTCTCTCTCTCTCTCTCTCTCTCTCTCTCTCTCTCTCTCTCTCTCTCTCTCTCTCTCTCTCTCTCTCTCATACGATTAAGGACAAATCTCACAGGCAGCACACGTTTGTAAATTACATTTGTTGAAGTGTTCTCGGTGAGGCGGGGTGGGTGAAGCCATGTTGTTTACCGTTGCTATCGACCATCGGAATACCTCGGGAACGTTACGTAAGTATTTATGCTTCCGAAGAATGAAATCCACACCGAAAATTTCAAAGGCGACGCGCTGATTGGCTGAGCTCAAAGGTCATCCTGAGATGACCTCCTACGGGGTGTCGTTAGATCTTGTATTGTAGTGTATCGTTGAGAAGCGCAAATCACAAGTCTAATTTTAATTAGATTGCCGTAGTATTATACCGTAATTATATCAATAATATACCGTAGTATTATACCGTAATTATATCAATTGTATACGGTAGTATTATACCGTAACTATATCAATAATATACCCTAGTATTATACCGTAATTATATCGATTATATACCTTAGTATTATACCGTAATTATATCAATAATAAACCGTAGTATTATACCGTAATTATATCGATTATATACCGTAGTATTATACCGTAACTATATCGATTATATACCATAGTATTTTACCGTAACTATACCAATAAAATATCGTAGTATTAAACCGTAACTATAGCAATAAAATATCGTAGTATTATACCGTAATTACATCAATTATATACCGTAGTATTATACCGTAACTATACTAATAAAATACCGTAGTATTATACCGTATCTATATCAATGATATACCATAGTATTATACTGTAAATTTATAGATACTATACCGTAGTATTATACCGTATCTATATCAATGATATACCGTAGTATTATACCTCGGCTGTATATAGAAAAATCATGGTTAGTGTCTTTAAATATAAGCTGTATTTTGGCGAGGATAAAGGAATAACTTTTGACTTTCTGTCTTGAGCAATAAATACAGCTTATAGTTTAAGACACTGACCATGTATTCTATTTATTCTGCAAAAAGCATTTTAAAGTTAAACGGTACGCACGTGCTTAGATTCTAAGATACCACTATTTTCTGTCATTGCCGAATACAGCCAAAATGTACGAGGTGGGTGTATTTCGACAATGCGGATGCCAGTAGCAGGACAAAAATGCTATATCGTAAAAATAGAAAGATGTTATCGAGGCCATTAACATATAAAACTGTAGTTGTGATGAGTCGGTGTACAATGTTATACCATGGTTATATATGTACATGCTTTACCATGACAGTATGACGTCATAAGTTATATAGGTGAAAACGTGATGATATAGTACAGTTATGTGTTAATGTTATAACGTGTGTATATATAAAGGTTCTTTATATATAGGTAGGAATAGACAGGAAAGGCTCATGCATCGCGCGTGTATTCTTTCCATTGTACCTTTGACATATCGTGTAAGCAGTATCTGTAAGATATCATCTACGCATATCCAAAATGTTGACTGACTTGGACCAATTTATGTCTATCTTCTGGTAGTCATATCACCGACCAAATCATACATATTGCGTTTGTCATTATTCTGAAAATATGTAATTAAAAATAAATTCTTTTATGTAAAGAAAAATCAGAAAAACCTCACTAAAAGTATCCCCCCCCCCCCCCCCTTAGTGGTACCTTAGTCTGTCAACGTTGTTCTTGCTGTATTCGCTTCACGATGCGACCCCACTGACCCCGCTGACCCCGCTGACCCCGCTGACCTTTGTGACTTTTTTGACCTTGGTGACTCCGGGGTGTCCTTCTCCATGTGGACCATTTGATCTCTGAGAGTCTGTAACTGCATATGTATGTCTTCCATTTGTTTTCTAGCATCATCAAACGCCACGCCTCCCACCTGAGCGGGTGGTCCGATAGCGTAGTATGTGGAGGCCAGATCCAGGTTGGGAGGTTGGGCCACGTGCTGTGGTGAAGGTGAGGGAGAGGGAGGAGGTGGAGGTTGTGGGGATGGGGGTGGTAAATCAAACTCGGGAGGGGGAGGAGGAATGTCGAATTTATGCGGCGCCCATGCTTTCTTCGGTTTACGTCGGCCGACATCAGAGTCGTCCTCGTCGAGGAAAACGCTATCGTTATCGTCACTCTCCCGGAATGCAGTGTTCAACACTTTCTGACTTACTTTGACCTCCACGCGCCTGTTTACATCTCCGTACGTCCTTCCGTACACAACCTCCTCGTCATCCAAATCTCTCCTATCCAGCATCACTATCCCTCCCTCTTCGTCGTCTTCGTCATCCGCGTCCATGTTGTCGGAGCTGATGTCATCTCGCTGTTCAGACATGTCTAGATCGGATTCCGAATAAGCGAGAGATCTTCGGGATCCTAACGGTACGCGGGTGAACGTCGGGAGCTGACCAGGTCGAAATTCAAAAAACGGCTCCACAGACGGAGTGCCTCCCTCTTCAACACCCAATATAAGGGAATGCAGGGGAGCTAACTCTGGGTATCTTTCCTCTATTTCGTCATCCTGGCTAAATATTTTCTTTAACGATTTATCGAGTGCGGACGGATTTGACGGCTGTTCTATTAATATCTCCTCACTTAACGTTGATTGACGTTTCGGAGGCACAATTGGTGCTTTTCGTTTCGTAACAGCCATTTCCTCTGATGTATATGCATCTATAACGTCACTCATCATTTCTGAACCTCTTTTTGGAATATGAGAAGATGTATTTTCACTAGATATGAAGGACGGTTTTATTTCAGGCTCCTCTATTTCGTTCTTGGCGTCATTTTCATATAAGTGCGTAGGCAGCGCAAATAGTTGTCTTTTAACACTAATTGGCTCTATTCGGAGCTCCTCTACGGAAACCTGCCGACTTTTGTTTAAACGTGAATCCTTTTGATATTTTTCTTGCGGATACTCGACCCACCTACCGTCGGACATGTCATCGCAGTCCGATATATCTTGCTCTCTCATTTTACGGCCATGTCTAGCATTTCTCTGGACATGCGCAATTTGAGCATGATCGGGTTTATTTCTAACTTCATGTTCATAGAATAGATCACTGTCCGACATATCGAGACCGTCGGATGTATAGCTCGCGCTACGCGGAAATCGATGTAAATCCCAAGGTATTGAATATTCATTTTCTCTGTAACTAGTCACGTGGTCACGCTTCTCATCATAGCCACGAGACGAGTACTCGGAATCACTGGTATAGGAACTCTCCTCTTCCGACGAACTGATTTCACTTTCATTTTCACGACGATCTCTTATAAAATCCCGAGATCTGGGCGATTTCGAATCACGATAATTGACCCTCCCATCCAAGTCCGATGCTGAATTGCTTCCCTGAGTTGATCTGGTGGATATGGAGGATCGTTCTAGTCTTTGAGAGAAAGTCGACGGTTTCGTCATCTCCACACACAATAGTTTTTTTGGAATCGACTTCTCTTTATACACATTTTCTGTCTCCATCGGCGGAGACATACTTGAATAACCGAGACCTGCATCTTCCATTCGTTCCCTGTCTAGGTCACTTCCGCCACTCATAACCATGCATGGACTAGCTGGCGATAATGACGAAGAAGGGTCATTTGACTCGATGAACTGTAACTTAAGTGTACCGTCATCCTGACTCTCTAGTAACTGAGACAGACGTTGACAAACAATCCCACCGAATTCCTCGACCTCTTTGCTTCTCCTATACGTCACATGATTGTCACTGTCATCATCGTCATCGGCATTTTCATCATCCAAATCATCATCTTCATTTTCCTCACATAACGCGTCCATGGCCGATGGACTAGGAGGAGGTACATGTGACAAAACAGCTTTCTCGGGAGGAGGAATAGTCGAAAGAATAGCTACTTTAGGCCCGGATGTAACTTCGTGTTTCTCTGATTCGGTGATACGAGATTCAACTGCCTCGACTACAGTTTCTTTAATCTTTTGACATTCCTCGAGGTTTGGTGCAGCTTGCATGTCTGCAACTGCCGCCTTTTTACGGCGTTCTTCTCGTTTCAAGTTCCGTTCATTTTCCTCATTTTCTTTTTGCATAGCAATATCAAAGGCTTCTAATCGGTTTTGTTGGTCGACCTGCGAACTTTCCTGGCCGGGGTCTCCTACATGAATGCCATGCACATCTTTTCTATTGTTATTCTTTGCTTGATCTGAACGAGGCATGTTTCTTGGTTTGGAATTTGCACGTAGAGCCGCCAATTTGTCCTTGTTGGAGTAACTGGAGTCATCACTACTAGAGTTCAACGTCACCGGTTTCTGTGGTTGGACTCTTAATAATTTTGGACTCGCTGATCCAGGTTCTGTCGCATAAAATTTGGGCCGACTCGGTGGGGATGGCAAGATATATCCCCTCGGTCTCGGACTTCCAGTTCCTGGAGTTGGGACCGAATGCTGCTTCTTCATTTCTGCTACTTTACCGGTTTTTGAATCAACTGGTTGTGAAGCAGTGTCTTTGTTATTCATTTTCGGCGTATCAGGTAAGCTTCTGTCTTTAGTCTTTCTCTCACGGTTGACGTTGATTTTCTTGTAGATAGGACCAGGTGACTTTTGAACGGGCGGTGTTGCTGTTTCCGGCGTCGCATAACCTGGACTTCCAGCAGGAGACACATCGTCTGCCATTCGGAAGTCCATTGGATCGCCGATACTTTTACGAAATTCCGAAGGATCGACTCGTGCCGGGAGAGTGCGTGACCTGACGGCATGTGTCTGAGGATCCTTCGAATTTGACTGCGGCTCGTACATTGCGTATCGTTTGGGGTCCTTCCCTTTGAGTGACCCATCCCCTCCTCTTGGCGGCGAGGGGGATTCCACACGTTTCGATTTCTTAGCTTTCTTTTTCTTGTTTTTCTTCTTTGCATCAGGTGGCAGCGAAGTAGAAGAATCGTTCGCGCCCATCTTTTTCCATATCTCCTCATCGTCTTCCTTCTGTGCATTTTTCTTTTTCTTTTTCTTGCTTCCAAATATGTTACCCATGTTGCTTCCTTCGACGGGGTTGCGTGGGTTGGAAGTGTTTGGCGCACGACCGGGTTTGCTCTGGGGTATCGGCTGGTCCTCTGGAAGCGTTACGAGCCTGAGAGGTGTGGCAAGTCGTGGTGGTCGATTGGTTTCATTGCGGTAAGCTTTTTCAATTTTAGGATTGAAGATAGCGGCTGAGCTGCAAAACAGGACTTCACTGACTGGATTGTTGGCATCATCAGTTGGCGTAAGGCTACGGTCGCTTGAGGCTGGGTTAAGTGCGGGCGATTCGGAAGCGCGGGAATGGCTTGATTCTCCGTGACTATGGCTCATCCGCTCCGACCTCAGGCCAGCGTTAACATGGTGAAGGCCTTAAGGCCATTCACACAAAACTAGGGCATCTTCGTATCTGTAATGATGAAAAATGTACTGTTTAGAATAATTGTAATATCTATATAACGAATGCATCTTTATCTATATATCGGATAACATGGAATATCGACAAAACATCCTATTAGTAAAAATCACCCAGATACCATTAATCAATCGTCAAGATGAACGTAAACATAAAATAAACACATCACTCAAGAGTCCGAGATGGACAAAACTGATAAATGATACAGTTTTATTTTCAGTTAACTTTACATATACTGTATCTAGTACTGTATCTAATATTTAATTTATATAATATGCTGTTCACAAACGCAGTGCATAAAGCCTAACGAAAATAGATACACTGTATAACGAAGTAAGTTGAAATCTAAGTCCACCATTTCTTTAGGTGACGTACCCAAGAATATCTTGAATCCACGAAAGAAAAGTTGCCTGGGATAAGTTCGATGTAATAAAGTGATCATTCATGATAATGTAAATGCATTTTGTTAAATTCCAGAATGAAATACATAATCCTCTCTTACAGAAATCTGCGTTTATATAGGTCCATTTCAGATTCGAAATCAGGCGAACGAATGATGACGTCAGTATCGGTAACACATCTATTTAAAACTCGTCCATCAACACAATGTACAGCCAAGCCTGCAGTGGATCGTTGGAAAAACAGACACATACATAAATATCACTTAGACTTATAACTCTGTAATCTACAGTTTTATTTTTAGAATGCGATCCACTCTGTTACCGCTAGTACTCATTCACGATGCCAAGCCCACAAATTTAAAGCTTTCTTTATAAACCATTGAAAATGTCTAGGAGGTATGTTCAACAGCGATGAAAGTCATTCTTATCTCACAATTTAGAACATTCGTCGATTGAAAAAGATCTTCTTCATTAACCATTTCGTGTATTCCGATTAAAAATGTAATAAATTCACAGCAGCCTTTATGTGTTTACTACTGTAAATCTGTAATCTCCTAAAGTATAACAATATCTATATGACAAGGCCTTTTACTATCGTAAATGCAAAAGCATAAGAAATTAGGTCAAAACAAAGGATTTTAACAGACTAACTATAACTGTTATACTGGCAATAGATCAACAATGGAAAAGACACAATCAATTTGTAAACACAATTGTGACTTGAACTCAGCAGATCCGATGATACCATGGCTAGGTACGAACGAAAGGAAATATTTACATGACGCCACTTAAAAAAATACAAAGACAATAAAATCATGAGTGCCGGAAGGGAAAGCGTCTTTTCATCCATCGTGCCATTACCCGCCAGACTTTCTAGGTTATGCGACTCCCATAAAGTGACAACGGGATAGATTTTGTCTATTCAATCAACATCGAGGAATACTGAACGCTGTTATTTATCACATAGCTGTAAGATGAGAGAAATGGGTTAAAATATATCACTCTGAATGCGTTTTCCTGGGGTCAAAAATATACAACTGTTATTACGTTTTGATGGTTATATTGTACACTTGTGTTAATTGGTAAAGGTTAAAGGTATAGAAAAGGACAGAAAGGGTTTTAGATTACAAATGTACAAATGTGGGTTTTAATTGTTGGTTCAACTCTGGGTTTGTACTGTTTGGACAGTATGGAGTTGAACGTACAATTCTGGGTTTGAAATGTACAATTCCGGGTTTGAAATGTACAACTAGGGGTTTGAAATGTACAAGTATGTGTTTGAAAGGTACAACTAGGGGTTTAAAATGTACGATTAGGGGTTTGAAATGTACAGGTGGGGGGGTTGAAATGTACAATTAGGGATTTGAAATGACCAACTCTTGGTTTGCACTGTTTGGACAGTATGGAGATGAACGTACAACTATGGGTTAAAATGTACAACTATGTGTTTGAAATGTATAATTATTGGTTTGAAATGTACAACTAGGGGTTTGAATTATACAATTCTGGGTTTGAAATGCACAACTACGGGTTAAAATGTGCAACTATGTGTTTGAAATGTACAGTTATGGGCTTGAAATGTACAACTCTTGGTTTGAACTGTTTGGACAGTAAGGATTTGAAATGTACAACTCCGGGTTCGCACTGTTTGGACAGTAAGCAGTTGAAATGTACAACTCCGGATTTGCACTGTTTGGACAGTAAGAAGTTGAAATGTACAACTCCGGGTTTGCACTGTTTGGACAGTAAGCAGTTGAAATGTACAACTCCGGATTTGCACTGTTTGGACAGTAAGCAGTTGAAATGTACAACTCCGGATTTGCACTGTTTGGACAGTAAGGATTTGAAATGTACAACTCCGGGTTCGCACTGTTTGGACAGTAAGCAGTTGAAAGGTACAACTCCGGATTTGCACTGTTTGGACAGTAAGCAGTTGAAATGTACAACTCCGGATTCGCACTGTTTGGACAGTAAGCAGTTGAAATGTACAACTCCGGGTTTGCACTGTTTGGACAGTAAGCAGTTGAAATGAACAACCCCGGGTTTGTACTGTTTGGACAGAAAGAAGTTGAAATATACAACCCTGAGTTTATATTTTAGTGTTTAAATACATAATAAATGGTTGATTGTACTTTTCCTCCTATATTGTGATAATGAGACGGAGATGGGGCCAACATATCGTCTCTGTACTACTACCACGTATATAAATATCTTGTGCACGCGACTGAGGCCTGCCTAACACTATTTGTGTTGACAGAGTGCCAAACCCATTGGGATATATTTGTACCCATCCTTCCTTACCTAACCACCTCCTCCCTCGATCATAACCGTCCTTTAGGTGCTTGCATACAAAGACCGAAACTTATTTATATATATCATCCCCTATCTTCACCCTCGTTCCGACCCCTCCACAGGGAAAACAATCAAAGCACTGAGATTGTAAACAAAAACAATTGAATTCGTCCCTGGAATATGGCGCGAATTCACATCCCCGCGAGCAGACGAGAGTTTTACACTACAGAATTGATGACTCTTACACCTATTGATGTCAATTTCTCAACAAAAAATTGTTTTGGCAAATGTTATTAATTCCGTAAATGTTTGGCATATCAACTCGAGAAGACTAGCTCGCGTGGTGTCAGTGCCTGAAGGTTGATGTGCGCCATCCGTGTATTATAACTTGATTGGTCGGCGCCATCTTGATTAACATTCGTGCTGCTTGTTACATAAATACCAACGCAACCAATCGGGATTATGGGTAATTCTTTCTGGTCAATAGACTTATTTAATGCTTCATTTTAGTATTTCATACATCGTGTACGATAAATACGAGTTAAGATGAATGTACGAGATGTGTAGATAGATGTGGTCGACCTGTAGGTCGTATATACTATCCTCCCTCTGATTTGGCGCTCGGTGATGACAAACACACATGGACAGGTATCTGGTTCGTCAGTCACCGGATGTTCACGCAGTTACGCTCTTTCGTTAAATAGAACGTTTAACTCGCATGCGCCTAAATGTATAAGAATTAGCGAGATACATATACTTATCTCATTACACTAACTATGAGGATGTGGAAAAATTTGTTATAGCCTTTGGCCGCTAACTTTACACAGACTTGAATCCCCAACCCATGGTCCATATCTATATATATATATATATAGATATGGACCGTGAGATATGAATTGTGCCAAGCCCGTACTTGTAAAAGAAACAGCCTTCTACTTTAACTATGTCAACTCATTTATCTAGTATTATCTCTCATTGTAATATCATCCAAAGTAAAAAATAAAAAATACACCCCCCCCCCCCCCCCCCCCCCCCCCCACTCTGCTAAAATGAACGCCGAAATGAATTCTTTACCTACCTTATAATATGATGCATCTTGATTATAAATATATATATATCATTCAATTGTTTTCTGGGTTTGATACCAAAAGGGGTTAAAGTCTGCTACACAAAAGGTTGACAGAGAAATGACCGTTTAATAAAGACATATTATTTCTTCTGTAAGCATGCCAAAACCTCCCAAAACCACTGACACATACAGTCGTTTGAGCTCAAACAGCGGCTCCATTATAATCCAGATGCCGGGATATGTAACTGCGCGTTTTTATGATTAATTCGTAAAGTAATTGGTATAGTATGAGATTATCAGCTCTAAATTTTCTGTTGTTTACCTTCAAATTATAATTATCTCTATACAACTGTTTTTTGTCTCTAGATTATAATTATCATCTCTATATAATCTGTTGTTATTCTCTAGGTTAAAATTATTATCTTTATATAATATGTTGTTTGTCTCTAGATAAAAATCATTATCTCTGTATAATCTGCTGTTTGTCCCTAGGTTGTAATAATTATGATTAAATAATATGTTGTTTGTCTCAAGTTTTTATTGTTATCTCTATATTTCTGTTGTTTGTCTCTAGATTATAACTATTATTTCTATATAATCTGTTGTTTGTCTCTAGATTATAATTATTATCTCTATATAATCTGCTATTTGTCTCTAAGTAATAATCATTAGCTCTCTATAATCTGTTGTTTGTATCTAGATTATAATTATTATCTCTATATAATCTGCTGTTTGTCTCTAAATAATAAATATTATCTCTATATAATCTGCTGTTTGTCTCTAAGTAATAATTATTATCTCTATATAAACTGTTGTTTGTCTCAAGATTATAATTATGATCTCTATATAAACTGTTGTTTGTCCCTTTAGGTTATCATAATCAACTCTATATAAACTGTTGTTTGTCTCAAGATTATAATTATTATCTCAATATAAACTGTTATGTATCTTGATTAGAATTATTATCTCTATATAAACTGTTGTTTGTCCCTATAGGTTATCATAATCATCTCTATATAAACTGTTGTTTGTCTCTAGGTTATCATAATTATCTCTATATAAACTGTTGTTTGTCTCAAGATTATAATTATTATCTCTATATAAACTGTTGTTTGTCTCTAGGTTACAATTAGTATATCTATATAAACTGTTGTTTGTCTCAAGATTATAATTATTATCTCTATATAAACTGTTGTTTGTCTCTAGGTTATCATAATTATCTCTATATAAACTGTTGTTTGTCTCTAGGTTATCATAATTATCTCTATATAAACTGTTGTTTGTCTCAAGATTATAATTATGATCTCTATATAAACTGTTGTGTGTCTCTAGGTTACAATTAGTATATCTATATAAACTGTTGTTTGTCTCAAGATTATAATTATTATCTCTATATAAACTGTTGTTTGTGTCTAGGTTACAATTAGTATATCTATATAAACTGTTGTTTGTCCCTAGGTTATCATAATTATCTCTATATAATCTGTTGTTTGACCCTAGATTATTATCTTTATTTTTTCGTGTTTTTTTTTTTTTTTTTGTATCTACATTATAATTACTATCCCTAGATTTTCTGTTATTTGTATCTAGATTATACATATTATCTCTATATTTACTGTTGTTGTTTCTGGGTTATAGTTATTATCTCTATATTTTCTGTTTGTCTTTAGAATCGTGATATCTTCATTCACTCTGTTGTCTGGCTCTAGACTTACCATTGTTATCTCGTGATTTCCATATTGGCTCTCTCGATAGATTAATCAGAGCTTTATTGCCTCTATAGTGTTGGTATACGCTGATCCTTTATATATATATATATATAGGTACATTGCTGTTATCGCATTGTTTATCTATATATGATAAAGGTTCATCTTTGATGCCAGTAAATTTTCCATTACATTTATCAGCATGTTTGTTACAAGGTCCTTTGATTATCGGATTAGATTTATTTATAGATTATTGAATAATACAGCACCGTAATGATATAGGGATGAGGCAACACGTCCATGAGTTACAGCGCGTCCCACTCGGAACACTCGGCCGTATCTCTACGGTCATCTAAACAAGGTACGGAATCGGCCGAGTAGTTACGAATGAGCGCGTTCGTTGGTTACCGTACAGCGCGTTCGTGTGTTACAGCGCGTTCGGGTTGTACGTGGTTAGTTTGTCACAAAAAGTTCACATGTTTATATAGATTATTACAATGTGTTTTAGTGCACCTAAGGTTGACAGAGACATTTACAGTTTAGTAAAGACATATCATTTCTTCTGTAAGCATGCCAAAACACCCCAAAACCTACTGACACATACAGTCGTTTTGGCTCAAACAGCATCTTCACATAATTCAGATACCGGGATACGTAACTGCGCGTTTTTCGTGAATTATTCGTAAAGTAATTGATATAGTATGTCATTTTGATCTGTATTTATTCTGTTGTTTGTCTTCAATTATAATTATTATACATGTTCACATATACATATATAATCACAATTTGTTTTAAGGCACCTCACGAAGACACGCTGTTGCTCTAATTATACATTCAGAAAACATTAAATAATAAAGCATATTAGACATAAATACATCTTCTTTTGTCAATTTACTTTCTATATTTTTTGTCAATGATAATATTTTCTATACCCCTAGTATAGTATAAAGATGTGTTTATTTGCGTAGCCACGACCAATGCGAGTCTTTTGACAAAGACTGACTTCTCGTAATTCGTTTCTGGTTTTCAAACTATAGCCCCTTTGCGTTGTCAGGAATGCTATCAGAAAGCAATCACCATTTATATGTATATATAACTTAGTAAGATATTTCTGAGATATCATGTAGATATATGACCGGGAAAAGTAGGTCTGAAGGTACGTATCGTTCTTTGTAGCCAAACGTATCGACATGGAAAACCTTCCATCGGCGATACATAAAGCAGATATATAAACAGTTGGCCAGGTTTCTTACTCTTGGGATAACTAACACGTTATCCGATATGATCGGGTTAAAAACCAGACAACTTGTGCTGAGTCATGTACGTGCAGTACACGTGCGTTATGTATTGCAGTACTCGTGAATGTACGAATGAACTTGAAACGACACTTCATTTATATAAGAGTAATGAAAGAGTGATAGGCACTGGACAGTGTGTACAATGCTTTTGAGCGAGACGGGGTGACGGGGTGTGAGTTGTGTAGGGCGGTGTGTATGGTGTGTAGGGCGGTGTGCGTGTTGTGTAGGACGGTGTGTATGTTGTGTAGGACGGTGTGTATGTTGTGTAGGACGGTGTGTGAGTTGTGTAGGGCGGTGTGTGTGTTGTGTAGGGCGGTGTGTGTGTTGTGTAGAGCGGTGTGTGTGTTGTGTAGGGCGGTGTGTGTGTTGTGTAGAGCGGTGTGTGTGTTGTGTAGGGCGGTGTGTGTGTTGTGTAGAGCGGTGTGTATGTTGTGTAGGGCGGTGTGTGAGTTGTGTAGGGCGGTGTGTGTGTTGTGTAGGACGGTGTGTGTGTTGTGTAGGACGGTGTGTGTGTTGTGTAGGACGGTGTGTGTGTTGTGTAGGACGGTGTGTGTGTTGTGTAGGACGGTGTGTGTGTTGTGTAGGACGGTGTGTGTGTTGTGTAGGGCGGTGTATGAGTTGTGTAGGACGGTGTGTATGGTGTGTAGTTGTAGGCGGTGTGTATGGTGTGTGGTGTAATGAGGTTTGTGAGACGGTGTGTATGGTGTGTAGGACGGGGTGTGTGTTGTGTAGGGCGGTGTGTATGGTGTGTAGGACGGGGTTGTGAGTTGTGTAGGGCGGTGTGTGTGTTGTGTAGGATGGGGTGTGAGTTGTGTAGGGTGGGGTGTGAGTTGTGTAGGGTGGGGTGTGAGTTGTGTAGGATGGGGTGTGAGTTGTGTAGGGCGGTGTGTATGGTGTGTAGGACGGGGTGTGAGTTGTGGAAGGCCGTGTGTATGGTGTGTAAGACGTGGTGTGAGTTGTGTAGGACGAGGTGTGATTTGTTTAGGATGAGATGTGAGTTGTGTAGGACGGAGTGTGTTGTGTAGGACGGAGTGTGAGTTGTGTAGGACGAGGTATGATTTGTTTAGGACGAGATGTGAGTTGTTTAGGATGAGATGTGAGTTGTGTAGGGCGTGATGTGAGTTGTGTGGGATAAAAGTCTATTGTTTAGAGTTGGATGTGTGTTATGTGGGGAGTTGTGTAGGACGGGTTTTGAATTGTGTAGGACGGCGTGTGAGTTGTGTAGGATGTGATCCGTGTAAGACGTGGCGTGAGCTGTGTAGGACGGCGTGTGAGTTGTGTAGGACGTGAACTTTGTAAGACGTGGTGTGAGTTGTGTAGGACGGGTTGTGAATTGTGTAGGACGGAGTGTGAGTTGTGTAGGACGTGAGACGTGTAAGACGTGGCGTGAGTTGTGTGGGACGGTATGTGAGTTGTGTAGGACGGTGTGTGAGTTGTGTAGGACGGTGTGTGAGTTGTGTGAGACGTGGCGTGAGTTGTGTAGGACGACATGAGTTGTGTAAGACGAGGCATGAGTTGTGTAGGACGAGGCATGAGTTGTGTAGGACGGCGTGTGAGTTGTGTAGGACGTGAGTCGTGTAAGACTAGGTGTGAGTTGTGTAGGACGGCGTGTGAGTTGTGTAGGACGTGAGCTTTGTAAGACGAGGCATGAGTTGTGTAGGACGGAGTGTGAGTTGTGTGAGACAGGGTGTGATTTATGGAGTCTGGGACGAGATCCCCATTACAAATGTTTCGCATACAACTCTCACATTTAGTCCCTTACAAATCGTACCCCACCAACACAACTCTCGCCGGGTTTAGGGAGTGAGATGTATCTGACAGGTCGGGATATGTTTAAGGTTGGTATGATGGAGTTTGGTATATCAGATTATAAGGTTATGTAGTTAGGTTTGTGTGTGTCGTGTAACCTATGTACAGTAGTGTATGATAGGTATGATGTGTACGATAGTGAGGTGGGATGAGGGTAAGGGGTGTGCCACTTAGGTACTAGAGGTTATAGATGTGTCATCGATACCAATGCGAAAACATTGGTTAGAGAATGTGGCATTTGCGTATGACATGGTGAAAATGCATGTACACGCATTAAATGTCTAAACTAATGAGACGAGAGAACAAGTTTCCTTCCCATAAAACACATCTCTAAAACACTTGCTATACCGATACACAAATCAGCATAGAGCCCTCATAAAATGGCTTTGTATCAAAAATAATATTATTTCAGTTGCTTGCATTTTGATTCTTTATGATACTAAAATTACCCAACATATCCCTTGAACTCGACAGCTGACTCTGAAGCACCTGGATTACATCGCAAAAAATAAATCCATAGCTAATTTGTCAGGAAACGCAATTAGTCGGGTTGTTTATCACTAAAAATAGCTCAAGAATTTATGAATCATTCTCCAAGCTCGACATGTTTGCCACGATCATCCGCTGAGTGGAACACGAGGAAGGGGAGGGGGTAGAGTTGAGAGAGGGGGTAGAGTTGAGAGTGCAGCCACCATACAGGACTTGTATCATATTTCATAGCAACAATACAACATTCTCTGAAAATTATCACTGTGTGTATTTACACGTGTTTTACATATAGGTTCGTTCCATTCTCTCATAATAACAGTATATATCAAAACCACACTGAAATGTTTACATGTGAAATACATCGTTAACAAAACTAGGTGTGATTTACGTAGTAACCTCGACCACTCGAGAAAATAACGATCTTTAAACAGGCAGCATATGAATCTAGCATGTGTTCATCATTAACGAACTTGTATGCCTTTGACCTTTTGCACAACAATGTAATTGGTAAAAACGTTTCCGTTCAAGAAAATCCGGATTCTGAACCTTACCTTATGTTTGATGTCGCTCCATTTTGGGCGTGCCCCGGCCCCTATTGGTAAATAAAACTCCAGTCCCCCCGGTAAACCAAGTCTGTAGGGAAAGACCCCCTCTCTCACGCGACGGCTCCTCTCGATTCGCCTTCTGTCTATTTTTGGTACCCGTTTTCTGAGTAACTTGGTGTAAACACGCGCGTAGCTGTTATGACGCGCAGTATGCAACCATTCCGTGAGACGGCCTCTCCCCGCGGGTCGGTTACTACGGTAATTGGACTAACATTAGTACATCAACGGGATAGAATCACTTTCTAATTAACACTTCCACGTGAAATCAACACCTTGTTAATTAATTATCACAAGTAGTATGCATTCCACCGAAATACATTTTCCTGAGAGGCATATTCCATTTCCCTTCGAAAAAAACCCTTTAATATCCACAAGTACTTGAAACACAATCAGCTAAGACGTACGTCTACGCCACTCAATCCTGGTAAATTCCAGTTTAAACCGATCCATTGGAAGCAGTGTTTAAAATGCACGTTGTCTTTTCCGAAAATGCATCTTTTTTCATGAAACCACCAAAAAGTCTCTTAAATAAGAAGGAAAAAACACCTTACCAACTTTTTTCGCTCTCTTTTTTTTATCTTTTTGATTTTTTGCCATTGATATAGTCCAGTCTGTAAGTATTCCTGCTCCACAGGACTTTAGACAGGATAAGAATCTGGCAGTGTTTTGACAGCGAACTTGTCTACAGAGCAGTATTTAACAGATAGCAGACCCAGTATAAAAACGTCCTTGAGAATAGTTGCTACTGCGAGGAAGCATGGCAGAGAAAATATATCAGTATTCCATAAAGCGAGAAACACACTAAACACTGAAATCTATCTGTAAGGATCCTGATGGTGCATTTGGCTTTCCGCTCGGGCTGATGCAAGAGAGAGATAAGGATTTGATATTCATATATTGGCCAGTACAGACGCGCCGATTATGTCAGAAACAGGCGGGTCGGATGTCACTCTGTGATTCTCGTCCAGGTAGTTATGCACGTGAATGTGCGCTCTGCTTTACATACAGTGGCAGCACCGCTTAGGAACGTATACTATACAAATAAAATAGTTTTATGAATTAACAAGAAATATCTTTAAACAAGAAATATCTTTAAATAAAGATAAACGGCATAGTTTTAATGCTGGTGGTTATAATGTAAAACTGCTTGTGAAATACATTAACGAACTAAAGCGTTTCAGCACGAATAACAAAATTATATCAGTTTGAATCATTTTTGGTGATAATAAGACTGCATTTGAGTGAATCAGGAATATAATTATATTAATGTGTCATTTGAAAAGAAACGTCCACTTATCCAGCTTCCATTCAATCATAACTCAGTTTCGTTTTTAAGTGCATATCTGAATTTTGCATTTACCGCTACATTGATCAATCCCATACTTTATCTTAACCAGTAACGCCACCTGTCGCATCATATCCGGGGCCAAAAGAATATTATACGGCTATGCCGAAAAAATAATAATAAAAAAAACCGTGAAGACATTTTATTGTAAATTGAAATGATTAAGCTCATTTTCTTGTTAGTATTTTCGGTATATTCGATCCTAGGTATTTTGTTTGGTTTGAATGACGTCACAGTTGATGATAAACCAAGATATCACGTAACTACCGCTGTCGTTTTAACAGATTTAGTAAATTTGAGCTAGTTGCATTAAAAAAAATAGTGATGATGGACAACGAATAAATGACTTCTGTTTTCAAGTACAAGATAAGATACATTATCACATTTTATTGCGGCAAATTATACACTCCGGGACCTGTTCGTTCAATTGTTCATTAACAAATGGATAACAATGATACATGGTAAAACAGGATGGACATCAGTATTGCGCATTAATGATCTCATTTATATCAATAATGAATTTATTCAATGAAGTAAGTTCCGTTTCATCTGTTATTAAATGTAATATTTCCGGCATATATCTTGACGGATCTGCAGATGATGATACAGGACTTAGAAGTCGTTGTCGAGGCTCGTCTGAAAACAATATACAATCACCAGGTCCGTTTTATTCCATAAACGAACAACTTTGGTCCAACCGTTTGAACCACGGTAAACGCAAACGGCATGGGGAATATTTGGCAATATGACCAGGTGGCGTAGCTGGAAATCTTATTCTACGAGTGCCAAAATTTAATCATATTTCGATTTATTATAAAACTGTCAAAAACCTCTGTCGATTTCAAGCCAAATGCTAGATCCCACACGATGTCAAGTTAGAAAGATGAAGAGGCGGCATCTAGAGTCAACCAAGACGGAAAGTGACCATCGAAAGGTCTCGGTAACACTAGGTAGTGATATAGAATTATGAGTGGCAGTTAAACTAATGCATTTTTAACTTCTGTTGGCTGTATTTGTATGTCAGAACTTTTGGTCTCCGCTTCTTCCCTATCAGAGCAACAAAGTATATATATAATTGATAATCTATTGAACATCATTGCTATTTATTTACATGCATTTGCTTTTGCTCGCCTCCAAAGTTCAGGTAGTAGATAAATTACGAAGTTACAGCTCCTATGCAGTGTCACCGGAACTGACTGGCGGGTATTGGTACAGTGGCTGCTCTCTGACGTGTACTCACGAGATGAGAGGATGGACCGGACATACTAATGTGGGTACCAGGCACTTCACAGGACCAAACACATGTAAGTAATGCCCCAGACAAAAGCGGCCAACGCGGCCCTAGCATATCAAAGGAAAAGTAACTAGCAGAAAATAAAGTGTATCAAAAAAGCATGTAATTGTGAGGTTAAAAGAAATGCGGTTACATCGCGTTTCTGTTATTTCTTCTAACTTTGTTGATAATGAGCGAGTTTTGAATGCTTTGT
Organism: Pecten maximus; assembly: GCF_902652985.1. Classification (NCBI taxonomy): domain Eukaryota; kingdom Metazoa; phylum Mollusca; class Bivalvia; order Pectinida; family Pectinidae; genus Pecten; species Pecten maximus. Next base: position 31,317,176 of record NC_047016.1, on the reverse strand, counting down.
GAAGACGGCCTTGACAAACTCAATGTTAGAAACACAATAAGATAAAATATGTTTTAATCTTGTAATCATTCAAATTAGATGTTTCAATGAAATAGTTATCGTTAAATACGAACAAATATTTACTAGCAGTATTACATTTAAATACGCAATCATGTTTCAGAATGGCTGTCGAAGCTGCCGTATATAAGTTTTTAGACTGGCGAAAAATAACAAGACTTAGTCGGCTTTACTCACCAATTTTCAGTTCAATAGCACGAGTGGAACTGGAGAAGAAGTTTGATATGTATTTTTTTCAAAATGGCGACAATCTTTGATTTGCGAATGAATACTTTTAAGAACCATTTTTATGATCATTTCAGGCAATTTTAAGCAGAATCTACAGGTAGAACTTGAGAAGAAGTGTGATTTATGAAAAGTTTACGCACATATAGCACGGCGGACGAGACGAACAAAGCACTGTGACAAGGTCATCCTAACCTTTCGGGCCCAATAAATGAAAGTGACCACACAGCAGTGACCTATGTAACCTTTTTAGATTATGTTTAAAGGTCCTTGTTCGCCAGTAATAGTACTATCGTCGTAACGATCCCAGTATTCCACAGCCAGGGTACAACCAGAAGCTATACGCAGACGTTAAAATCGTCGACGCGTGGATTGGAAAATGATAGTTTATTTGTGAAATTCGTGTATGTGTTTTACGTACAACACGTGATTACAACATTGATATAAAGGTAGATAACTCTGTAAATTGTCAGTCAGAATGATGAATTTGGTAGACATGGCTGGTGTCACTGTATTTTCGAGGCGAAGTTTAATGAAGTGTACAGACATTAAATTGTACAGGTATTAATTATGCTAACCAAGTTAGGCTACAATGTTTTTCGGTATACTTTTGGCCCCGGATATAACGCGACAGGTGGCGTTACTGGTGAAGATGAAGTATGTGATTGGTCAATGTAGCGGTAAATGCAAAATGGAAGATATGCAGTTAAAACGAAACAAAGCTAATATTGAATGCAAGCTGAATAAGTAGATGTATCTTTTCAAATGACACATTAATAACATTATATTTCTGATTCAAATGCAGTTTTATTATCACCAAAAATGATTCAAACTGACATAATTTTGTTATCCGTGCTGAAACGCATTTGTTCGTTAATTTACTTGAACAGCAGTTTTACATTATAACCACCAGAATTAAAACTATGCCGCTTATCTTTTTAAAAGATATTTCTTGTTTTATCTTCTGTTTTTCGTTCGCGTGCTGGTAGAATTTTTTCCGTCAATTTCACGAAAATCAAACACAAATTGATTTTCATAATTTAGTAGCAATATTTCTGTAAATTCACGAACTCAAACCGCAACCATATGGACCACCAGTTTGATTTAAACATATTTTATTTGTAATTTACAATTTGTTACAAAGGGATTGGGTACAAGTTTTCCAACTTATATTAAGCCCTCTCCCGATACAATTTTACATTGAGAGAAAATTCACATGATGGCAGTTTTATTTACATATTTACAATCTAATTTTATAAGAAATAGAGAGAAAGAGAGAGAGAGAGAGAGAGAGACAGAAGGGGAGGGAGACGGAGAGAGTGACGGAGAGAAAGGGGAAGAGAGGGGGAGGTGGAGGGGGAAAGAAGAGAGAGAGAGACAGAGAGAGATTTTATAAGATATTGATACAAATAATCTTATATATATGGGATATACATGTATATCTAAATACTTCATAAAGACAAATAGTTTTGTGGCAGACCTAAGCGGACTCGGGTAACAATCACTTTGGTACACAATTCGACCACCAGTTGACCAAAATAACAAACAAGAATAACCACAATTAACAGTTTAAAGTTTTTGAAGGTGCCTAAGTTAAACAATTATATTTTAATTATGTTTTCCTTCCAATTACATTACATTTCTGTAGCATACAATACAAAAAAAAAATCACCGACAAATATCTTTTCATTTGTGTGAGTCTACCTTGCTGGCTGGTAGGCTTTTGAACAAAACGAAAATACACAATAACCTTTTGTAAACAGAGTCAAGGGAGGCAATCTTGCATTTTACATAAAAAGGTCTCACATCACTAACGACGATGTCACCGAAATGCTTGCCGATTATTACGAATGCTTCCGTCGAAATGTTTTATGGTTGAAACATTCTGGTGTAAGAATTAACAGATGAGTGTACACACGTCATATCCGGGTATAAAGTGGTTGACTGAATATATTATCTCACCCCGTACAGGTTAGAAAATATACATATATATATAAAACACCTGCTTTACTTCTAAATATCTTGTAAGTGTCAAAAATATCAGTCTAAATTTCTCACTATCTCGTTCCTTCCTCCGGATATCCGATGATGAATGAGTTTGTTACGGATAAGATAACGTGTGTTCCTCTCAGGTCGCCGTAATATATACGACAGCCGCTCGGCACTATACGAGAAAAGTATTGTTATCTGAATGGTAGTAAATCTATTAATTCAAATCAAGGTGTGTGTGTATGTTTCTTCGTCAATTAACCTAGCTGATTGTAGTTAGTAGATGTATATTTATTTATTTATTAAAATTTATTTATTTTTACTTATTTCTATTTATTCATTTATTTAATATATGCTTTATTTTTTTAAGTTTTCATTCTAAAATTGACAAGGCCTACATATACAATAAATAAAGGACGTAAGATACGTATATCCGTCTCCACAAGTTCAATGGTATGTGTCAGTTCACTTTTAATGAGACCTGTGTATTGGAATCAGTCACTCTTGTTAACCGGGAGGGAAGTGCGTAAGTGGTTTTATTGTGAGAGGTTGAACCAGAGAACCCGCCGGAGAAAACCCTTATGGTCGGATAGTTGACCTCATATACCTTTGTATGTCAGATCGGGGAATCGAACCCCGGCCGCCTAGGTGAAGGCAAGTGTGTAACCGCTATATCAGCCGACCACCCTATACTGTAACTGTATCAGAAAACCCGATGTTATGATTTGTCCTGAGCAATAAACATTGGGCAGAATTTTCAAATTTATAAAACTTGAAATAACGATTAAAATGGTCATCTTTTGGTGTTACCGGTCCCAGGCGAACTTTCGATCCAACCAACTGAAGCGCCTGATAATACGAACATATTTAAACTAAATCAAGCCAACAGTTAGCAGTTTCCATATTTAAAACTTACTTGAGATACCACATTTAGAAAGAGATTATTAGGTTTAAAAAACCACTCTCATATCTTCTCGCTGTAGCTATATTAACATTTAACGAGCTTTTATTGAGACGCCACCTGTGTAGGGATCATTTCGCGAACTTTGAGAGGTTGGTTTCTAAATCAAACAAAACATTGTCACCTTTACATACAGTTATATAGTATTTCTGTGGTCATAAGGCGCTGTTACACCAAGGTTTCCATACCAAGAGAGATATACCTCCTCAGAGATGGTGGCCAGAGATAAGGGTATATATCTACACAGCGCTACTGGGTGACTCGGAGTGTCCTATCTTTCTCCGTCTCATTCCACTGGAAATTTTTATGTTGCAAGGGCGGTAACTCTTTCTTCTACTCGCAGCAGAGACGACTAACGTAATGCTACATCGCCAAAAATGTTAGAGGCTCCACACACTTCTGCTATTTTCTTTAACTTTTATCTTTGAAAGCAACACACACAATCTATATTAATCAATATTTCACTTTTATGTAACATACACAACCCACATCAATCAATATTTCATGGTTATGTAACATACACAATCTATATTAATCAATATTTCACGGTTATGTAACGTACACAACCCATATAAATCAATATTTCACGGTTATGTAACGCACACACAAACACCACATATTGATAAATATTTCACTGTTATGAAGCACACACAACCCATATTAATCAATATTTCACTGATGATTTCAAGATTATGTCAATATGAGAATATACACAGATAAACGATATATGTTATTCAATATTAAATTATAAAAATGACTTGCCATTAATTACATTTTCTCATAAGCGCAATGCTTCATGCATGGGTATGTGATTTTGTAGTCTGCGTCCGTGGATAGCCCTATAATTAACACATTTGGAGGTAGATAAAAGTCGAATTGCTGTCTAAACTAGGCAGACATGTTTAAAGATAAGCAGGTGCGCGCAATATAGAAATAGAGACACCGCTAATCAATGTATATGTTCACCTAATTTTCACAGCATGTATTGCACTGACTTGTACATCATGTTTCATGCACGTGCTCCGATAGGTATTAATCTCTAAAATCAAAACATTTGTATAATGAAAAGTTTTATCTTACAGATAGTTCTACCACAGTTAGTGTAGCAGTCTCGCTCAAAACAGGGACAAACATTTAGGGTCAGCATGTAAGATTGTGGGTGGGGTAACAACAGTGGATGAGTTACATAAACAATAATGGGCGGGGCCACAACAATAGGTTTGGATACATGAAATATAGAGGACGGGGTAACATATTCAATAATGGTTGGGGTTACATGTACAATATTGGGGTGAGTTACATATACAATATTGGAGTGAGTTACATGTACAATATTGGGGTGAGTTACATATACAATATTGGTTGAGTTACATATACAATATTGGGGTGAGTTACATATACAATATTGTGTGAGTTACATGTACAATATTGTGTGAGTTACATATACAATATTGGGGTGAGTTACATATACAATATTGGAGTGAGTTACATATACAATATTGTGTGAGTTACATGTACAATATTGGGTGAGTTACATGTACAATATTGTGTGAGTTACATGTACAATATTGGGGTGAGTTACATATACAATATTGGAGTGAGTTACATATACAATATTGGGGTGAGTTACATGTACAATATTGGGGTGAGTTACATATACAATATTGTGTGAGTTACATGTACAATATAGGGGTGAGTTACATATACAATATTGGGGTAAGTTACATATACAATATTGGGGTAAGTTACATATACAATATTGGGGTGAGTTACATATACAATATTGGGGTGAGTTACATATACAATATTGGGGTAAGTTACATGTACAATATTGGGGTGAGTTACATATACAATATTGGGTGAGTTACATATACAATATTGGGTGAGTTACATATACAATATTGGGGTGAATTACATATACAATATTGGGTGAGTTACATATACAATATTGTGTGAGTTACATATACAATATTAGGTGAGTTACATATACAATATTGTGTGAGTTACATATACAATATTGGGTGAGTTACATATACAATATTGGGGTGAGTTACATATACAATATTGGGTGAGTTACATATACAATATTGGGTGAGTTACATATACAATATTGGGTGAGTTACATATACAATATTGGGGTGAGTTACATATACAATATTGGGTGAGTTACATATACAATATTGGGTGAGTTACATATACAATACTTGGGTGAGTTACATGTACAATATTGTGTGAGTTACATATACAATATTGGGTGAGTTACATATACAATATTGGGTGAGTACATATACAATATTGGGTGAGTTACATATACAATATTGGGTGAGTTACATATACAATATTGGGTGAGTTACATATACAATACTTGGGTGAGTTACATGTACAATATTGGGTGAGTTACATATACAATATTGGGTGAGTTACATGTACAATACTGGGTGAGTTACATATACAATATTGGGTGAGTTACATATACAATATTGGGGTGAGTTACATATACAATATTGGGTGAGTTACATGTACAATATTGGGTGAGTTACATATACAATATTGGGTGAGTTACATGTACAATATTGGGTGAGTTACATATACAATATTGGGTGAGTTACATATACAATAGTTGGTGAGTTACATATACAATATTGGGTGAGTTACATATACAATATTGGGTGAGTTACATATACAATAGTGGGTGAGTTACATATACAATATTGGGGTGAGTTACATATACAATATTGGGGTGAGTTACATATACAATATTGGGTGAGTTACATGTACAATATTGGGGTGAGTTACAGGTACAATATTGGTTGAGTTACATATACAATATTGTGTGAGTTACATGTACAATATTGTGTGAGTTACATGTACAATATTGGGTGAGTTACATGTACAATATTGGGGTGAGTTACATGTACAATAGTTGGTGAGTTACATATACAATATTGGGTGAGTTACATGTACACTATTTGGTGAGTTACATGTACAATATTGTGTGAGTTACATGTACAATATTGGGTGAGTTACATGTACAATATTGGGGTGAGTTACATATACAATATTGGGTGAGTTACGTATACAATATTGGGTGAGTTACATATACAATATTGGGGTGAGTTACATATACAATATTGGGGTGAGTTACATATACAATATTGGGTGAGTTACGTATACAATATTGGGTGAGTTACATATACAATATTGGGGTGAGTTACATATACAATATTGGGTGAGTTACATATACAATATTGGGTGAGTTACATATACAATATTGGGGTGAGTTACATATACAATATTGGGGTGAGTTACATATACAATATTGTGTGAGTTACATGTACAATATTGTGTGAGTTACATATACAATATTGGGTGAGTTACATATACAATATTGGGGTGAATTACATATACAATATTGGGTGAGTTACATGTACAATATTGGGGTGAGTTACATATACAATATTGGGTGAGTTACGTATACAATATTGGGTGAGTTACATATACAATATTGGGGTGAGTTACATATACAATATTGGGTGAGTTACATATACAATATTGGGGTGAGTTACGTATACAATATTGGGTGAGTTACATATACAATATTGGGTGAGTTACATATACAATATTGGGGTGAGTTACATATACAATATTCGGTGAGTTACATATACAATATTGGGTGAGTTACATGTACAATATTGGGTGAGTTACATGTACAATAGTTGGTGAGTTACATATACAATATTGGGTGAGTTACATGTACAATATTGGGGTGAGTTACATATACAATATTGGGTGAGTAACATATACAATAGTGGGTGAGTTACATATACAATATTGGGTGAGTTACATATACAATATTGGGTGAGTTACATGTACAAGATTGGTTGAGTTACATGTACAATATTGGGTGAGTTACATATACAATATTGGGTGAGTTACATGTACAAGATTGGTTGAGTTACATGTACAATATTGGGTGAGTTACATATACAATATTGGGGTGAGTTACATATACAATATTGGGGTGAGTTACATATACAATATTGGGTGAGTTACAAGTAAACTATTGGTTGAGTTACATGTACAATATTGTGTGAGTTACATATACAATATTGGGTGAGTTACAAGTAAACTATTGGTTGAGTTACATATACAATATTGGGTGAGATACATGTACAATATTGGGTGAGTTACATATACAGTATTGGGTGAGTTACATGTACAATATTGGGGTGAGATACATGTACAATATTTGGTGAGTTACATATACAATATTGGGTAAGTTACATATACACTATTGGGGTAAGTTACATGTACAATATTAAGTGAGTTACATGTACAATAGTGGGTGAGTTACATATACAATATTGGGGTGAGTTACATATACAATATTGGGTGGGTTACATGTACAATATTGGGTAAGTTACATATACAATATTGGGGTGAGTAACATATACAATATTGGGTGAGTTACATATACAATATTGGGTGAGTTACATGTACAATATTGGGTAAGTTACATATACAATATTGGGGTGAGTAACATATACAATATTGGGTGAGCTACATATACAATATTGGGTGAGTTACATATACAATACTGGGTGAGTTACATGTACAATATTGGGTAAGTTACATATACAATATTGGGGTGAGTAACATATACAATATTGGGTGAGTTACATATACAATATTGGGTGAGTTACATATACAATATTGGGGTGAGTTACATATACAATATTGGGGTGAGTAACATATACAATATTGGGTGAGTTACATATAAAATATTGGGTGAGTTACATGTACAATATTGGGTAAGTTACATATACAATATTGGGGTGAGTAACATATACAATATTGGGTGAGTAACATATACAATATTGGGTGAGTTACATATACAATATTGGGTGAGTTACATGTACAATATTGGGTAAGTTACATATACAATATTGGGGTAAGTTACATATACAATATTGGGGTGAGTAACATATACAATATTGGGTGAGTTACATATACAATATTGGGTGAGTTACATATACAATATTGGGGTAAGTTACATATACAATATTGGGGTGAGTAACATATACAATATTGGGTGAGTTACATATACAATATTGGGTGAGTTACATGTACAATATTGGGTAAGTTACATATACAATATTGGGGTGAGTAACATGTACAATATTGGGTGAGTTACGTGTACAATATTGGGTGAGTTACGTGTACAATATTGTGTGAGTTACATATACAATATTGGGTGAGTAACATATACAATATTGGGTGAGTTACATGTACAATATTGGGTAAGTTACATATACAATATTGGGGTGAGTTACATATACAATATTGGGTGAGTTACGTGTACAATATTGTGTGAGTTACATATACAATATTGGGTGAGTAACATATACAATATTGGGTGAGTTACATATACAATATTGGGTGAGTTACATATACAATATTGGGTGAGTTACATATACAATTTGGGTGAGTTACATATACAATATTGGGTGAGTTACATATACAATATTGGGTGAGTTACATATACAATATTGTGTGAGTTACATATACAATATTGGGTGAGTTACATGTACAATATTGTGTGAGTTACATGTACAATAGTTGGTGAGTTACATGTACAATAGTTGGTGAGTTACATATACAATATTGTGTGAGTTACATATACAATATTGTGTGAGTTACATATACAATATTGGGTGAGTTACATATACAATATTTGGGGTGAGTTACATATACAATATTGGGGTGAGTTACATATACAATATTGGGGTGAGTTACATATACAATATTGGGTGAGTTACATGTACAATATTGGGTGAGTTACATGCACAAGAGTGGGCGGATTACATATACATATGCATTGATCTTAAGCCATTTTTTTCCGGTGAAATAGTCAGCAAAATTGACTATTTCATATATGGATAGATCTATCACTGTAGAAAGAGAAATTTCCATACGAAAAAAAAAGGTGATTAAGTCTGATCAATGGTATAGCTTCCAATGTATACAACTGTGCTATGATGACAGATTGCGGAAGTGAACTCGTCTCATGTTTAGCATTGAACTGTGTGGCCCAGGCTAATTTACAGAACGAAATAGCCTCCAGCATGTCTGTCATTTCAGAGTCAGAACAGCGCACCGCTATAAACTAAACAGCGAACGTTTCCCCTAGCCTTGTAACTGATAACATCCGTTATGTAAACAGTCGAAACTAGTAGTCAGAACCCCCCAAACTATCAAGCGTTAGTGATGAAGATTTTTAATCTTCACTGCGCATGTCATAGTAGTTATTCCTTGTGATTTTATAGTGCGAGTTATAGAATGAATACCGTCACTATTATACAGATTTATATCTAGGTCCGCCGATATCACTAAACTGAACCCCGATATATATTATGTATTATGTATTGATAGCCCCACAGAGCTAATGTTTGCATTCTTATGTCATTTGCGACGGTAAATATAGTTTCTTGAATCTGGAATCTTCTGACCTCTGGTCAAGCTAAACCAAAGTCTATAACATTGGTCCATGTTGCTTCTTCCAGCCAGTTGTCATGTTTTAAATTTGGGGATAATTGCTGGTCTGCCCATTGTTCTCTGTATAATATGACCGCGGCGGGGTGGGAATCACGCTATCGTGTTCTAGAGTGGCATTTCAGTGTGACGAAACTATAAAAGTTCCATTTGATGTCTCAAACATTTATCCTATGACTAATATTTCTGTAAAGCCCCAGTCATACTCTAATTGTATTGACTATAGTGTATCCCGGTACCTCCGGTTCGGTAAACCGGCGGAAATAGTACCCCATCTCTTCAATGTAGGCGCGAAAACAGTAGCTGCGAAGGATACCGGTGTCACTGGTATTCTTCAATAGTTATGGCCGGTAGTACTAAGGATACCAATATTGATCACCACGATAGGCCCGACTGATGATACAACTGGTAGTGTTACCCTAAGTGTGAATTAGCATATGAAGTCATTTCTGTTTAATACAACAATACAATTTAGTAATTCTTGATTTTGTTAAGGTGTAATTGTTGCTATGATGTTGAGTCGTAGCATAGCAACGGAAGAATCGGGAACATACTGACTACATGTTCTGCTGTCCACACCCAATCTTAATCTTTCTTTCACGTTTTGGTTTGCTATTCCTCACAAAAAATGATAGTCCGCGGCTTCTATGGCTCGTATTAACATCAAACCCAGCTGTGTAGACTTGCTGGGGAAGATTTGTTGTTCAAAATTTCGGGCAGTGTATGTCAGCGATGTGGTTTGTGCCAGAGATATCAACAACCCTTGGAGGTAATAAATAAGTTGTCTGATATCTCATTTGGAAGATTCGAGAGATACAAAAACATTGGATTTATCCTCCGATAACAAGTGCTTCACTGTCTCGTTCCATGCGCGTGCAGAGGTGCAATATTTCTTAAGCCAGTCAGACAAAATTCTTTCAGACATAATCATATTTCATACACGCCCTTCATTCCAACAATGCTCTAAGACTTCAGTGAATGAAGTTTGCTTATAACATTCCAGAAATAACTATCAAGTTATATATTATTTAGACATTATGCTCCTACAATTTGAAAATGATGTAAACGAAAGCACACCTATCTTTATATGAATTATTAAAATCTTCTAATTATAAACAATTATGTGTGTTTTTAGATAACATGTTCCATAAGTTTTCTCTCCCGCACTACACGTGAGTAAGTGTTCTATTGTTACGCGGGATAACTACACATCCATCAGGCTACCGTCTGAGTCAAGTGATGATGCGTGTATACTTTGATGATAAGCAAGGCGGAACTGTGGTTAGGGGAGCGGTAGGTTTATATAAGTATACCCTCAAGCTCTGTCAGTTCTAGACTCCGGATAGTACTCTAACTAAGAGAAAAGGTAAGTTTTACATGATACTATGTATATACTAACATTTAAAGATTAATATTTCTCGAGATATTCGTGGATATCATTATTATCCAAATTTCATTATTGAAACAATATTCTTTTTCTTAAAGGGGCATTCCTTCGTTTGAATTAAGTTTAGGTCGTCAAAATTAAACTAACTGGAAATTATGTATTTTTCCAAGTAGTAAAGGTTATAATCTTTACATTAATACGGCAGTTTTTCTCTCAAGATAAACCAGAGTTCTTCGAGTATTAAGTACCTGTAGGCACAAACACTCATATAATCATCGTTCGGACATAGATTCATCAATGGAAATTGTGCATGTCCCTAATATCCGAACGTAGGAATGCCTCTTTCATTATCTGTGGGGTTTAAGAAATGCTTGTTCTTCTCCATATTTTCTCTGTAAATATGACAGAAAAATAATGTTTATGCAGAACGAAACTTCCTTACACTATGATAAAAGATTTTTTTTAATGGCATAAAGTATAAACATACATGCTGTCTGTATATGAACGTTCGTACCCAATTACATTGTCTGTATGAGCATACACTCTCTATCATTTATTAGTTTTCTTTAAGAAAGATAACCCATCTTCAGTGAACAATTATCGATTTAAGCTTTGCAGCTTCAGTCGTTTCTTTGTAAAATAGAGGATTCATTTATCAAACTGAAAGTAACAAGTATACCAGTCAGTCAGCCAGCTTGCATTAAGATGTTTACAACAGGAAATGGCAGAGCAACCAATATTCTGAAGAATAATATTTCAAATTGTTTATGAAATAATTACACGCAATTTCTTGCCAAACAACTCTTACCCTACGTGCTATGTAATATGTGTAAATAATTGTTCATCAATAATTGATGTAATATGATTGAAAATGACCACACCATTCATTTGTTAAAAAGGTATTATCGAATGTTTTGCCGAAAATACAATAGACATTTGACACACTTCTATAAAACCATTTGAAGAATATTTATGGTAATGGTTTTGTTGCAGTGTTTAGATTTTTGTTTATTTACGGTAAACACTCTGCCGTCTTCCTCAGATCTGATTCATTATCTCGTTATATGTAAAAGTACTGAGAATATAACAATTTGTGACATCTATCTTCTTTGTACGAGTAAACTAACTCTCCTCCCCACACGTACCACATAGCTGGCCGATCCTCCCTCATTGCTGGCAGTGCGATAGGGTTAATGACATGTATCTCCCTAATGAAACTGACATCTACGCGTGTAACCGCAAGGAAACAGAGCTTGTTCAGCTACCGGAAGGTCAGATTGCGTTCTAATTGATAAAATCGGGACCTGAATCCGGAGTATCATGCCAGTACATTCTGCCTGAGAACTATCCTCACTGGTCTCAGAGTCCTCGGTATTTTACTAAGTGTACTGTACATATGGATTATGTTAATACGAAAATATAGACTTGTCATACTGAATGATAGAAAAGCGAGAGTCGTAAATCAAATCGCACGACTCAACATACAATGCATATATGATATTGATAAAGCCAGTGTCTGTAAAAATGAAACGTTTCAGACACTAGAAGGACAATAAAAATAAGTGGGGTAAAAAATTACATATCGGCTGAAGTTTGTTATGCAACAGTCAGCTAGGCTACCAGCCAGGGTTATACTGTTACGTCTGTCATACACAATGTGTGTATACCACAAACGAGAACATTACCATTACCAGTCCTAAAACTATGCAGAAACGATAATATGGACATAGTTTTTCTACAACCACAACGCTTGCAATAAATCTAATCCCAGATGATTATATGTTTCTCTAAGTTCAAGCGTCACTGAGACCAAGAAACAAAGTTAAGACGTGTTTGAAGTGCTACAGATAATGTGTAGATGAAGCAATTAGGGTCCTCCCCAGCCATCCCTCTCGTTTGAAACAGACCTGTCTGTTATTTTGGAGAACATAACTACTTAGATAGGCAAAGACAAAATATAATGACTTCCCCTGCTGGTTACCACGTAAACATCATCTAGGAGCGCGTACTTCTTCCATGATTCATGGAAACAGCTGTTTGTATTGAAGACGTTTTTACGAATCTTACACGTCACTATACGAGGTACATTCGGCAGAATTCATCAGCTTGTCCGTACACCTAACATTATAACAGTTGTTGTAGTGATCCCAGCAATGGTAACGGAATGCATCCATTTCACTGACAATTTGATATAAACTACAGAGCTTGGGTACGATCACTATAAACCCCCATGATATTAGTTTTTGATTAGTTCACAAAAATCGAAATCACGTGTTCTATGCAATATTCCATTTACTCGGAAGCACAGAAACGACTTCCGGTAGAGAACAAAAGTTGCGTTTCACTTACACGATTGACTGGTTGAAATATATATATTGTTGAAACATAATAGTACATGTAATTAAAAACAAAGCTGTGATATCATCATGTATGCAAAACTAACAAGCTTGTTAAGAAAACATTAACCAAACTCTACATTATGCTAATAGAGGACAGTTCTGGGTCAAGCAAGAAGGATCTTTTACACATTTTAAAAAGTCATCAACCCTGCATGTGATACTGTAGAACACCTTTATTCTAAATATAAAGCGATTCCTTTAAATAACCTTTGTGGACGAGCTTGTTATGGTCCAACTATCTATTGATAGTTTCTGAAGCTTTGGGATAGTTGTATTGGTTAACACATACACGATTTTAGGGTATAAAATGCATGACATGAATTGCATTGTTGAACGTCTATCAATCGAGTAATTGATATGTTTTTTAGTGTGACGTTTCACCAACAGAAAAGTAAATTTAATCATCAGGTTATTTTCTTATATTACATGCCTGTTCGGTGGTACAATACCTTGTCATTGTTGTCTTTAAAGTGAAAAGGTTTCATGAAAGGTCGAAAAGGTCTCGTACAATGCTCCAAATATGCGTTAATTTTGTAATACTGTGCAGTGAAGCCAAAATCTCAAAATATGGATATTCTTCTACCAAATGTGATTGTGTTACTTCTCGCTAAGGTTTATAACATATTGCTAATTGAGAAATATGAAGAAAAAAAGAAGAATAAAACAACACTTAGTCATGCTAAGCACACTTGATCTAATAATACACTCGACCAACATGAACCTTGTTAGTTTCACAGCTAGTAGTTAAATTCTCAGCCTAATTGGAAACAAACAACTCCTGTTCTAGGGAGTACCAGACCAGATAACGGAGTATACCATCTACATTGCCCTCACATCCCATCACACAGACGACTTATCTTGTCCTTCTCTTTCAGGTATAAATCATTCCAGTTAAAATGGCCAGAAGGAAGATTCCGTAAGTACTCCTCAATATCATTGTTGTGTTGTTTATGAATTAAGTTTAATTACATTATTTGTAATGAAGAATTAAAATTGTTATATGCTAATTTGTTTACCTACGGACGCATGGTTACAACCTCAGTTTCTCCAAGTTAAGTTAATGTTGAAGTCCTGTTCGAAGTAACAGTTAGCCTAGCTATTTGAATACAATTGATTATTACTTTAGTACTATGAAATAAGATATAAGTAAATGTCTTTGTGAACAATAGATCATTGCCAATATAGAACATTAACCAGAAAATATCTTTGTTAGCCCTATAGCTTACACAAGTATATAAATATTATATATGGTTTTGTCAGAACAGAGGAAGAATGCGTTCAGATAAAAACAAAACAAAACAAAGAATAAACATTTCATCGTCTATGTATATACTGTATTTCTCGGTAGATATTGTGCATATGCAAGGGGCATCTGTTGTAGCAATCATGTACACATTTGTCATGGCCTGTTTTATCGTGATCGACTCGACAGAGGGTAATGACATAATCATAATGATAATTCATTGCATGAGGTCCCTAACTAATTAGTCTTCTGTCTGCATTCATCAGAACTCTCGAAACGTCTATTACAAATCGTATACAGTATTGGCCAAGGCCCTGCCAAACTCGCAGCATGTCTGTGTCAGTCTACACTCTCTCGATAATAAAGTTTCATGCTTTAAAATATGCATTTAATAGCATTAACTTCAGAACCCACATGGGAAAGTCAAAGGTCATTAGCTGATGTATCGTCTGCACTAGCACTATCTCGAAAAGAAGAAGGAAAAAATGCTGAACTTCTGCCAACTGGTCCACATGATGAAAAGCATGGTTGTCCTAGCTCGCTATTTAAAACTACCTTGCATTTTGCGCAACATTTAAATTGATTTGAAAAATATATATAAACCATAGGAGATACTAGTGATGCACTTCTGAGAAGAACCAGTAGACATATGTTATCATTATAAGGAAGTATAACTGATTTTTAATGAAGTCAAGTCTGGCAGTCGTTTCGGCTCTTGTAGTCTAGCCCTATTTGCGTGTGGTATGTAGTTTTTTTTTTATTCTGTTCATCCTCGCTGAATACTCACGTGCTCCGCATTTATATACGTATGCTTTATATATCAACAAATGATGTAAACAAGACCAACGTGTAACAAATCAGAATTAGTGGATCACCCTTCATTGAGTTACATCAGCACTTTATCATTTAACGATGTAAGTATGTCTGTACGATAAAGGCACATGCATTTCATATTTCACGGTCGATTGGCCCCTATCTGGGTTCAGTGCCCACGAGTTATTCCATGTGAGCTTGTTATCTATTACGTATTACCCATCGGGTTATTTAGGCCACTGTTACCGGAAGTAAGCTACAGGGTCGGATTGGATATCATTTTACCTTTTTCGGAGTTGCCATTTTGCTTTCAATTCTAGAGTTGTTGTTGTTTTTCAATATTTTCATACAAACTGGAATAGCGTCAATATAAGTGTATCATATGCAAAGTTTTCTTTTAAATGAGAATATATTCAAATTTAGTATTTGGTTAGTGAATTGAACCAAGAGTATCCAAGTGAACTAACTGGCGTTGTAACACTAGATACCCGGATGTTTTGTTGATTATTCGCAGTACCTGGTATTTCTGTAATTTAGAGCCTCCTGGTTCTAGGATTTGGTAGCATGTATTGTGGGAAGTACTATTCACCACATACTCGGTCTGTTATCCTCTTCATTGGCCCATGACTTTCGTATGAATTGAAAATGGCACTAGAAAATGTCAGCCTCCTTTTGACTTTGTTCTCCGTAAATTTGACATTTAAACCTGACAAACTGTCAACTTTCTGAGGTATTCTTGTAAAAGAAAAGGATAAAGTATATTTGTTTGCATTTCATACTTCGTCTGTAAGTTTTAATTTTTGCTCGCCAAGGCTTACAAAATAAAAATAAAAAGTTCAAAGTCTCGTTTCATAAAATTTCATTTGAAATGAAAGATAACGAATGATCCTGTATACATGAATGTCATTAAAATATCACATATTTAATGTCATTAAAATTCTTTATTTTTCTTTATTTTTTTTAACAAGGTATTTTTATTTGTCCGTTTCTACAGTGTTTGTTTATCGTTGTTTTAACAGAAAGGAAGTACAGGCCGTATTTGATCGCTATGTTCATGGGCCTGCCAAGCGTCTTGATGAGTCGGAAGCACTGTCGATGTTGCAGACGGAGTTCAGCCTCTCTTCAGATGAAGCCCAGATTATGTTTGATTCATTTGACAAGGACAAAAATAAAATCATGAGTATATGGGAATTTCAACAGTTCTACGAAACGGCTGGCAACAAGTAAGTTTTAAATAATATCATTAAATTGTAAAATTTTATTTTCAATTTCTGTATTCTTGTCGAAGAAAAGGATAAAGAACGGGAGTAAGCAAATATATTCGGAAAATGTGAACTTGTAGTCGATTATTGGTTCCAGATACTTTGCTGTTATACAAATGTAAAAGAAGTTATGATACTACATAAAAAGTATTAATGAAAAGCAAATTAGAAATATATTCAAACTTTTCAATTTGTTAAATTATTGCTATATTTTTGTTATCAGTGTTATTTTGTGGATTCCGTTTTGGATAAACCAATTTAACAAAGACATAGTTTAGCTATAAAGTTTAACCACCGTCGTTTCTGTTTGTTAGTGCTTCCGAAGCTGTCAAGTGTTTCCATGACCTCGATTCGGACGGAAGTGGAAAACTAGACCCCGAAGAGGCGAGAAAGGGTTTGGAGCGAATGAAGACAGGAACTGGAAGGAATTTAGAGGAAAAAGAAATTGACTTTTTCATGAAAACAGCATCTGATGATGATGGTATGCTAGACATTGCAATGTTTGTGAGTCTTCTGCATAGGTTGAAGCTGTACAAGTCGGCACCACCACCCAAAACGCCAAATGTCACGTTTTGGGTGAGAAATGAGTTGTAGAAAAGGTAAAAGGTAAATACTAAGAGCATTTAACCAGTTTTATAAAAACAATGCACAAGTATTTCGTTACAAAGTGAGATGACGCAGTAAAGTTACCATATCGGTATCAATTGACATTTTAAAAATGTTATCATCACTGAGAAAAATGATATCTTCGCATGAAACTGTATAAATGCCAAAACAAGTTATTTCATCGTATTTTATCATTTAAAATCATTTATTCTTTATTTTTGTAATTACGATGCTGAACACATGTCACATAACGATATTTTAGATATGTACGATAGCTGATACGAGATGGGTTTGGTTAATTAGATGATTTTAATGGGGGCACCGCATGTAGGTTAAGGAGTGGATCAATTTCTCAATTCATGAACATACATTATCTTATTGTATTACTAATATGGTGGTTACGTATCTTTAAAACAAACGAAATAAGTCAGAAAGTTTACCTCTGGCTCGATGGAGGTAATGAGGTAACTGCTATTCTCTATTTATTCTAGTATCGTACATATATCATGTTTCACAGAACATTCTGTATATTACATATTTCAATGCTTTTTTCGACGATCATAAATTTCCAGTTGAATAAAAAGTTTTGTTGATGATACAATGTTGAATTATTTCCTAGAAGCATACTTGTTTAGAATGCTTTATCTGGAAGCTTCGACGACAGGGCAGAATCAGCATATAGTACAACTGATGTGAAATTAAACTGAACAAAACATTTCCCTCGTCAAAGCTGTGAACACAATAAAAAAACACATATCAAAAACAAAGAAAGCCCAAAGGGACATTTAACCGACAAGATACCAACACATTTAAATAGAGAATATGACGTCAGCAGAGTTAAGCTATGATGGACAGACATAGCGTGTATTGTGAATATCAAGGGGATTGTATGCTTTATTAGGGGGGAAAACATTCACACTTGATACATTTAATGACTATTTAGACCTCAACAACTAAATTGTTTAATTTATGTTAACCTTGAAAAATACATTTAGCGCATAAAAACATAAAGGGAAATGTATTTTCAAACATTCATGCTGGTATGAACGAAATCGGTTCAGGCTGTATTGCATGAAGCCCATTAGGACTTCGTTGAATGCAACAGATCTCTGCTTCATGGTTGCATGAAAAGAAAGTCGTCCGTTTGGTAAATATCAAAATTTATAGTTATTGATTTATCAAAATATAACTATTTGCTGATATTTGCGATATAAACTATGATACCATTACTGTCTATGACATTTCCTGGATCTCTACGCGATATCCAAATCTGTGATTCTTACGATGGTATCAGATTATACTAGACGGAAGGAAAGCGCCAGAATGACGTTGATCCAATTGTCTTCGCTTTAGTATATACTAAATAATTACTGTATAGATTATACCATATATATACCGGTACAGATATAAACACAATACATGATTAATTACTGTATAGGTAATACCATATATATACACCGGTACAGCTATAAACACAGTATCTTGATTAATTACTGTATAGGTAATACCATACATATACCGGTACAGATATAAACACAGTACCCTGATTAATTACTGTATAGGTAATACCATATATATATACCTGTACAGATATAAACACAGTACCCTGATTAATTACTGTATAGATAATACCATATATATACCGGTACAGATATAAACACAGTACCCTGATTAATTACTGTATAGGTAATACCATACATACAAACCTGAAAAAAATGTTCACAAGTTTAAAATCTTAAAGAGTATCTTGTCTTACTCTTCAAGATCCTGAGTAGGTTTTGATACAGGTATATTTGAAAGTATGATGAAGTCAACAATTTAATATTTACATGAGTTATATACTGGACGAAATACAAGACACATTTGTTTCTCCAAAATGGCAGTTTAATTTGAATATGGAAGGAATGTAGTATAATCCATTCATTAAAAGGTTTCGAAGACAAATGTACCGGTATAAACTTTAGAATAATGTAAAACATTTATTATTCATCAAAACATAACGTAACCCTGAGTAATGACTGGATTTTGCTAAATCTATCGAACATCAGTAAACATACACAAATGGACTGTATCGGTATTTCACACTGGCAAACAATTGACAACGACACACGAAAACATCAGTTCTAATATATGTATATCCAAAGCACTCAAAAAGACTCACGGGTATTTTATCAATTTCATCACACACAAACACTCCTCAAAATTTATATGGACCTAAATACGGATAAATATGTCATTTATAGTCACTCAGCCCGGTTTATCATGCTATAAATAGTAACAAATATACGTCAGTATATAACCTGGACAATATATAATTATTCATACTGAAGTTCTCTATAACTATATATAATCAAATGAGATCGAACAAGACGTCACTTTCAGTCCATCACTTAAATTTTATATGTAAATGAGCATACACCAGCATCACGTTCAATCATTCGTCAAGATTTCATAAGTCAATAAATGAAGCAAAGATAAACATCACTTTCAATCACAGACCGAGATTTAAAATGAAAATGAGCACGAGAGACAGTCATTTTACAAGACGGCTTCACACGGATCATATAAAACGTGACATCTGACCCTACCGATTTCACGTAATCCCTACCATTAGTGATATCTGAATAACATAAAGGATTATATTTGTAGTTTCACTTTCACTTTCGGAATAGTAGCCCAATTCAATATCTAGATAAATCTATTTTCTTCTGATTAACATTATCAAATGAACTGTTGGAAATATTTGTATCAACCGAAGTTAAATTCGCTAAATGTTTGATCATATCATTATCCTCTTTTAATTGGCTGTGTTCTTTCGCGAACCCACGTAATAGCTTCGTCATCTTTGAAGTTCCTCCAGTATTGGTACGATTCTGTCTAATACTGTTTGGTGATAGGCATTTATCCATTCAATCTGTAAACACAATGTGCAACTGTAGACAAAACAAAAATGTAAGGTTTCAGCGCCGCAAATTTGAGGTGCACAATCAGCATGGTAATTCACTTATTAAGAATTTTTGGTTGCTGAAACAATTGTTTTCGATGAGGATTGTTCAAAAGACACATGAGAGATATTCTTTAAATATGTTTTTTTTTTCGATTGACTAGATCTGCAAAACAGAGAGCTGTTTATGTTTTTCTATGACTCTTTGGTGATACTAGGGAACACAAATGTGGAAATAGAAGACAGAAAAATACTTAGAAAAAAAGCTGAACAAACCTTAGACATAGACGGGGAGGATATACATTTAGGTATAAAACTACATACTGTATGCATAGATATATTATGTATGAATGATATACGCGTGAAGGAATATCCTAGAAAACAAAAGCTGGAGATCCTACCTGGGGTAAGCTCAGCATATCGTATATAATCAGGTTAGGTTCGAATGGTATCAACGTGATTGGCTCAAATCCCAGGAACTTACAATGCGTTGTGTTCTGATACTACAAGAAAAACAATTATTACACCTTATATCATCTGCTGAAATGATACCTGGAACTTTTATAGACTTATACAAAAATCATACAAGTCAATATCAACATTTAATTAAGAAATGCATACAGTATATTTATGAATATTCTAGGCAACATCACTGATACTAAGGGATAGTGGGAAAATAAGAAGTCCAATAGGTAAAGGCTAGCTAAGATTGAATAAATAAATCAACCAGAAGTGGAATTAGATGCCAAGAATCCACAGATGAAAATTTGTGTTGGAGCTAATTCTATGACAAGAAGTGTACGAGATCGAACAAGGGTAGGATAAAGTGTGGAAGGACGGACGAAGAGACGGACTGAGGGATGGAGAGCCGGAAGAATGGATGGACACAAAGCAAAACTGTAGCTCCCTCTCCACCGCTCCCCGATTATAGCAGAAATGTGTCAATTAAGGCGATATTTGACTGAGTAAGTTGGATAATGTTACATATTGCAAAGAATACAATACTGACGAGTAACCTAAACGTAATTCTGACTCAAAATCATCAACATGACAAATAAAGATTAACACGAAGAAGACCATCTTGAAATCACTACCAGGAGAAGAAGAAGTGTTAAGGGAAGGTAAGCGTCTTCGGCTTCATCCGCGACACCCAATCTATATGAAATCCAGGTAATGTTGTGTCCTCAAATTAAACTGGTTGACGACACATTTAATTATATTTTTCAATGTTTCAAACAAAATTAGTATAAGTCTTAAAAACGAAACTAACAACACATAGCGTGACGCATCACTACAAACAATGAACAAAGCAAAAAAAAAGCGATCCCATCTAACTGTCCTAGATCAATAAACGTATAAAAATATAGCTTGAAAAGAAGAAAATAATCACATCTCCCAACAGGCCCAAACATAGGCATACCATTTTTTTCTAAGTTATCAACGTTTGCTACAGTGCATGAAAAGTATAATAATAATACGATAACAAATACGAATTGGACATAAGGCTGTTGTATATGATTAACCAATAGAAAGGAATATTAACATACAAAACTAATGACATGACTTCCTGGGAAATATTTAAACAGTAAACTTATATTTACCTTCAAGCCATGAACAGGTTTTACTCTATTGACATTCTCTAGTCTGATTCCGATTTTTCCAACTTGGTAAAATCCAGGCTCTGGAAATATACCAGGCGATGTAAATAAAGCAACAGTGTATTTCTGCAGGCTATAATCAATAGTTTATAAATACAGACATCCACCACTTCTTTCTTTTTAGTTAAGAATGTTTTCCTCTATTTTGTCTACGGCTTTGGTTTATTTTGTTCAACGTCCTATTAACAGCCAGGGTCATTTAAGGACGAGCCAGATTCGGAGATGAAGGAAAGCCGGAGTACCCGGAGAAAAACCACCGGCCTACGGTCAGTACCTGGCAACTGCCCCACGTAGGTTTCAAACTCGCAACCCAGAGGTGGAGGGCTAGTAATGAAGTGTCGGGACACCTTAACCACTCGGCCACTGCGGCCATTTGTCTACAGCAAAGTATGAACAAATAAATAGATATTAATATTTACTCTTGTGAAAACGAAATAAAAGTGTAACCTTTTTCTCCCTTAAATTATACAATTGAACATGCATAAAATTTATTATATCACATACCGGCGGTTAAGAACATATTTTCCTCCAAAGGTATGCTCGACGGATCCGGAAATGTATACTTGTTTTCATCTACCAAATAAAACATTCAAATTCCACATAGGGTATTAGATGAATTGATTTTTTTATGATTGGAATATTGTTGGACGAAGTTACCAAATATGCGGTACATCTATGAATTGAACAAAACAATATCGTAATTATCATTATTACTACAAGCCACATATAGTATTTAAGTATGTAATCAATATCTAACACTCCCCATGAATTATAATAAAAAAAATGATAACAAATGCGAACTTTTTTTGATTGGACGTAAGGCTGTTGTCGATAATTAACCGATAGAACGGTATTTTAACACATAAAACTAACTAGTAACTCACCAGGAGTAAAAATTGAAGCATGGAACGGGACATCCGATAGGAACGTAGACATAGTGGAAGATATTTTTGCTGGACCTGAAAAATAAACATTGATGTATTTCTTCAACAATCTGCTTCTGAAATGCAGTCACACTGTGAATGTATGTCCCAGAAATCTTTTAAAATTATATGAAAATATGACAGTAATACAAAAAATCTAAATTGGAGTAAAAACAAGTTGTGGAAATTGAATGTCAGGATCAAGAGAGTCCACCATTCCTAAATTGTTTCTCCAGTCAAGAAGAGTTTCACCTTTGAATACCTTTTATTTTGTCTTATTATTACCTGCCTAGTTGCTATGGAGATTAGTCCGAAAGGAATACTTTCTCTTTAATAAAATAAACTCCTTTTATTCTGCAACATTGCTCGGAATTAAAAAAAGAAAAGGTCAGTAATTTTTAGTAATCAACACGGAGAATATAGATTGTTTTACCTCGGATATATTGTAACATTACCTTCAGTCACACCGCCATATGAACCAATAGAATGTCCTGATTCGTGGGAGAAGTCCAATCCGATTTCCCAGAGATGTTGCCGTGCAACAGCATCAATATCATGACCTGTCAGGAAATACATTGTTCGCATCACTAAAGCATAACAACTAAAATCAACTCTAAATATAGTTATATATGATATGTTTGCGTTTGTATTTATTTACACAGATATTGAATTGTATAACAAAAAATCAACCATAGTGACATATCTATATTTCTATTGTCTTAGATATGAAAAAGTTCGGTAAAATAATAAACGGAAAATAGAGATGTCCAAACGAAACCATATGTATGTCAAATTCTATAAAACGAGGACAAAATCAATAAAACGAGGACAAAATCAATAAAACGTAAAAAAAAGTAAAACGAAGGAAAAATACGATAAAAATATTCATTTTGCACGAGGACCCTTAAAAGCCGATGAAATTCAGACCAAGTCTTCTGCTTCATAGACAACACCCACTACTTTCGTCGGAAAGTGAAAGTGAGTATGTATATATATATATAAAAAAATAATAATAATCTGCGTCATAGAGTGTTTTCACTTAACTTATAGCTAGGCCTCTCCAGTAGTGCCAAGAACAAAAGATAAAGATCCCGGACAAGCATCTTGTTATATTTGTAGACCAACTTGTTGTCAAGGGTGTCTATGTCAATCTATATTTTCTGTTAATATTTTCCTCGTTTTTATTGATTTAGAGTGTTAGAATTACAGTCTCGTTATCATATCGGTAATCTCTGTTTGTTTTGTCTAAGCAAATTTGGAAATGAAGACGGAGAATTGCACGAAAACTGAGATGGGACTATGTTAATGTGAAGGTATACGCCAAATTTTGAACTACATCATTAGTCCTCCTTGGAATCATCATTGATGTTACATTCCAAATCCCGAAGGAAGGTTTGGAAATGTGTACAGATAGAAGTACTAATTACCATATAATGAGAGCACCGTCTAACCTAACATCACAACACTGTTTTGGTCAGTGCCAGCGTTATTCAAGCCATACCTGTTCTCCCCTTTGGCCATACCAGTTTGGATATATCCACAAGTACCATTAAAACTCGGGTGTAGATTTCCTGAAATGTCCATTGTTACATGTTACTACCTTTTAACATGTATACATAAACCATTTAAACAATAAATTTATTCTATTTTTTGCCTTCCAGGCTCATTCCTACAGTCAAATTTGTGTTTGTGAAATAATGCATATGAAAAAATAATTTCATTATGTAGAATGTTTTTGTTCAAAGAGTTAACCCAAGTATAAATGTAAAAATCACTGTTCGAAAATATAAGGCGTGATATTTATAAAAAAAAAAGGTATATAAAATGAAACTAAGAGTTTCTCTTACTTAAGCAAATTAAAAGTGGTTTTTTAATACCTAACTCAAAGCAAAACAATAACACTACAATTCGGTAAGGCATACAAGAATGAATATGTTACCGCTCGTAAGCGGAACGTTGCTCGGACTCGTCACTCGCACCCACGTGACGCCATTTGGCGATTTCCGTGTAGCGTTGTTTACAAACATCAAACGAGGACAAACACCGTTTTAAATCCCACAATTCATATATACATTTATGTAGCATTTTTCATGTATTGGTTCGTGTACTACTATAATATTATCTTAAACACATTTCATTGTTTATAAGAAGAAATTTATTAATGAGCATGGAATCTACATTTGTAGTCGCTTAAAAACGATAGCATAATACGCGTTCAGAAACAAAATATCATAGAGTAAAGAAGCAGCTACTTATTGGGTCAATTTTATTAGAGATGATTGGTCAATAATAGTTTGTACCTTATATGTAACACTCTTACACGGGATTGTGAGAAAGGATGCTTACATGCAAGGGAACATTCAGAGACCCTTTAAAATTCAGTTTACTAATGTGGATTTGACAGTCTCCGTTGTAACTTGTTTGGTACATTACCTTTTCCTGTTCTGTGGGCCCTCCATAGTGGAATGATCTGGTAAGGTCAGTCGTACCAGTATTTCTGAAACAATACACATCTATACTTATCTGGAAAATATTCAGTTTATCTTATTACATCAATTTTATCCTAAGGGCAAAAGATAGATTCACAAAAAAAACTCTTTACTCTTTCTCTTGAACAACGTTTTCCCAAACAAAATTGTGAACTATTAACCGCTAAAGAAGTGCTATGTTTGTTTTAAGGGGTTTGACGTCCTCTCCACATCCAGGGTCATATGACGTTGGGTGTCAAGGTGTCACCTAGAGTAAGAAAACAAAACACAGAAAGGCAGAGCAGCTAGGAAAGAAAAGCTAAAGGAGTGTTGGGTCGGTGGGGATAAAGAAACCAATCGTATAACCGGGAAACTATGTTGCCCTTAATGCATTGTAATTATATCAAACGTCATCGTTGGCAAATTATTTACATTAGTGATAGTATAAAACCGATAGCTTAAACAACTATTGGTGTTATACTGTTACTAATACAGACGGGTTTGGTAATGAGATCCTTGACCTGTGTCGAATGTTGTCCTCTCTACTGTTATTAGCATGTCTAAATACATAGAAACTTAAGTTATACTAACGGTTCCTTCTGTATAGACACATTAAAACACACGAATGCCAAACAATACCAAATGTTTTACAGACCAATTAATCATTATTTTGGATATTAATTTTATTTTTCGATACAAATAAATAAATAAATAGATAAAAAAAATTCCTCCTCCGTGAATTGTGTTTTTTGCACGTGCTACACTGTATATCTAAATAAATTTCGAATAAAACAGTTTGCAAGCCGTATAAACTGCAATGTTTTGTTTACTCTTTGTGCACACTAGGCCAACCGCATATCACTATATCAGAAGGCAATAAACATTCGGCAAAACTATTACAATAGCTGTAGTGTACAACGTGTCATATACAGTATATCATCGTATATATACATGATATCATCTTCGCTAGCCAAGGCTTCTGATTACGTTACACTCCACGAACCCTTGGTGGATATAGTCGTGTTCAAACCGTCGCGCCCTGGAATCCCAGGGCACCCAATCAAATCGCGTTTTACATTCTGGCTTGGTTTCGCAGTAAACAAAAAATGCGGCACCCAGTACAGAGCTACATTGCCGACTATGTCATGGCATTTTACGTAAATACAAAAATCACAATCTTTGGGGGAACATTCGCAGTGTTTGATCAATTCATATAAGTCATTGATCACATATCTCATCGAAATGACACCAAACCTCGATGTGTGTTTGTAAACATCACCGATGAAGTAAATCGGTAACGCTTGTTTTGATTGGTCGAAAATTTCATGCGTGAAGGGTGGTAATTTCGAATCACCGCTAGAGGGCCAGAACTGACGCCTATATCTGCCAAGGGTTCGTGGAGTGTAACGTAATCAGAAGCCTTGGCTAGCGAAGATGACATGATATAGGCTTGTCCACGTCTCTAGGAAATTTGCATACATCCTTTTTTTGACCGAATATTTTTGTATGTTCCAAACAAACCCAAACAATGAAGATGATCACATAAGATCAGACAAGGACAAAAGACACAATTACACAAAGATAAAGATGTTGTACTATACAATCGTACAACAGTTTCAAGTGACTTACAGGTACTGGCCTCCGGTATCCTGCATAAATATTTCTGTAGTTGAAATCCGCCGTGACCTCTCACGAGTTGGCAGATTGTACAAGTGGGCAGCAGATGGGCCACTTCCGGTTAAGGTCCTAAAGGCTGGAGACCGGAAATAAGGTATCTCCCTGTAACCAAAAATAAGCAATGAAAGATACGTAATAATGGTTTTGTATTTCTCTTAATTCAACACTTTTTCTTGTATGATTCATTGTAATTCATTTTCTACAATTTCGTTGGTTGCTTTCAGTAGTTTTGTTTTAAATAATTATAATAAAAATAGACCATATGCTTAACTTGGTCACTGTGGCGTGTTTTTCATCTATTGTGACTTTTTTTCCAAATTAATCTTATACTTTGCTTGTTTTAATATTGATTTACTATGAACTGTAACAATTAAAATTTCATTTCTCCTCCTCTGATCATTTATCCAATCGATTTCTATGAGTCGACAAAAATCTGATCTTTTGAATAGCGTAACATATGCGACTAGTATCTTATCACTGAGAATGGCCAAATCTGACACGCCTTTTTTTGACTTTCTTTACCTTTTCAGACAGTAAATTATTTTCAACTATTGTAATATATTTGCTTGGTACAACTACAAAATATCTATTTTCTAAAATTGAACTATACTCACTTCCTATAAGTTGCGATATCGTGAAATGCTTGAAAAACTGTCCAATCTTTCCCTTGTTTTATCTGTAAGTAACATACATTTAAGTTAGTACATTTAACTCTAGATGAAAATCATAATGCAAATTAAGTACTTTGTCCGTTTTCTTCTCTTTTTCTGAAATCACACATACTAGATGTCACATTTACGTGACGCATTTCTTAAATCTTCATAGAAAATTAAAAGCGAGCACAAAATGAAGAATCAACAATATTAAAACTAAATGATAATGTTATGAAGATCAAATGTATCGATGACAAATAAGTAATATTCGTCTTATTGTCTTTCTTACCTCTTTTTCTAGTTTTGCGAAGAATCTTATTGCTGCGGCCGAATCGACAAACTGGAAAATCAGACGGATAATTTAATAGGAGTGTTATTAAGTACCACGAGAACAAAAACATACAGAAAATAACGACAGGAAAAACCAAATAGTAATTCTTTCTCCAAATCTGTATAAGAACAAAAGTAGATCTATTCCCTTGAAATAGGAGACTTAGACCAGGTGTTGCGGAAGGGTAACTCTTCTGCTTCATCAACGACATCAACCACGTAAATATAGGTCAAATGTAACGTCCTCAAAATGTTAATCAGGGTAGATGAAATGAGAACCAATGACAACAGCATAAGGTAGACTCTATATATCCTTACGTAAACCCTCTAAGAAATATCCAAAATGCGAGATT
The DNA here is from genome assembly GCF_902652985.1 of Pecten maximus. Lineage (NCBI taxonomy): Eukaryota > Metazoa > Mollusca > Bivalvia > Pectinida > Pectinidae > Pecten > Pecten maximus. The sequence continues at coordinate 31,288,676 of NC_047016.1, read as the reverse complement.
TCTCGTGCAGGTGGTGTCTTCGCAATTGTTTGGGAATACAGGTTATCTCTTAACACAAGTGGTCTATTTCATAGTGGATTTCCTTCTCGGGGTGACATTACTAGGTGTTACTGAGTGTGTCCAAAATATTATATTGAATGATTACAGGGGACCATAATGCATAAACAATTTTCATTTCAAAGAAACAGTTGATGATATCCTATCTAAGCATCAACGAAACCATAAACTTACATTAGAGTCTATCATTCCTTTCATTTCAACCGGATTCCTTACAGCTTTGGCCATAGCGACAGGTGTCAGTGCTTGGTGTATTTTTGCCTTCAAAGAAATGTAGTATATAGTTTAATAAAAGTCACACTCTGTGTCAATAACTAATCCAGGTGACATTAACATCAGCTACGATTTTCTTCCCTTTGTTTTTTTTTCAATATTTTAGAAATTTTGAAAAAGATGATAGAAAATGAATTGCTTTCTGTTCGTAATAAGTATAAATGCGGCACAGACTGAATAAATTGAAGCGGATATATTTGAGATTTCTGCAATTCCAATCATGTAAGCATCTACATCCTCTGATAGAGCTGACTATAAATGAGGTTAATACGTTCACAGTTTAGACATATACATAATTATAATACTATCAGAGAGAGAGAGAGTTGAATTGTTTAGCCATAAAGGTTATAGTGTGAATATAATGAAGCATTTCACCTCTGGAACAGCAGAATATATGGCGTGGTTACAGTAAATCGACACCCACACCTTCCTAGTTTGGGACCACGAGGCTACTTGTCGGATATCGTCAATCACGGCCTTAAAATCGTACTGTCGAACCTATAAGGAGAAAACCAAGTAAAACCTCTTTTGAATATGAACTTGAACAGAATGACAGAACGAACTAATATTTTGCATCAACTTGCACAAGTTCCTGCTCATACTCCTCAATGATAGACGTTTGAAAACACACTGAAACAAGTCGCAGTAGTAAACGCTCAAGATACAGTTAACAACATTAGAATTCTACAAAATAATGCATAACATCCACAAAAAGCGCATTATCAACGAAAAGTGGAAGTAAATTTTCCACAAAATGGTGTCATTCAGTTTTGATACGTTTTTTAAATTTCTGTATGAAAGTAATACTTTTTGTTAAAGTTTTTACTAAAGGAATTCCTTACTTCTAGACATGTATCAGTGTCAACGGAGCATGACTTAACTCCTTCATCTGTCACAGAACAGGACCCAGACTCGTCAGCAGTGTTCTATGGAAGTACAGAACAAAAAATGTTTTCTTGAACAAACATTATAAATGACGTACGCTGGTTTGCAACAAGATTTTTTCTTTTTTTGTATGAGCAATTTATTAATATTCAAAATGTCATATTGAAATTTATATGTGGTTAATGAGATAGCACGGGTCAGTAGAATGTCTGAAATGATCGATTAACTATCCAATTTGTTTAAATGAATAATCTTGACCTACTTTTAAGTTCACATGGGCAAATGTGTTGAACTATTTCTTTGGGGAATATTTTCAAAATATTTAGGCTTGTCCTTCATTGCAGAAAAAATATTATGATTCCTTGATTTAGTGGTATATAAACAAAAGCGGGTCTCTCACATCTACAGATTTAGGTTGGCAATGTCCATACACATCCGTATTCAGATGTTCCATGAGTGTTACGTGCACGTCCGGATCCGAGGGTTTCCGAGTGATAATCGACGGGTGATCATGCAGGTACAATCTAGGGATGAAGTGGATATGATCGCGTGTATAGTCTGTCGTAAAGTTCTATTACATGTTGACAAAGTACTTTAAAACTCTTATTGTTTTATTTTTCATATTGTTGTTTTGATGAATATTCATGAAAATCAATCTTTATCACATTAAAATATCTTTCGACTTTATTGTCATTAAGTCGAATGCAAAGACATTTAGCTGTTCATCCATTCATACAACACTTCAATGATACTTGTATATAATAATGGTTGTCATTATTAAAATGAAATGTTAGATGTTTCAAGTACGTCGGTACTAAGTGACTGTTATATGGAAATGTGACCATGACATCCCGTCTTTCAGAATCTATCAGTGATATGTCGATAACCCATTATATATGATTTTAAAAAAAATGTATGAGCAGTTTTTTAACGGAAATCTTCTTAGAAACGTACGCATGATTTCTGCCTGGTTAACACTGTCTTTGCCTGGCTATTTTACAAGAGGAGGGACTCCTAAAGACACATGTTTAACTAATTTACAATGGATGGTAGACTATTTAACGCATTCAAAGATAATTTAACACATTAAATACTATTTACACATTCAACGACGATTTCAACATTCACAGACTACATGTACTTAACACATTCACAGACTATTTAACGCATTCAAAGACAATTTAACACATTCAAAGACTATTTAGCATATTAAAGACGATATATCACATTCAAAGACTATTTAACACATTCAAAGACTATTTAACACATTCAAGACTATTTAACACATTCAAAGACTATTTAACACATTCAATGACTATTTAACACATTCAAAGACTATTTAACACATTCAAATACTATTTAACACACTCAATGACTATTGAACGCATTCAAAGATGATTTAACGTACTCAAAGACACATTCAATGACTATTTAATACATAACATTAAAACTTCCTCAATGACATGTTTTCTTTGTTCTTTTTAAAATAGGTATTCATGTCTATCAATCAGGATTAAGTAATTCTTTTAAACATTATTATTGCCACGTACTATATCTGATTTTGAGGTAACTGTATCAGTCTTAGACATTACAATATTACCTTGCTTTATTGTGGCGTCTGTCGATTACGGCGTAAGCGAAAAAGTGGGGTCTAAATCCAAACTCAAACGACCTCATGTTGAAAAGCCCTAAAAGAATAGTATGTATCGATCAATCATTTGTCAAAACATTCTTTATCTTAATAATTTCGTACTATATGGTAAATATACATTTTAACGAGTTAAGGACGCTACAAAGTTACATACTTTGAAACATGAAATGTTCTTATGTACTTTCGTTCGTAGGTTTGAGCTCTCAAATTATTTCGTTGATGCACAATCTGTAGCTAGTCCATGAACAATAGTGTATCAATAATACTTACAACAATATTCCATGTGTTTATATAACATATATTAATATAACATATATTTATATAGCATATATCTATATAACAAAGAAAGTTTATACATAAAGGACGTTTCATGTTCTACAGCGTAATCGCGTCTAAAGATCACGTTTGGCTAGATGTTTTCATCATATTATCTTGTGACGCATTACGATACCACTGTACTAAAGTATATTCTGTATAGTCTACAGACACTTACATGGACATTCGTCAAGATCACTGATTACAAGAACATCTACTCCAACCTTCTCCATTTCTAAAAACATGTCTCTTAGTTTGTCCTGCCAGCTCCTGCCTGTTGTTAAAAAATAAAACAGAACAAAAACAACACAAACAAAAAACAAGACATAAATACTCGTGTAAAGTATAACAACGGAGTTCATTGGCCGATCAAACAAATTACTGATCTCAAAATTTTCAGAGTGTAAAAGAACATCGATCGATTACCAGTAACGAGGGTCATATATTTTGTATTAATGTACATACACCCATATACTTGTTTTATTACATAATCACTAAAACACACTAAAAATCACTGAAGTCTCGATTTTCCTGTAGGCCTAGAAGTCGCAATGACTGTCGTTTTGCAGTGTTGACATCTGAGGGAGTAAGACGCTTAAAAGGGTAGGACTTAATTCCGAAATGCCATGAGGTGTTCATTAGTTCGCACGTGACTGTGTGTGTATATGCAATATTCACTTTAGCCGTGCAATAGTTCAAAATATAGCTGATGCGTATAGTTAAATAAAATCAAGGGCATTATGTAACAATGAAAAATATCGCCTTTATTCATTCTAGATGCCACAACGGATTTGATTGGTCTATCCACAAGCAACTCATCCCCTTCCTTTAAGATGTTACAACGGACTCTATTGGTCTATCAGACACAGACATTTTATCAGTTGTGATGCCTTCTGGAATTAAAACATGTAGAATCCGCAAATAAGATTGGGCGTGACCACTGCATGTGAATGGTAGGTACGATTGAAGGCTGGATAATGCCTTCTACAAAGGAGACATTCAAGTGACCAAAATTGATCATCTGTCCACATCCCAGCTCGTAGGATCTGTTTCTTATCGTTCGTGTCTAGTCCGATCAACGCACAATTCTTAATACGACATTGAAGGTAGCAAGAACCTCAAACAAACAAACAAACAAACAAACGTAGTTGATAATAATATAACATGCAGCCAATGTCTACTGTGGTCGTTTTGTTTTGGGATGACCGCGATAGATACATAGCCAAACTAGCACAAAATCTGGACCCTTGACTATAAATAATGATTTTTCAAAACCCACATATCTCGTCACTTTTAATATCAAATGCATCGTATTGTATAAATCAAATAAGAGATGTTGTATGCACAAATTAAGATCTGTACATCAAGTATACGATCACTGGTTTATGTAAATAAACAGTAAGCGTACCCTTGGGCGTTGAAGAGCTTCTTTATTTGTTAGATGATTAAAATGCAAATCAACATAGATTCTGAGGGTATAGAGTAAAGTCTATAAAATATTAAATCAAACTCCGATCAATGTTCATAAATCGGTCCATTCCGCTTTATACTGTTAGTTTAATCTGAAAAGTCAACAGCTTCTAACGTGTAAGACTCGTATGTGACTGTGCATAGCGAATTCGAAATACTTAAAAGAAAAGTGAAAAAAGATATGCAATGGAACGTTTTCATTCATGGACAACATTTCAGGATTTGATCAGAAAATAATATATTGACATTATGTTATATAATATTGGTTTCTATAGTAGCCTGAATGATATCATAGTAATCAAGTAGGTCAATACTAGCGTCAAAGAATAATGCTAGACATTATTCGTTTATTAGTTTTTCCATCAGGCTGAGTCACCGATACGCTTTCAAATAGTACTTGGCATCATGTCAAGCAGGAGTTTAACTACAGTGTATTTTCAACCGGCGTAGGAGAGGCAACTCTTGTAAGGGTTTATAAATGTTTTTAACCATTTCAGAAAATTCTGTGCGAAACAATACACAGGCAGGTGTTCGTTCGAAGATATCTGTGATTGCATATTTAGAACTAATTTGTATTAATTTCGAGGCGACAGACAAGAGGCGCCATATTGCACCCTTGGAAATCATACTGACCCGCTGTAGTCTAATAGGAGGACAATACGTGACCCGATTTTCACCAAACAAATTCAATCCTTACCCCTACCTGATTTTAACCAAGCAAATGCAACTCTGAGATGCGATAAATTACTTTGTATCTAGACCTTACCTGAGAACTGTGTTGGTAGAGCGTTGATAGTGACGCTATTTTCAGGGGGACGATTGTCAGTCCAAATCTGCTCAACAAGGTCATTTTCAAACGCCTTTAGTCTTATACCAGAATTGGAGAAGCTCACCTCGTAATTTCTCCACCACACTAGAAAATAGTAATTTAATGGGTTATGAAAAGCTCATAAATTATCATCAGAAAGGGATTTCTAATCCAACATCAGGCCTACGTTTGAGTACATTTCGTAAGAGTTTACCCTACTGTGAGCGCTGGTACATATGGTAATGTAGTCATGTTGGTATGTGATACCAGCAAAACGACATAGTGAAATAAACACGGGATCCAACTAATCTTTTTGTGATTAAATACTCCACAATTATGTTTTGTATTATTTTCATGGTAAGATCATGATTTTACTCAATCGTTTCCTATTTCATATTGTTGTGAAAACAAATACCCCCAAAATAAAATTTATACTTTTAGGTAAAGTTTCTTAACTAAAATATGATTATTCCTGTAACCACTGAAAATACAAAGAATTGTGAAATTTCTTTATCGTTATTTTTCATCACTATTTAAAAAAAAAAATCCAATGTTATCTAGATACCGAGAAAATCAGCATGGCAAGTTTTTCAACACAGCATATGGTTGCACAAAGTTCTCAAATGTCAATTTTCATGACAATCGGTTGATTATTTTCTGATTGTGTAGTAAGCTCCAACAATATATATATATATTATCGGTTGTTTCATGGATTTTAAGAGTAGAATTCCAAAGAAAACCAGTGGTATAGCACCATCCAAAACAATTTGAAATGTAGATACAGCAGAGCAAAAATGAATTAAAATGTATCATACGGACGGTTCGTCCTTCTAGAACTCGTCAGTGATGATTCGGTCCTAAAGTTTATATAGGAGGCGACAAAAAAGCTTGTAATTATCAAAAGAAATGTCAAAATCTAGATGAGGAAGTACAAAAACCCATTTTATTATTTTTCTTAATTTCTTAATTTTAATGTTGGATTTCGATAGTTATTTCGGAGTTATCCCAAAGGTGTATACAGATATGTAAATTAAATGAAAATTACCTGATGAGAGAAAGGTAGGACAAGATCCAATTACGGAATCTCCGAGTTCTTGTTTGATCCATGTCGTCATTGTAGGCACTCCTGGTCCACCTAGGACAAAAAGACAAACGGTAATTTGAAGGAATATAAAAAGTCCTGGTGACAATTATTGTAAATATCGTATATAAAAAGAAAGAAAGCAGCATTCCAAGGCGTATTTACTTACCTTTTCTATACAGTTCCCATTCGCAGTCTACACTTTCGCTGGCGGCGTTAAAGGCACGTCCATCTGACCACAGGGCCAGCCTCGCTCTCGTCACAATGGCTACGCCTGTAGAAATTAATAAAGACCATAACTTAATTAGGAATTCATAATCAGCGTATAACAATGGTATATCGCCAATGTATAAGCATGTTTTACGTTAAAACAGTAGATATACAATTTCTTTATTCATAAATCTGTTTTATCAAGATTAAATGTCAATAACAATTTTCAATATTTTTGATATATCTTAATCTATTGATATTGATATAAGACGGTTGACATTATCGATTGTATTGATTGGTTAATTGATACTATCCCAACAGTAAGATATATCAAGATGATATCATTGATGAAAATTTACAGATTTAATACATTTTAAATGGAAATGCACAATGGAAAAAAATGTCATAATGATAAATTAGGAATCTTGAAAAGAGCTTGTTGGACATTAGCTTCATAGTGATTGCATAGACTGATGTTCCATAAAGAACTTTACCCCACTGCGCACTATCATTATATGTTACAGGAACGTTCTCTTCATTTTACAATATGTATTGAATATAAGTTTAGATTATTGGTACTTCGATGGCATTTGTATTTCACTAATCTGACAGTACATTCCTATATCTAAACTCATGATTAATATCTCGTGTAAATGCTTATATGTTCTTCAACACTCGTAAAATATAGTTTTTATGTGTACTTAATTGTCCTTTATCAGAAATTACATGACGTACTCATCTTTTAATATAGCAGCCGTAGGTGAAAATTATACTCGCGCATATTATATATTTAACAGTCTTTAAACCAACTTACAAGACACTCAAGTGAATCGCGTCTTTAAATATGGATTTTGTAATAACTATAACATATGCCAGAAATGAAAGCTTATACAAACGTTACGTAATCCTAGAAACCGACAGTGATGCTTAGGGCCAAATGATAATTCAGAAAGGAAGCCCGGAAAACCAAAATGGGCCTAACCATTTTTAAAGGAACATGGTATATTTGGTGTAAGGTTATTACAATATGCCTCGTCAGTGATGATCGGATAATATGATAAAACCAGTGATTTGTATTTAGTTCCCTATAAAATGAGCGCAAAATATGAACAAATGCATAAATTCGCGTGGCGACCCTTTAAAATTCAAAATTGATAGCACTATTTACATGATTATTGAAGACATTATTGTTTGTAGCCTTATTAATAAGTAGATACTTTAAAAGGATGTCTGGCAAAGACTGGTTACTTTCAATGGTTTGCATGTTTGGCTATTTTCGGGGATAAAGTTTGATTCATTTAAAATAACATTTAAAGATAAAATTATAGTCCGTACATTCGGATTTATTAGAATAGAAACTTTTGATGAAAACCGCGAAAATTAGAAAGATACGTATGTATCTATATATATATAAAAAAACGTCTGTACAGCAAATTCTTCGCGAATGTTGTTAATATATAGGTAACTTTTGAACGAGAGTCGTCTATTATTGGTACAAATACACTATACCAACGGAGCCAGGGAACCCAGAAATTGCTGCCAGACGACTGTCGTGTGGGGAGCTTCTGTGACGCTGAAACAAATAAGTTGCCATATTCTGAAAGAGTTGGTGACTTTCAACAAATACGGTCAGTTCGATAATAAGCTTTATTCCCCAAATGTGTTTCTGTATTTGTATTAATATGTTTTTTTGTCTTTATATGTCTACGTTTTAATGAGGTTAGCTAGCTGAATTTGTATTTTAAGTAGTCAACAGTCGTATGAATGAATGCAACTTTAATTTTTTGGTATTTTTTTTTAAACGTTGATCTTGTCGATATCACCTTCTCTTGATCTATCTACAATCTAGTAGCTGTTAGCAGCTATATACAGATATGAGTAAATAGAAACGATATGAAAATGCTGAATGAACAATACAATTTGGTACACAGCATCATATTTCGGCGGAAGTCAACACAATTGAACTAAAACAGCAGATTACGTACCAATGTATTTGTGAACAAACTGCTCAGTGGAAAGAAGATAAATTCTCGTAAGAAAAACAAGAGTATACCAGAAAGATTCAGATTCACAATGACACCATAGTCACAATATTAATGTGTTATTCAGTGAGGTTTTAATTTTAAGATCAATGACTTCCCCTTTCTAATCCTTAGCAACGATATCTTATCCAATACGATCTATCTTAACAACGATGTCTTATCCAATAAGATCTACCTTTACAACGATATCTTATCCAATAAGATCTACCTAAACAAAGATATATTATCCAATAAGATCTACCTTAGCAACGATGTCTTACCCAATAAGATCTACCATAACAAAGATGTCCTATCAAATAAGATCTACCTTAGCAACGATGTCTTATCCAATAAGATCTACCTTTACAACGATATCTTATCCAATAAGATCTACCTTAACAACGATGATTTACCCAATAAGATCTACCTTAGCAATGATGTCTTATTCAATAAGATCTTCCTTAGCAACGTTGTCTTATTCAATAAGATCTACCTTAACAACAATAATACATTACTGTACATCTCAACGATGAATTGCCAGCACCATGCATTCGGGTCATTTATTGTCACAAATTGACCATACGTAGGTATACATTTCTATAAGCTTCTACATTATATAAGCTGTTAATGCTGTTCTAATCTATAGTAATTATGTATGGTAATACTTACAAAGTGTGCATCTTCAGTGCTGATAAGGTAAGCGTCAATTCCATTATCTTCGAAAATGTCTCGAAGTTTTCCAACCCTCGCTAACGTAACAGGATTCTGATTAAAGTTAAATGAACAATTAATTTGTTATTTGATATTTTGTGGCGTGAGGTTTCAGCCAATAGGATGATCGTCCTTAAATGGCTTATATGATATCATTAGTTTTAGAAAACCAAACAAATCAGACTGAGCTTTATGACAATACTATCCTCAGTCAATCAATATCAGAAAATTCAAATATCATTAGATTAAATACAACACTGTGACATTGCCAAACTCTCTTGGTAATTGGATCTGCCTTAGAAGTAGCAAACAGACAGTGTATATTCACTCTTGAGCGACAAAACAGTGTTTGCTGTTCGATAGTTAAAGGGAGATAATCTTCGTTAACTATAACAGGGAATCTGGTGTTATGTATATGGTGTTACTGGTCTGTGAGATATCTTATAGTATTATGGTCTAAGGGGAAATAACTCCATTCCGGATATTGTTGTTTATTTCTAATTTTGTTTTATTAGTATTGTTTGAAAAATAGAAGAGAGCATATGCTTCAAAATATTTACTTAACAAACTATGCATCTATAATACTAATAAGATGAACCACGTTCGGTAAAATACGTACAGTTGAACAGGTCTCTCTGTGAGGTAGGAAACCAATGTTATGAGGTATATCCTGAACACATTCTGACCCATAGTCATGTCCCTGGACTCCTGTTGAAATATATATAACAATATACACAGTTTCGTATTCAATGTTTGATCAGATCAAAGATGAAAATGAACATGAATAATGATCACGAAATATTTTTTACTGTTTTGGTTTTTAGCTAAATTAAAGTAACTCAGTTTCTATCAACACTCAACGCTGAAATCTTCCTTTCAACATTTTCTTACTCTTGAAATCTACACAGTTAACACATACTGTTGCTTTGCATAAAGCGCTCAAATGAATCTATTTTTTTAGATAGTAAATCAAAGGAAACAAGAAAGCGATATATATATCATATTTGTATCAATAAAGGACTATTAAATATAACTTGATATGTACGGTCGTCAGCTTAAAATTAATTAATTATTTGTATCGCGACGTTATCAACATCAACAACAACAACAACACACAAAAACATGTGAATCGAAAGATAAATAATCCTTCCTCAGAAATATAAATGATATATTTCTTTCTACAAGATAACACCTAGTCATTCATTTCGATTTCCGTTAAAAATAGAAATTGTACATGCACAATTAGTGACCATTGGGAAATATGAGAAAGAATCATTCAATATTTTATAACAAAACGCTATTTTTTTTTACAACAAAAGGCTACAATCAAATCGCGGGATGACGGTTGATTTTAAATCGCACTGTGTTTTCTTTTGCTCTGATTCATCAGAACTATAGATTTCATAGTTGACATGTAACGTTAAATATGTATATTGATGGTACAATTATAACGTGGTGTAGATTTAAACAAAGTTAACTCCTCACACACTAGCTATCTGTAAACTATTGTACCTGATTAGGAAACCAGTCTCACGACTACCTTACCTCTACACCAATGAATTGGATCACTTATCTATGACCACGATGTTATACATATACACAGGTTTTCATGTGAGTCTGTATTATCTGCTCTTACGTATTATTACGAAAGAGATTGAATTCCTATACACGAGCGAGCCTTTGTTTGACAAGAGATTTTACCTTGACACAGATTTGTGGTGACACTTAAGAACAAGCTCTTACAATACAGTTTAAAAAAAATAATTTTAGCAATTTCAGAAATTAATAATGGAAAGTAGAGTATGATGTAGTAAAGATTACATGTCATTAATGTTTTGTTAACATATATGTATTATGTTGATTATGCTATACTATTCATATAACGTTATGGATGCTGTTATCTATATTATGTTTAAGATATTCATTTACAGGTATATGTCACGTTGTTTACATTATGATATGTTATTTATTCTATTTCTAATTGTTTATGTTGTTCTTCAATTCAAACCAATATAAATAGTGTTGATCAAGACACGACTAAACGACTTAATGACCCAGGTATATCTATGTATGATATCGCAGTGTCCTATATAAAGGACGATATCATTACCGTAACCGTGACAATGTCTCAAGAATATGATCATGATTTATAAAGTAGTAATCATTGAAATAATACAGGTAAGAACAATATACTTACCTTGTAAACAATGTAAGTCAAATACAGGAGCACTGTGAACAGTTTATAGGGTACATCAAACATGGCGTTGTTGATACACGATCACTGTGGTAGTTAAAGGGTACATGGTAGTTACACGTTACGGGTGTTACAGGTTCAACGCAGATTACATACTTTTATGGGTCACCCGCCATCTCGCATGTCAATAAATGGACAAAAATGCGTTTGTAAACAATACCCAAATGACTTCATTGAAATCACAACAGCCAGAGGTTTAAATCAGCTTGCGTACTGAGGTATCTGTGCGACCAAGACAACTTAGAAATACATGAAACAATTTTTATCACTGGACTAGGTAATGATTATGAATATCTGTATACGAATTTGACTGGGACATATATACGTACCTGATTTTGATTAGATATAACAGATGTCAAGTCATTTTTCTGTACCATGCGATTCACGATATATATTTATTAATCAGTTGTTAAAATAACTCGTCTCCCGTTCATATTTCTGTACATCAACGAATAGTAATGTCAATATAGTCATATATTTTATTTACGTTTATGTTTGTTCAAGTGGCGATATATATAATTTTATACATACTAACATTTAATTAATGATTATTTTTTAATGTTTCCTTTCAAATCTACATATCAAATAATATATTTCCCACCCATGATGATGCCTTATTGAGAATATAATTTCAAAAATATCAGACAACGAATCAAAAGTTTAAACCTACTAACTTTTATTGTGATTATAACGTTATTTCGAGTTCAAAAATAACTGAAATTGAAAAAAACATTATATCATCCGTATGAATGGTGTACTATTTGATAGTATGTTCACTATATTCTTACGATCATCCTGTATTTCGAAGATTTCATTCACCAACCTTAAACATGAGTTCTTCAGGATCATTCCTACCATATACCATATGCTCTATATATAGATAATTATATAAACTGTAACGCCGTCTTTGTTTCCACGTAACATATATATGGTCGTGAATTATGACCATTATAATACGAAACATAAAATAAGGATGAATTGTATTCCAGGTGTCAAATAGTGATAACTGATTTCATAACAATGTCCTAGTGCTTTATCAATGAAACACAATTTGTCCCTGTTCGAGTAGGAATGTTTTGTTTGTTTGTTTTAGTTTAATATATTGCTAGGTTTACTGAACAGCATACCAGGGCAAGTCATACAAACATGCTGGTCCTTTTGCTCTCTGTAAATCGAAGACGACTGAAAAAAAATAGCATAATGCAAAGCTTTATTCCATAAAGGGTCATCTCCTGGCTTTAAAACCAAGGGCAATAGAGACTTTGGCCTCTCATCGTCGCGATCCTAGTTATCAACGTAACGAGACGGGGCGTCTTACCAATAAGATGCATGGTCAATATATACACAACGATTTTCTGATGTATGTCTACTACTGACATGACCAATGGATTGTTTATTTCTTATTTCTAATAAAGTGGATTGCACAGCTGAATAGCTAATCCAAAATAAAATGATTTCACTATAAATACCTGAAGAAACCCAAAAACAATCGATTTTAAATAATGCATGCATTATTCAATTGTTACTTTTTGTCTGTACAACACATCCGCGACTTCATAAATCTATGTAAAACAAGTTCTGATGATATATATATTAACTATTGTTTTCCTACAAAGGACACAGGGTATTAAAGACTTTCCTTACATATTGAGAGTTATACTGTAGATACAGTTAATCAAAAATCATTTATCTGCATTATACAGCTGTTTTGTGCTATTAAGACGCGTTAGTGGTGCCAGTTGATGCTGTAACACTGTGAAACCTTGGGGTGATGGAGGGAACTCCAGATAGGTCGAAAGAAATGTCAAAATATTGATAGGGAGGTGAAATAGCCCCATAACTCTATAAATTATAATTTTCAACAATTTTATATTTGATTTCAAAACAAAGTTCATGTGTATTCTGAATAGTGCCGCTATTCGAATGAAATAAAAGGTGACAGCTTATCTAAATGTTAGATTAACGCCGTTTTAAAGGAATGGTAGGCACTCTTCATATTTTACTGTTTTTCTGTATACTCTGATGACAGGGACTACTCATCCTTTTAACCTTAGGTTATATTGATGATGTCTTAACGTGCTTAATGTGTATATGACGCATGTATAGCAGTAAATCAGAACTACGACTTTCTATATCTACTGAATATTTTAAAGTGTTTTCTTCTTTCTTTTTTTTTCCTTTTCTAATGGATTTTTAATAAGTATCCATTTTCATTATAATGTGGATGTTACTGAATGTTTTAATGTTGGTACATAGAATGTTGACATTGGTGTGTGTATTAAAGCAATATGTGCTTTTTGGCTCATCATTTAAGAGTCTATTCAAACTAACGACATACACCTTAGGCATCTAGATATTCCGTCACGATTGACGTTCAATTTTTCCATTCCATTCTTGTAATCACCAACGTGGTTCCATTGATGATAATATTATAGTGTACTGTATATGCAAAGCAGGAACAAAAATCCAATATCTTAAAAACAAATGTTTTTATTGTCCATCAATTTATAAATAACAATAATTTTAACAACAATAACAATCAACTCAGATCATGTTTCAGTTTTTATAAATATATCAATAGGTATAAAAATAATCTAAGGAGGATCAACAATAGAATCATATAACAAATGTAATACAAGCTAAGTGACTATCGCATTCTACATGACGGGAATTGAGGTCATTATTAAAAGGATAGCAACAGGAATGAAGGTGGTTCCATCCTTATACCAGTACTAATGTAATGGCTCTCTGGTGACATTTTCAACTCGTTTCATCAGCCATGCAAGAGCATCTGTATCACCAAAGCGCTCCAAAATAGGTGCAGTCTTCTGTAGAACTCGGGAATTGTATTCATTTAGCCAGTCCAACTGTAAACGAAGACTTCGACTAATCACAAACGTTCACTAAACATCATCACATTGTAAATATGGACACGCGATTAAGAGAAACTTAAAAACAAAAAACAAAAAAAAACTCATAAACTGGTCTTACTCGTAATTGCAATGAGAAATCATTTTGGAACATTTCTTATTTTTCTTTGGGAGACCAACCTAATATCTATCGGGTTACGTTTTAAACAACCTTGTTACCCAAGCATTCCATTATGTCGTTCGTACCGATTCCGGCGAAATAACCCAAAACAAAATTCTTATGAATTACTTACATAAATCCCTTTCGATAAAAATGGTTTCCTATCTGGTTTAGGATAGAACTTTTCCCCTTGTAGAATACCTGAATTCACGTTTTTCTACTCATCTATTTATAATCCTTTTTATTTTGTTAGATTTTTGGCAGGTTGTCATAATGGTTGTCTCTATGTGTTAGTGTCTGGAATATCTTTAAATGTTCCTTCTGTAATGTTAGATTTCTATGTTTTAAGTATGTACTGTTGTTTGAACAATTTAAACAACCCGATCTGTATCAAAAGAAGTATGTATTGACCGGTTAGATACGATATTAAAGAATTCCATTTTTTCAAAGTTGCTTATAATTTTCAAATGAGACGATACATAATTGCACCTTAATATGATTCATAGCAAAACTTCTGTGCCTAGGGGCCTTAACGGTCACCTGGGATCTGATGTGTGCACTGGTAGATGATGTTTAGCTTTTTAGCCAACATTAAACACATCTCAGTTGTGACCTTGAAAGTATGTCAAGATAATTTATTTGAACTTTGTTGCCCTTCATCCCAGTATGCTAATGGCCCATTATCATAACTTATTGCGTAATGGTTATTGAGAAGAAGTCATTTAAAGATTTTAACAAATTTGATATCTGTTACCTTGAAAGAAGGTCATGGTCATTCATTTTAACTAAATTTTTTTGCCTTTCATTCCAGCATGCTACTGGCCCCATATCATGACCAAATATCTTAAGACATTTGGCCCCTTTTACCTTGAAAGTAGACCCATTCAATTCATTTGAACAGATTCGGTAGCCCTTCATCACGCCATACTACTGCCCCTATATTATAACCATGGGCCTCTTGGGCATATCATAGTAGCTGAAAATGTAAATTGTTTACCGACGGACGACTAGCGTCGGACGACGCACAACGGCGGACAAAAAGCTATTGCAATAGGTCACATTAGACTTTGTCTCATGTGACCTAAATTTCACTGGATGTCCCTAAAATTGTTGCTTATCCTAAAATATACATCACTCAAGTAGTAAATAATAACAAAAATAGATATACAATGTTATGATTGATTCCCATCCATATCTTCTGTGAAGTAACTATACATACATGTGTATGACTCAGCATGTTGTAGTCAATGAGGTGAGACTCATAGGGTACCAGTGTTATTGTCTCAAATCGGAGGAATTTACATCGTGACGAGAGCTGTAAGTATGGAATTTGAAAAAGTAAAAGGCATGATTCTCTGGACATACTTAAAAAGTATACTACACGGCGACGTTTGTTCATTGTTAATTTTTTTATTACCATTTCACCTTGGGTAAAATGTTTTTATCAATATTCCTGATAGGATTTCGACAGCAAGAAAAAATGCCAAAAGCAGCCATCGTTTTGTGATCACCGACACTTATTCTGTATAATTCATTAACCATATATATACTAACATTTTTTTTCCATTATTACAAATGCTTAAACACTCATTTGAAAACTTTGGGAAAATAGTGATATTTCTTCTGTATCCTTTATATAGACGACATTGATGATACATATATTAATTTTTCATTTTATTTATCCTTCTCTATTCAGTTGTCTCTCTAGAAATCATCAAAAGCGATAACACAAGAGAGAATAACAACGTATACCTGGTTGACGTGCGCTGGTGTTATGTACATCACGTTTTCCATACGAACACCAATGTTATCCATTTCGTAATATCCAGGCTCTGTAAAAATGAGACAAGAATGAGACGGGATAAGAATGAGAAAAATTTCTTGAGAAACTAGAAACTGATTTATATCCTTTAACCGCATGCCTTGAATATATAGTAAGATCAAGGTAACATCGTAATGTATCTTATGAATAGGGTTATTTCTGTTACCATAATGACATGGCCGATACGTGCGGGTACTTTTGGCTGTCAATAATTCGCATAGACACACGGGGTCGGATATGTCTGAATGGTGACGGTATTCATAAGGTAAAAGTTAAATATCAAAAGTCTGCAACGTTGTATCACTGTATTTATCCGTGTGTTCATACTTGGGACCATATCATTATATATGGCGAAAACAATTGGATGATTCGCGAATTATGTCCTCCTTTTAAGTGTTTGCACGTGCTTATGAGCGTGGCAAATTTCAATAAAAAAAATCATTAGATTCTGGACTTCCATGACTCGATCATATAAAAAGATGAAAATATTAGATAAAATTATATACCATATCTATGTTTATCCGTAGGCTTAGGTGAAGTAACTTATTTTCGTATCGTCGTTATAAACTCAAAATTGAAGAAAGACCATGTTTACATATTCAACAAGTACTGAACATTCACATTAAACTGTCATGACTTGATGTTGGAGAAGGGCACGGCGACATTCGATACGTGGAGTTTTACTTGTGTCAGCCCGGGAAGGTAACGAAAACAATTTAATGCAGTACCAGTATACTGTCGTCAAACATTCTAATACAAATCTTACGTGTCAAGTAATCTGAGTTCCTCAAGGGGGAGAAACTGGAATTTATACGGAAATATATTTCATGGGAATTTAAATGTAAGACTGTTATTGTCCACATTGTTAGGCAATGTGAATATATATGTATTCATTCTGAAACTAACCATTGTCAGCTTAAATTGAAGAATCAAACATTTGACTAGTTTGACGGTCTTCTGTAGCTTGTGTATTGACTTTTTATTTATAAAACCAAATCAATCATGATCAGTATTGTGAAATATTTATTGAATTATCGAGTATTACCGAGTCAGATTTATGTGACCTGTGACCTTTGGTGACCTTAATGTTTACCTTGAGAATAAATGTACATTTGTGCAACAGAGCGGTTTCTTATTTAAAGACATTTGTTCCTTCTAACAATCCATGTATCTTGCGTTAATACGGAATGCCAAAATACTTAAAAATTCACAACGTCATGAATCAGTAACCGGTGCTCTAGCGATTGTGGGATTATGGCTGATATGATTCTCTTTTTGTCATTTAAAACTTAACCGTAACTTTTATTTCCTATGATAATGGAAGTTTTTTTTTTCTTGCACATTTTGTTAACCTCGGCATAAGTATCTTAAGGTTTAGATGTGACAATTGGTGTATTAGACTGTCATTGGAAAAGTTTGGACGCGAATTGATGTTTTGTGGCATAACGTATTGGTAGTTTATATAACTCTGTTTCATCTGCTCATTCTATGTGTAACCATTACCATATTTTTGGCGACGTCCGAGACTTGTGCTCCAGTTTTTAACTCCTGTGCATATCATACTGCATTCGTTCAATAATTCATATAACACCGGTATTAAGAGTCATTTACAGAGAGATACAAACGTTACGGACTGAACCGCGATCAATTGTTGAACGTCATCGTTTTCTGGTTTACTCTGACTCGATAGCTTCACATGACATATTCACGGTATGTTTTCACTTTTTACAAAACTGTGTGTCATTGCGCAACATTCCCAAAACCGTTTGGTTTTCGCATATACGAACTGTACCTGCCACCGGACAAACGTATCAAGCACAGCTATTTGAAGCGAGATCGACGTGAAAGTGCCAGGCACGTATATTTAATACATGTGAATTCGATATAAACGATTGCATTGTAAATGTTGCGTATCATTCTGTAGAAAGTATATTTTGACGATGTATAACTGGAAAGCTAGGTTTATATAACACATGCACATAGGCTATATGTACGAAGGGCCACGTAAAGCAGGACGCACGGTTATCGGGCTACGAGACTTAGTAGTCATGATATGTTTCTTTCATTTTGTCCTCTATTTGTGATTCTTATGACAAGTAAAACCTCACATACTTTATACTTAATTTTGATTCTATTGGTTAATTTTATTGCAATTGAAATGTATTTAAGCATTGAATTGTTATCAAATGGTAGTATACAGTCGATATGAATACAATTTGGGTGACAGATAAATAGGATGTCGCCCGTTAGGGCGACATGAAATATTTATCTGTCACCCAAATTGTATTCATATCGACTGTATACTACCATTTGGTATCAGTTCAATACTTATATTTACATTCATAAAGATTTTTTATTTACTGTAGGTTATGACGCGTTTAAATGTGCCGCTTACCCTATCACTGACGTCATCAAGTTCAAATACCGGAACAGCGAAATTTCCAGAAGAAATGATATAGTCCCTCATGACGTTATTAATAGCAAACACATAAAGTGGTTTTTGCACAAATTTAGCTTTATTTTATATTTCATATACGTGTGTAGGTATCGTCAAATTGTTCATAATTACATAATTTCTGATTGTTTAAAATCGAAACCGTTTTTATGCGCAATGATGTACGATTAACATTTAGAAGTGATGCGACGTTGAACGGGCATTGCACAGGACAGACTCGATTCCTCGGAAACACTTATGTTTCTGGTATTGACTGGATTTACGTTATTTTCAGAAGAATAACAGCTCTTAATTCTTAATGAAAGTTGTCTTGATAGTAGGTGAAAACGATTCCAAGGATATTTCGTTCGAAACAGATTCCAGTCTAACCGGTCACATCAGTGTCGCTAACTTAGCAGACGATTTTCAACTTCACAGGGGCTCGATTTTGTAAGGTAGGCCTTTGCTATCAGTGAATAATCACAAAACTTAAATCCAGTAGGCATATACATACACAACCGGAAACCATGTCGATGCTCCTGATTTTTTTTACAAGATGTTTTTTTTTTTTTTTTTATAATTACTTTTAATGTTGTCGTGTCTTTCATTTCTGAAAATTTGGAAACGAGCCCTTGTGAGTGTGACGACATTGACAATTTGATAATTTCGTATAGATCAAGAATGGCGCTTATAGTAATTTCGTGTTGACTACATTTTTAGTATTATAAAATTATACTCTCATAACTTGTGACATTGCTTTATTTTTTCTTGTGGCTTCTGTTAATAAATGCTAGCATTCGAAAGATCTCTAGGCCGAAAGTAACTGGCCATTGCGGCCATTGTTAAACCTACAACACCTGGAGCTGTAATATTCCTCCACTGACCGAATCACTGTAAATTGTAGTATACAATCTCATGAATACAATTTGGTTTACTAACGACATATAGACAAATGCAACACAGAATGTAAATATTATTTGTTGAGAACATAAAATTCACGTACTATCACTGGTAGAATACTACTTTGTTTTCCACCCAGTATACACAATGCTTTTTTGCTATAGATACTAAGGCTATCAAATGTCTATCAGTACCTGAGAGATGGCCCCTAGAAATACCATACATACCATACATGTATAATAAAGCCACCATTAGGTAAGGTATAATAAAGCTATTTTATATATCTAATTTGTAAGAATCGTCAGTTATATGATGGTATTTTATTACATGGGGTAATATCTGATACAGTTTATATCCCATGGGGCATAACTCTTACGACTTATTTAAAACACTCTGTATACGTTTACAATGTTCTGTATATTAAGATTTCACTTATAGATGTTGATATCAGTATCCGCATTATGTATGCATACTATTCTTAATTTCTGAAGTTCTAACAATAAAATACTTGTAAGCATACAATGAAGATTGATGTACATCCAATTTTGATAAACAAATCGAATATGCTCATAAACTTACCAACAGTGAAAAACATGTTTTTCCTCAGTGGATATTCTGTAGGATCAGGGAATTTATTAATATTTTCATCTGAAATATGTAAGAAATGTAGGAATAATTATATATATAAATTATTTAATATTGATTGTGAGGACATATAACTAAAATTTGTATGAATAATAATCAAATTGTTTGTTATTTAGATTTCTTGGTCATGGAATAAGTGTAGTTCTGCGAAAGGAAATGGTACTCTTTCAATTTGAATCCTAGAAATATTTTCAAAAGAAATAAATATTTGAAAATAAAAAAAAATATAATTCATTACCCTCAGTAAATATAGACGCATAAAACGGCACATCACTGATGAAATCTGCGAAGGTTGAGGATATCCGTCCAGGCCCTAAACAAACGTAGGAGTCATATTTAGTTAAAGGCCTATTTCCATAACGATAATATATCTAATTAATATCCAGAAACATTGCATCCAAACTTTATATTAAATAAAGATTATTTTAATTATATCAACGGGACGCTACTCGCATACACCAGGCAAGGTAGCTTACGTTTATAAGTAGCCTCATTTCTCCATAAGTATAAGCTATGGATACATAATATCATCTTATATTCTGAAAATGACTTTCTGAACCTCACCCTCTATGACACCTCCATAAGCACCGATCCCGTGACCTGTCTCGTGGGAATAGTCCAGACCAAGCTCCCAAAGTGGCTCTCTTGCGGTGGCATCGATATCATGTCCTGGATAACATAAAATGTTGGGTAATGTTAAATATTGGTTAATGTAAAATATCGGTTAATGTAAAATGTTGGATAATGTTAAATGTTGGTTGATGTAAAATGTCGGTTAATGTAAAATGTTGGGTAAGGTTAAATATCGGTTAATGTTAAATGTCGGTTAATGTAAAATGTCGGTTAATGTAAAAAGTTGGTTAATGTAAAATGTCATTCAATGTAAAATGTTGGGTAATGTTGAATATGGTTAATGTAAAATGTCGGTTAATGTAAACAGTTGGGTAATGTTAAATATCGGTTAATGTTAAATGTCGGTTAATGTTAAATGTCGGTTAATGTAAATGTCGGTTAATGTTAAATGTCGGTTAATGTAAAATGTTGGGTAATGTTAAATGTCGGTTAATGTAAAATGTTGGGTAATGTTAAATGTCGGTTAATGTAAAATGTTGGTCAATGTTAAATGTCGGTTGATATAAAAAGTCGATACATGCTTATGTTCATCTAAAACATCCATGTGATTTATGTAACATGTCGGTCAATGCAAGTATTTTAATACGTGTTTTGCATTAGTCTATCGTATAATAAAGTGTTCTTTCTGATGCCGGTCATTTCAATCCGATAGAAAAGACAACATGTAAATGCTTTGTCATTCCACATTTACAAAGTGATCATGGGCATACTAATGCCTTTAAAAGATTTGTATTTATACATTCTCTGAATGTAATGTTAAGCCTAAACATTGATTAAAATGTTAGAATTATTAAGATAATTAATTGCCATGTTAAACAGTACCTTATCATAGATTCTAGGGTAATATCACATATATAGACTGTAGCCTATGTTGTAAATGCAACGACAAGAAACATACCAGTAGGTGAGTCTATTGTAGTTTACAGGTAAGTCTGTGACCATACATTATAAGTAGGTAAGTCTATTTTAGGTTACAGGTAAGTATGTGACCATACATTATAAGTAGGTGAGTCTACTGTAGGTTACAGGTAAGTCTGTGACTATACATTATAAGTAGGTGAGTCTATTGTAGGTTACAGGTAAGTCTGTGACCATACATTATAAGTAGGTCAGTCTATTTTAGGTTACAGATAAGTATGTGACCATACATGATAAGTAGGTGAGTCTATTGTAGGTAACAGGTAAGTCTGTGACCATACATTATAAGTAGGTGAGTCTATTGTAGGTTACAGGTAAGTCTGTGATCATACATGATAAGTAGGTGAGTCTATTGTAGGTAACAGGTAAGTCTGTGGTCATATATGATATCGTATTATATGATCAGATTAGCATTCATAAAGGTAGTGCATTGTGCTTATCACATTGTATATCTGCCAGCATTAGCAATAAATGACGTCAGCTGTTGATTTGTTGTAAAACGTTAGAATCAAACAAACATGTGAAATTTTGGTTTTGAACCCGGTGTTTGTGCACTGGAACGGTCCAGCTAGGATTCACATGATTTAGTTATCTTAGATATCTATATCAAATGTATCTGATCGATTATTAGTATTATCACACCATCTGGCATCATAAACATTGTATCGTGCCCGAGAGCACTTGAGATACGTATACAATAATGATATATAATTGGTTAAATTATATATCGGCTTATATTCTTTGCTTAACAGGTCGCAGTATTCCACGTAATATTTGGTGGGAGACGAATGTCTTGTTTCCTTGTCAGGGATAGTACATGGATGGTGTACCATGTAGCACAGTGTCACTACTCTCTCAGGTGACAGTACATTAATGGTGTACCCTACGACACCTTGCCATCACGCTTTTCGGTCATGCACCAATTAATCGAATTGGAGAACAACCTTTTGACGGTCATTGTCTTCAGTAAGATCGGGAAACATATTTATCAATTGAAATCATTGGTGGCAAAAAAAAATGCTAGCGAAACCAATCTTGTTAATCTGTTAGATTTATCCTTATTTCATAGCATTCCTTTTTTCAACATTACTAAAACCCTGTAATAACTGTTTTGGTTTCCCTTCATCAAACTGCAATTCTTACTCAGAATCGATAAAACAAGGGCAACTATTTGCATACTTCATCGACGACACCTGTCATTCCAGTATAAATACGTAACATTATCAAAGTTAGAACTATGTCGGTGACAATCGAATAAGCAACCACAGATTTGAGTTAAATTGAAATGAGATCAAGTACATACCTGTTCGTCCTTCTGGCCAGACCAGTTCTGCCAAGTTAATGTGAGCCATTAACACACGCGTATATATATCCTGTAATTATAATATATAAATTGTTTGGGGCATATACAAACGATACGTATACTGTATCGTAAAATAGGTTATCGTATCGACAGGTAAATAAAACTATTATTCAAAGTCAAAAGCATTAAAACGAAGACATAGTTTAACAAAAAAAGATTTCCATGGCGGTGCATGAAAATGAACAAGAGGAGTAAGAACAGATGTGTCAGAAGGATATGCGTCTCTGCTTCATCAACGACATCCATCGTATTCAAATCCAAGTAATGCAATGTCCTTTAAACGAGAACTGGAGTGGTGAGATGAGAAATATTAATATGTATCGCAATCTAATTAAAATCTAGATGGCCATTCTCACTACGTTACATGAACATCTAACAACATCCCATAAGGGGTCACGTTCTGATGACCTCTGAGATCTGTGTATTTCACTTTCAGGGCGAATTAGCATTTTGTCGATGTCATCGAAGCAAAAAATTTCGTCACAGCATGCATCTGAAGCAAAATATTTCGGCACAATATATAGCTATATGCTTTATGGGACGAAATGACTTGAAACAAATTGACAGATTATACAAGCTATCCACTCTAGTCATGCTAATTCGGACATATAAAATTCACTTCCAAGATTCTGGAAGTAGTCATTTGATTGGCTTATCCAAAAGGTCACCCTGACGTGACCCCTTATGGGATGTTGTTAGATGTTCATGTAACGTAGTGAGAATGACCATCTAGATTTTAATCAGATTGTATGTATCGAACACGTCAATCTTGTTATCGCACAAGAAAAAGGAATATTCCTAAATCAGATTATTGAAAGTAATAACTATTAAATTAGAAGCAAGTTTAAGCGATGCGTTACAAACCTTTTCGACCTTCGTAGGATTTCCAAAGTGGAATGATCTTGTCATATCAGTAGTTCCTGTATTTCTGCAGACCGATGATGTTAATTGAAAACATTGCATTAAAAAGTAGACGATTTTTGTTAAATTAGACAATAAAGGATATTTTTTATGAATTAATCAAAATTTAGATAAAGACCAATTATTCCAGAATGCTCATATAAAAGCCATAATGTAAAAATTAAACATTTCAGTTATAATGATACATACACAACACAAACAACTACAGAAAGCTAATATTTCAAACATGCAAATATAGGTTTTATATGTACTTACAGATACTGCCCCCCTGAGTCTTGCATAAACATGTGTTCACGTGTTATTGGCTGTGAATCCTCGGGTGTCGGCATATTATATATCGGCGCTGCAGTTGGACCACTTCCGGTTAGTGTTCTAAACGCTGGGGCCCGGAAATGAGGAATTTGTCTGGAAGGGAGTAACCCGAAATGTTTGTGCAATACAAAGATATATTTCATACTAATTCTAATTCAACATCCATAGAACGAGACCAAAATACAATCAAAATAATATAGATTTGTATGAAGAACTCGACAAATATAAGAACTGATGTTTCGGAAAGGCATATAAAATGTATTTTTTTCTAATAATTAAAAACGACACTAAAAATGTTATGAGCTAAATAGTATTTCTTTTCCATCCAAAAGGATACTATCCCATAATTAAAACCCATATTGAAACTTGTGTATATTACTTCGTTACGTATTCACTAAAAGTACAAGTAATTTGATTTTTAATCAAACCTTTTTGCTTCAGTAACAATAAAGCTGAAATATTTCAAAACAATACCAAAATGGATAAATACATTTTGGTGACAGGAAACTTACTTCCTGTAGTTATGAATCTCATGAAAGGCGTCGTATACAGTCCAATTCTTCCCCTGTTTTACCTGTAACACCGATAAACAAGTAATGTAATGTTGTATCCGATTATAGTAGCTAATTTTAATCAAAAGTTCTGTAATCGCTGTTCGTCGGTTTATATAGCGGGGAATCATGTTTGAATTGGATTCCACGGGGCTATAACAACGAAGATCATTGACAATACGGCAAATGTCCCATAACACTCAAATGTCCGAGGATTGTAAACGACACACAAAGTCAATGGCCACAATTATGTAAAGATTCATAAAGACATGTAGTAAATATCGAATACTAAAAATAAAACTTCATTATACAGCTGTTGGTTTTCTAGGACTCTAATGATCAAAGATGCAAAATAGAGGAAACCCAGACGGAAAGTAAGGAAATTAAAGATAGACCGGAACAATGATAGGCCAATAGTGTAAAGAGGTGTGATTGATTTCATATTTCATGTTATTAGATACTTTAAAAATAATTTGAAATATGTGTTTATTTTATATTGGTGCCACAATTAAGTCGTGGCACATAGGGTAACAGTAAACCTCGGGGACTAAAGCCCACCGGGTGAGTTTTCTAACCAGCGATCTCAATAGATTCTACAAACAGCACACAAATGGACAGCACCTTTATATACGATGTAAATATGTTGTCATGTATTTCCAGGTCAATGAATATACATATTATTCAATCAAACTTTATAGAATTCTACATGGAATGGAAAGAAAAAAAAGTTGTCACGGTTTTGCATTGTGTATGCAGATATGTAACAATTATACTTAGTTTAAACAGCACAACATTTCCTTGTGACATGGTCATCTTGAGATTTCATACTTCACCATAGGTATATCGTCTTTACTATGTCATACCTGCCATGTGGACAATCAATTATATCTAAATCTGGGTTATCCCGCCGTGAGTTGTTACACATCCGTGTCAAATTCATCACTCATTTGTATTTACAATCCAACGATTTTTGACATTTTAAGATCTCAGATTACGTAGATTTACTATATGGACAATATCCTCGGAATGCACTATCATTAAATATTACCGACATCAAAATATATTAGATTACGTACTTACCTCTTTTTCTAACCTAGCAAAAAAACGGATGGCGGCAACAGAATCCAGTAACTACAAGCAATGATGTATACTACTTATTATGTATGTATAATTATAAATACATGTTTCTTATAAAGGAGATAGTGTAAGATGTAAGAACTGGTCCTACAATGAGAACTAATTTCAAACGTTCATGAGTTGTGAAGGGATAGTCATGGCTAGTATTTTTTCGCCTGATTAAAACATCATCTATACACTCTGTTAAAATAGCCTTCGTTTTCAAGTCTGTCTTTATTTTTCATTTATTTATATATTTTTTTTCGTTATTCATATACTTTTTTGGTAAAAAGGAGCTGCGTACGTTAGCGTCCTCCATGCCTTGGATTTCAACAGGGTTTTTAGTAGATTTCAGTATAGATATTGGCGTGATATCTTGGTATATCTTGTCCTGAAAAAATAAACAGATAATCCACAATAAGACGGTAGGAACATATAACAATGGATCTATATAACACTGCTATTATTTTCTTTGTGTTATGTTTACGTGAAGTCATATCCTTTCTCATATCATTTTCACAATTTATTAATTACCAATAAAAGCACTTGTCCACTTTTATTAAAACCAAAAACAAACTCCTTATAAGGAAACCGTAATTCGCCCTCATAAGATAATGACTTTATAACAACATAACGTATAGTGTTGGTCCTTACTGTGGGGACAGCTGAGTAGACGGCGTAGCTACAGTAGGGGGATAACCAAACTTTTCTTGTGTGTGGCAATGACGCAACTCTCGTGATGTCCCTAACCACGTCCTTCATATTGTACTCTCCAACCTAAAAACACAGATGTTACGAATGTATCAAAGTCCTTCACATTGTACTCTCCAACCTAAAAACAGAGATGTTACGACTATAACCACGTCCTTCACATTGAACTCTCGAACCTAATCAAAGGGCCAAAGGCCCTGAGAAACGTCAGGGTCTGACCAGGGTCTGAGGTCATATTATAAGAAATTTAAAATTGGATTTTATAGTCAGACAGTTACATTTGTATCAAATGAAATGACATGTATAACATATATATCAGCTGACAACTTTACAATAGCTGAGTATAGTTCTTTCCCCATTTCTTTAATGCTTGTGTAAGATTATTGATATACTCCTGAATCAGTAAAGCTGCTTGTAAACTTTGAAAAAAGAATCACCTGAGCGACAAATCGGTCTATTAACAGAACATGTTGTCAAGTAACTACAACTAAAGATAAAATCCAAGATGTACACAGCCGAAGTTTTTTTTAATTTTATTTAACTATAAGTTATTAATAAGGCCTATCAAACATCTATTTTATGACCCCTTAAGTAACACATTTTAACTCTGATAGAAAATTGCGGTCGCGTTGTTCGACGAGACATATCTAGTTTTGACACCGCCAGTACATCAGTCACGGATCATAATAATCAGATTCTTTTCAAACAACAAATAAAAACCTTATTTAGGGGCCCGGAAATGAGGAATTTGTCTGGAAGGGAGTAACCCGAAATGTTTGTGCAATACAAAGATATATTTCATACTAATTCTAATTCAACATCCATAGAACGAGACCAAAATACAATCAAAATAATATAGATTTGTATGAAGAACTCGACAAATATAAGAACTGATGTTTCGGAAAGGCATATAAAATGTATTTTTTTCTAATAATTAAAAACGACACTAAAAATGTTATGAGCTAAATAGTATTTCTTTTCCATCCAAAAGGATACTATCCCATAATTAAAACCCATATTGAAACTTGTGTATATTACTTCGTTACGTATTCACTAAAAGTACAAGTAATTTGATTTTTAATCAAACCTTTTTGCTTCAGTAACAATAAAGCTGAAATATTTCAAAACAATACCAAAATGGATAAATACATTTTGGTGACAGGAAACTTACTTCCTGTAGTTATGAATCTCATGGAAGGCGTCGTATACAGTCCAATTCTTCCCCTGTTTCACCTGTAACACCGATAAACAAGTAATGTAATGCTGTATCCGATTATAGTAGCTAATTTTAATCAATAGTTCTGTAATCGCTGTTCGTCGGTTTATATAGCGGGGAATCATGTTTGAATGGGATTCCACGGGGCTATAACAACGAAGATAATTGACAATACGGCAAATGTCCCATAACACTCAAATGTCCTAGGATTGTAAACGACACACAAAGTCAATGGCCACAATTATGTAAAGATTCATAAAGACATGTAGTAAATATCGAATACTAAAAATAAAACTTCATCATACAGCTGTTAGTTTTCTAGGACTCTAATGATCAAAGATGCAAAATAGAGGAAACCCAGACGGAAAGTAAGGAAATTAAAGATAGACCGGAACAATGATAGGCCAATAGTGTAAAGAGGTGTGATTGATTTCATATTTCATGTTATTAGATACTTTAAAAATAATTTGAAATATGTGTTTATTTTATATTGGTGCCACAATTAAGTCGTGGCACACAGGGTAACAGTAAACCTCGGGGACTAAAGCCCACCGGGTGAGTTTTCTAACCAGCGATCTCAATAGATTCTACAAACAGCACACAAATGGACAGCACCTTTATATACGATGTAAATATGTTGTCATGTATTTCCAGGTCAATGAATATACATATTCTACATGGAATGGAAAGAAAAAATAGTTGTCACGGTTTTGCATTGTGTATGCAGATATGTAACAATTATACTTAGTTTAAACAGCACAAAATTTCCTTGTGACATGGTCATCTTGAGATTTCATACTTCACCATAGGTATATCGTCTTTACTATGTCATACCTGCCATGTGGACAATCAATTATATCTAAATCTGGGTTATATATATATTATAATATATTAGATTACGTACTTACCTCTTTTTCTAACCTAGCAAAAAAACGGATGGCGGCAACAGAATCCAGTAACTACAAGCAATGATGTATACTACTTATTATGTATGTATAATTATAAATACATGTTTCTTATAAAGGAGATAGTGTAAGATGTAAGAACTGGTCCTACAATGAGAACTAATTTCAAACGTTCATGAGTTGTGAAGGGATAGTCATGACTAGTATTTTTTCGCCTGATTAAAACATCATCTATACACTCTGTTAAAATAGCCTTCGTTTTCAAGTCTGTCTTTATTTTTCATTTATTTATATTTTTTTTTTTTCGTTATTCATATACTTTTTTGGTAAAAAGGAACTGCGTACGTTAGCGTCCTCCATGCCTTGGATTTCGACAGGGTTTTTAGTAGATTTCAGAACAGATATTGGCGTGATATCTTGGTATATCTTGTCCTAAAAAAATAGACAGATAATCCACAATAAGACGGTAGGAAAATATAACAATGGATCTATATAACACTGCTATTATTTTTATTGTGTTATGTTTACGTGAAGTTATATTATTTCTCATATCATTTTCACAATTTATCAATTACCAATAAAAGCATTTAATGACTTAATAACAATATAACGTATACTGTTGGTCCTTACTCTGGGGACAGCAGAGTAGATGGCGTAGCTACAGTATGGGGATAACCAAACTTTTCTTGTGTGTGGCAATGATGCAACTCTCGTGATGTCCCTAACCACGTCCTTCATATTGTACTCTCCAACCTAAAAACAGAGATGTTACGAATGTATCAAAGTCCTTCACATTGTACTCTCCAACCTAAAAACAGAGATGTTACGACTATAACCACGTCCTTTACATTGTACTCTCCAACCTAAAATAGAGGTGTTACATTTGTACGATTGTAACCACGTCCTTTACATTGTACTCTCCAACAGAGATGTTATGACTCTAATCAAGTAATTCATATTACACTGTAGTGCTAATAATGCTCAACCTTAGAGGCTACGGATGAAACTCAAGAAACAAAAAGACTGATAAACTATGTCTGTTGTCCAATCCTCTTCTGCTATTACAATTTGTACAATAAGATTTGTCGAGATGAAATTCACGGACAATCTAATGAAATGTTGAAATTTGGATGAAAATTGCATTAACCACCAGCAAAAATATGCTATTGGTAGCCTCTGTAGTCCTACATCTACAAATAGGCATTTAAATCCAAACATGTACATACGGAATTTTTCCATATTGAAACAATATATAAATGAACAGCGTTAAACGCACGTGTCACTACTGTTTTGAAATTTGATGGTTGTTAGCCCGTGGTAAAAGAATATATATAAGCATAAAGTGTAGTATACACTAGTATCTGCAACATAATGCCTTCGGAATCGATTCTTGCCCTCACCAACGATCTATGTCACCAATCGACTAGATTTTAGATGCCTACAATTAAGTCACTCCGTCCTTCGAATGGGAAGATGTAGACAAAAGATAACATTTAGGCTGTGTTATTATAGCATATTGAATATCATCAACAGAGAAATCGTGTTGCTTTTTAGTATCAATTGCTTTTCACATTCTTAAACATCGACGTTAGGACTGTTTTTATCCTTGCAGGTTTTCCCGTATCTTATCGCCTATATGATGTGCGAAACTTACCTTGACTACAGGATTCTGTACACATTCTTCAGCTGAATCAGGACTTTCCACATAACCAGGTTCTGTCTGCATGGACGAAATACAAACAAAACAAAAAATACACAACAGTATTTCATCATAAACTTTATGTAGCATCAGGCTACCGTTCAGACTGTTCAGTATGATGGCACTATAAATGACACTCTTAGGAGACCACGTCCACATATGACCTCAGCTAACAAGTAAACAAACAATCAATTTCGTCATAACGCATACATTATATGTTCATGTAGGTAGGTTATCATCACATGGTAATGCTTCACAAAGTAAATGAATCTATTTCTTATTTAATTTATTTTATGCATATTTACCAAACACTGAGTATTTCATTAGTATTTCAGATAGTGAAGTAAGCATTCCTTCTGAAGGACCAAATGATATAAATTACACACACAAATATAAAAGATTGGACATTTCTGCTTATTTGTCCGACTGATATAAGAATGGTTCGAAAAATTTGTTCTTAACGTTATGTATACATATAGATAGTACTAAACAGTCCTGGTGTGGAAAATGAGGAAAACAAATATCTTACGGATAAGAAGGTTATCAAGTGTTTGATTCTTTGTTTATCGTCTTCTATATATTGTCAAAAAGGTACATTCCAAAACGGTCTGTCCGACATGAAATGCCCTACGCTGATAACTACTTAATCCAGTTTTGATAAACATACTACAAATATCGTCATTAAGGGTTGAACACTATGAACCTAAGAAACAGTACATGTAAGATAACTATCCCCTGTAAAAATTAGTAAATACTCGCGAAATTAGTATGAGGGTGATAACTAAACTATCAAAGGTTCAAAATATCACTGCGACTTTAAACTGAAAACTTTAAAACTGGTTTGAATGAAGAATTGTTTTCTCACAGCGAGTTTAATGTCCAAATTGTCATTTTTTGTGTAAAAGACAGGAAGAAGTCTGTGTAGACAAAGGGGCGTCTGGTAAGTATATATCTTACATAAAAAACTTGTGTACTTACCACTCTCACCGAACACCGTCCTTCCCCTATATCCAGGTGGCGCTCTAGGGTCACGTGAACTTCATGGTCCGAGGGTTTCCGAGAAAGCATTGATTTGTGATCGATGATATATAATCTGTGTATGGTATTTTATTAGTCATAACATATCAAAGATTGAGATAAATAACTAGTTAACGAATCAGTAAAATCGAAAACTTTGAAAAACGTATTTTGATAGTAATACATGTAATTATACATATATATAACATAATAATAATAAATCGATTTTGATTAGATTGATTTACTCTGACAAGAATCATTCTTGTTCTCTACACAAAAGATGGTGGAATTCTTCAAATATTTTACATGATACATGCGTTGGTTTACCTTGTGATTCGCGTTCTTCTTTCTATCACAGCAAAGGAATAGAAGAATGGGTCGAAACCAAAGGCAAAGGCCCGCATGTTGAACAACCCTGGTAGAATGAAGAACACATTTTGTTTTGAAAAGTATATGATTAAGCTGCCTTTATTTTTATACACATTTCAACTACAGAAATATGTTTTTTTATTGATATATGTCTAGTTACTTAGTGATTTTTTTCGAAAAACAATAATATACAAAACTTGCCGCTGAGCCAAATTAACTGAAACGAAATGAATGAATATTTTTATCTCGGTATGAACTGACTATAAAAATTTCAAGAATGCGCAATCAAGAGTTGAGCATTTAAGTAGTTAGTAAACAACAAGGCTTGATTTTAATACCAAACACGTTAATTAATTGATGCAATCTGACATCAAATTTAGGTAGGATACTTCGATAGATTCTGTTCTCAGCTACAGATGCCACACTACTTTGAAGAACTACGAAATATGCGTATGCTTTATAGATTACTTGGTGTTCATTGAATTGATATATACTGTATCGTTGGTAATATTGGTGGTGGATTATTTCGCTATGTTTGAAGTCGTTAATTATTGCGTGAAAATAAATACCTTTCGAATATTTGTATGCACAAAACAAGATGTGATGACTGCAGAATGTTTACAAGGTGTGGTTGGGCTATATTTGTACAACCGCAAAATATAAGTCCCGTGAAATTTAACAACTAAACAGTATCTTGTCACAGTTTCAGTAATAAACATACATGGATTCTCGTCAAGGTCTGATACAACTAGAATGTCTACGCCAGCTTTGGCCATTTCATGGTGGACATCCGTCATCTTATCCTGCCAGCTTCTACCTAAAATCGAATTACAAATTAATTGATTGCTTTGGTAAATTTATGTTTGATTATATATTTATGCATAAAGTGTCTGTTTATTATACAAACGTGAAATATCCATGTTTGTTGACTATTTATGACGCCGTCTTCAATTTAGTCGTATTTGTGACCAAAACAAATGTTCGTATTCATCTTTAGAAGAAATATTTAAAAATACCATATTACATATGATCCATGATCTAGGAAACACTTAACTTGACATATTTGTTTTATCAGGGAACGACTTGTGAATTTCCAGGTCTATCCGAAAGCTTCCAAAATGGATAAGTAGCTATTTTCTTCATAGTTGTAGGTAGTGAACAACTTTCAAATTTACTCTCATTCGCATTTTATTTAATATGGATGTCATCAACTTACTGACAATGTCGGCATCATGATGTAAATTTGATTAATGGTGACAGCCATGAGTATAATAAATTTTTCGAAATTATAAGTCTACACGTACCAGCGAATTCCAATGGTAAAGCGTTGATTGTGACATTGATTTGTGGGGGGCGGTTATCTTCCCATACTTGGTCAACCAGATCGTCTTCAATTTCCAGCATCGTTATGTTGTTTTTCGCAAAGCTCAGTTTGAAATTCTTCCACCAGACTGAATTTTAAAACATTTCATATTTAGGTAACCGTTATAAAGATAGCGTTATGATTAAGTAAAATCGTGTTTCAAAATACTTATAGGAAATATTGATCTTATAGTCCGGATGAAAAATCACTTCCCAAAATGATATATATGGTAGTTTTAAGTGGGGGTGGACAGGTAAGTAATATACTGGTTATAAACAGGGATTTTAACTGAAGTACAAGATATATAGTAAGAATATTAATTTATATAGAAAGGAGGAGAGATAGAAAGATGATAGTTATAGACAAATGGTAGTTATGTAAAGGTGGTAGTTATAGACAAATAGTAGTAGCGCAAAGCTGGCAGTTATAGACAAATAAATAGTAGTTACGTAAAGGTGGTAGTTATAGGCAAATGGTAGTTATATGCATATGACTGACACATATTATATTACAGAGAGTATGTGGTAGCTACCGATCAGAAATAGGTTAAGAAAAAAGTGGTACGTAAAGAAAATACTATTTATAGACATATTAGCTCTTAAGACAAGTAGCATTTTGACTATGTTAATTTCTAAGTAAGTAATTGTGTTCTGCAGGTAAATATAAGAATGTGGTTGACAGACTTTAATACAGTACCGTCTCCACTGATTGGTTTGGTACTAACCAGAATATGGATGAGATTATGTTACATTTAGTATTACCTTGGTACATAACTCTTTACCTGCCGCCATTAGGCTGGGACACGCGCCAATAATAGGTCGAGAGATATTCTGTAGTTCTGCTTTTACCCATGATGTAAGTGAAGGGATTCCCTTGGCTCCTGAATTAAAGATTTATTCATTCATATAGAGAATCTGATATGAGTTTCTCCATTTCAAATTATAATTTTGAAAATATTCTAGTGATATATCTTCCGATCATCTTGTGAGTTTTTTTGTTGTTGTTTGTTTTGACTTTTTTTTCAATTCACATGAAGTGTTATCGTTTGTAATATTTTGTTTCCATCATTAACTCTTTTAACAATCGTGATAGCCTTTCACATGCTTATATAAAATTTGTAATGATTGTTTTCCCTTGTCTTTTTCAATGCAGATTTCCGGTTCCGGTACTGCACGCGCAATGAAAACTAGTTATGATTTGTGTAAGTACCTTTTCTGTATATTTGCCAGCCACAGTCCATCCTCATGGCGGCATCTACGTTCCGTCCATCTGTCCAGATAACTGTTTTGTTTCTCGTTATAACAGCGGCACCTGAAATTAGTTGTTTATGTAATTAAAAAACCCAGATATTAACAAATAATAAAACCAGGTTTGCGTATAAAAAGAGAAAAAAGGAAAAAAGAAGAAGAAGAAGAAGAAGAAGAAGAAGAAGAAGAAGAAAAAAACAGAAACAAAAACGCGTAAAACGGGGAAAATGCAAAATATATACAATTAGGCTATCAGGATGTATAAGAATATGGTAATGTTAGACCTAGGTCACTCATCAACGATCTGAATCGCTTTAGATCTAACATTAATCGTGGTAGGGTTATATATTTAATGTCTGATGAGGGTTACTTATTGAAACAAGATTTAAACGTCTGGATCAACTGATTAAAAGGAAGTAGGTAGTATGTGGGGGAGGGAAGGTGGGGAGAGGGCAGAATATTGTTAGTGTAGTGACCAAGGTTGTCACACAAAAAGTAAACACTTTGTTGTATCGTGTAGATTTTGTCAATAATCGACTCATTATAACGTCTGTAAATTAACACTGAATGATTAAAAATGTACACTTCATTTCTTTTACAACAACAGCGAAATAAGTTATATCAACTCATGTTAATTACGCTTGTGTGATCGGACGAAAGAGTTAAAGTAACAGACAAGTCTGTTACCACTGTGACAATCTGTGTTACCAAACTTAATGACTTAAACTACGTGTGGCTATAGGTAAAACGAAAATAAATAACAAGGAAACCAAAATGCCTGATTTTTATATAAAGTAGAATATAGCGCATGCTTTTTATTCATGATTTGAGAATTACCAATTGTTCCATCAAAACCTGAAATGGCTTCCAAGCGTCTGTCGTGGGGAGACCCTCCCTGTTGCTGCAATCAACATGAAACACAAATAACTAAATGACCATACAGCCAGCAAAATTATCTTAATGTCCAAAGTATACATGTGTATATCATCATATACAACCACCAAAACTATCTCAGTGTCCAAAATACACATGTTAAATAATCGTAGGGTCATATAACAAGCAAAAATTTCCTAATTTCCTAAATCGCAAGTCTGTATAATCGTAGGATCATTAGTATTATACAACCAGCAAAATTATCTCAGACACCAAAATATACATTTCTAGATAATCATAGGATCATACAATAAGCAAAAGTATTTTAATTTAAAAAAAGAGCTTGTTTGTACAACCAATGTGAAACTTTGACAATAGTTTTACTTTTTAAATAGGTTTAATAATTCCACACATATTGGTCAATATAGTTCTATTTATAGCTAGATAATAGATAAACGCCTATACATGTAGCTACTTACGTGGTGGGCATCCTGTGTGGTGACGATATAGGCATCCAATCCGTAGTTGGAAAACAAATCCTGCATCTTCTTTAATCTCGTCCAGGTCATGTGATTCTAAATATGTTTACTTCGTAGTGTACAATCAATAAGAACACCTTAAACCATTAAAAGTATTACCGAGGACGTGCATATGTCAGCGGTAATAGTATATCAGCGCATTACACTCATAAACATAAAACGACATCATGATTGTTGCAATTATAGTGTTGTTCGTGACAGATTCATACTCTTTTTATGTGTACACAAACAAGTCCGAACTGTCAAGACTTTATAATGAGCTAGAATTAGGGAACACTAAAATATTTTCATTTCTTACATTATTATTTTTTACAAAAAAAAAACAACTTAATGATACACGGAAAACAATATATGTGCCGAATAACAGATATAAAACTGCTTCTTTCAGCTGTTTCGTCCTGACAGTAGCTTATTGACATTATGATCATGTCGACCATTTAAACTTTCTCGTGATCTTCATCAACCTGTATCAGTCTCGAAACCTTGTGTTTTTAATTTTCCGACAGTAGTCAATATCTGTCAGAAAAATCGTGATAATGGGAGTAAACCTTGAATATCTTAATTACTTCCACGTGCAAACAACGTAGGTAGACAAAGTTCTTTTTTATGTTATACAGAAATGGAACATTAAAAATTTGGAAATTGAATCCATCACCATGCTTATCGTACAGCTTAGCTGTTTTATTGTCCCTGGTGGTTCCGTTGTAAAGATCAACATTGAACAGCTCGCGATATATATATGTGACAATATTCCATCATTATTTGATTTTGGGTGATAGTGAAAGAAGTGCAGCAGCACCTCAGACAGCGGTATGTTTACGACAGCTGTTAACGAGTCTATACAGCGGTATGTTTACGACAGCTGTTAACGAGTCTATACAGCGGTATGTTTACGACAGCTGTTAACGAGTCTATACAGCGGTATGTTTACGACAGCTGTTAACGAGTCTATACAGCGGTATGTTTACGACAGCTGTTAACGAGTCTATACGGCGGTATGTTTACGACAGCTGTTAACGAGTCTATACGGCGGTATGTTTACGACAGCTGTTAACGAGTCTATACGGCGGTATGTTTACGACAGCTGTTAACGAGTCTATACAGCGGTATGTTTACGACAGCTGTTAACGAGTCTATACAGCGGTATGTTTACGACAGCTGTTAACGAGTCTATACAGCGGTATGTTTACGACAGCTGTTAACGAGTCTATACAGCGGTATGTTTACGACAGCTGTTAACGAGTCTATACAGCGGTATGTTTACGACAGCTGTTAACGAGTCTATACAGCGGTATGTTTACGACAGCTGTTAACGAGTCTATACAGCGGTATGTTTACGACAGCTAGTTAACGAGTCTATTATACATCTTTACACGATTATGGTTAACAACAACAGTATTCTTTACTTACAAGTGTGCAGTTTTCTCGACTCTGGACAAACGTTATCTCATGAGGAATGTCATGTACACAGTCAGAACCGTAGTTATGGGCAAATCCTGTCACCAAACGAAAAGCAAGAAAAAATACATGATCGCATATCATTTTACATCTCTTATATCTAATGTCATATGATGTCCAGTTTTCAGGGAAACGCATCTAAATGTGAAAGTATGGCTTTGTTGTCACTGACAATCGTAATTCAGGAGAAACTGAAGATTGTTTTTTGCCAACTCATTATTTTTACCTACCGATTTTCAACATTATAAAACCACATTTCCCGCCTATTATTCTAGGTAAAAGAAAGTTGCATACGTTTTTTCTTTACACATATGGTTATATAAGACCATGTCTTTTTGAGGTGTTAAGGAGACACCAACAGACATTTTAGGGACTTTTGTATTTAATGATCATACGAATAAACTTAAATTGTCGGGGGAAAAGGACA
This sequence comes from Pecten maximus, assembly GCF_902652985.1. Lineage (NCBI taxonomy): Eukaryota > Metazoa > Mollusca > Bivalvia > Pectinida > Pectinidae > Pecten > Pecten maximus. The sequence goes on along the minus strand of NC_047016.1, from coordinate 31,250,471 downwards.
ATCGTGATAAACAAAGTGTGCATGACGTCTGTAAGGAAACCAGAAAACATTATGTGTACAATACGATTGATACATAATAATGATAGGGAAACGGGGGCAGGAGGGTGATGAACTGTTTCTTGAACATTGCAGTAAATGACTACGTTGAAACCACGACCATATTCAAAACTCAAATTCAAATGGTTGAAATAGGAACTTCACATAAAGAAGATATAGCATCGCATTAAATAAACAAAAAAGTAAAATGATCACAAACTCATAAAAGAATATAGAATGTTTTTTGAATAGGTATTAGAGTATAAGCAAGAAGAGACAATTAAAAAAAATAGCGATGGTAGCAGTGGTAATACATAATGAAAATCCATTGCAGTTTTCTGATACCTATTAGAAATAGAGGGACACAAAGAGATGTACACGTACATAACTTAATGACTTTACAAACTCACAACAACAAAGTTTAATAGCATTTCATGGTAGTCGAGTTATATTCCAGCGAAAGTTACGACTGAAGAGCTTTACAAAAGTCACAAACGAAAATATCACCATACGTAAGTTAGGAATCAAACAGATAGTCATTATTGAGTGGTGTTTTATTGACTATACTAACTATACCATGTCGACTAGATGACCGTAATAAAGTTCGCAATTTAAGCATCCTATAGTAATATTATTACACTATTTTATGATGTTTTTCCAGTGGTCAGTTCAAGGTCAGGTCAATGTGTTGACCGTCTGTGTAGTATGTAAACACTGGCTTTCTCCGCTGAACCATTCAGGTATTTATATCCCTCAGTATGTATGGGAACGTTACCTCATTGTATACATACGTCTGTATACTTATCTACAGTAGTATACTACGTATAACATTTGTACTTATGGTTCTCGAACTAATAACACTAGTACATAAGGGAATGGATTAAACAAAACCAATATGAGTGTAATAGGAATACAATAATTTAAAGCTGGTTGTTTTTTGTAATGTCTTAAAATGATTAGTGGATTCCCATAATATGTTTAGCTTTTAATAATAGAGGAAAAATAGAGTTCCATTCATATAACAATATTATATTATATTATTGTAATTCAGTATAGGATGAAAGGCCACAACTTAAGTAACAAAAGTTTTATAAACACCACTCTAGAATCCAAAGAATGACCTCAGCACAAAAATCTACTGTAGTGGGCCTCATAGTACGTAGAGATATACACTTGACACTGTGTCGCGCCACAAAGAACAAAGGTCAATAACTCCGTATAATATGAAAGTTTGATTCAGACACCCGTTTTAGTATGAGACAATCCAACAAATCAATAGATACCCACAGATGGCCATAATGCATTTATTTGTAAGTGAGTACCAAAGACATCCATTAAATTGCATTTAGTTAACATTATTTTTAGCAAGTTATATCAACTGATATCAATCCCTCATCAATCAAGTAGTCTTTATTTAGGACGAAACCGAATCGAACCATGGTCGTCTTGGTGAAAGGCAAGTTTTCTACAGCGCCATTCGACTAGTCCCAGTTGTACATTTATGTGTAGATGATCAGAATCATATCAAGCACGGTAAACATACAATAGGCGGATTGAATGGAATCAGTTATGTTCGGCATTAAACAAGAAATCTTTACATGTTAAGATTATTAGCAAGTTATTTCATATATATTAATTCAGAAATAATAATCACTTAAGAAATAATGATTTGTATATGCATATACATAAGGTTACTGAAGATTACCTGTCGAGCATACACAAACCCACAAGATGAAGCTGGTTTTCAGATCCATAGTTAGCAGCATGGTCAGACAGAGGTCAGTGAAGGAACTCAGCCAAGATTAACAGGTTGACCGGTCCAGTTTGGTGTATATATACACACACACAAGATGCGCATGCGTGATTTCAGCTCTTTGCCATTCTTTTTCATAAAGCGAAAGAATGATTATTAAATGAAGGCGCGATATGTAAACATGATTACTGAAGATATTACAGTAGTTCTTTCTTTCTTTTTTCCCTTTCTTTCTTTCTTTCTTTCTTTCTTTCTTTCTTTCTTTCTTTCTTTCTTTCTTTCAGTATCATTTTAACATACTAATGGCCATCTATTATCATGATAACATAAAGTTACCACTGATCAATAACAAATGTAAACCGTTCGAATGATTCAGTGGAGTACCATTATTTGATACCTTGGCTCTTACTATAAATGTGAGGCACTTCTATAATGTAATACATACGTGATTAGATAGTTTAATACTGTAATAATTACAGACTGTGACGGTGAAATGACAGTTTCACCATGTTGATATCTGTCGGAATATACGACATATGACATGCTTATATCATGGTTCTCTAAGCAACACTAACACTGGACACTGATACCGATTACACATTCCGGAGAATCTAGTCTAGGTATCTTATCTAGTACCACTATAATAACTAATGCTGCGTATTCATAGTCGATTGCAGCATACGCACTTATAAGGGTACAATTTTATCTCCTCGGTAATTAATCCCGGGTGGTAAGCAAGAACACTTTAAATGTCATTATGGTTGAGTAGGTGAGTAAAATGTAATTTCGTTAACATGCCCACATTATATACAGGTATAACAAATTAAAGGTAAACATCATGTGCATTTCCTATAGTTATATCTATGATGTATTGGATTGTGATTTGAAGTTACATTCAACTTGTACCATAAACAAAAGTATCGACAGAAATCAGCATCATCTAGACAAGAAAACTAAAACTAATGAAATTGAAACAAAGTCCCAGACCAACAGAAAACGACGACAACAGACAAAAAAATGTGAGCATTGAGTTTTCGGTAATGGAACGTTTCTGGATTTGGTTTCATTTCTGTCAAAGCAAATTAAACAATACTGTAATTCCAACACACAATAGATATGACGAGTACAAGTCCCGATTTATATATAGGATTTAATATGATTTTTCATGAATCTCGTACGTTTTTCATTTTTGAGAGCCTTCGCGAGACGAACCGAGTTTCATAAAATGAGGACGGGTGTTACCAACAGTCAGGGACATATGGAAGGGGTGTCAAGGACACAACAACAGTCAGGGACATATGGAACGGGTGTCAAGGACACAACAACAGTCAGGGACATATGGAACGGGTGTCAAGGACACAACAACAGTCAGGGACATATGGAACGGGTGTCAAGGACACAACAACAGTCAGGGACATATGGAACGGGTGTTAAGGAGACACCAACAGTCAGGGACATATGGAACGGGTGTCAAGGAGACACCAACAGTCAGGGACATATGGAACGGTTGTTAAGGAGACACCAACAGTCAGTGACATATGAAATGGGTGTTAAGGAGACATCCATGGTGTCCATTATAAGATGCTTTATTACGTTTGAGTTGTATGTTACACATGTTTATCCTTCATCCCCTTCACAACTGATATGTCACGTGATAAAATTCCTAGCCTACTTCCTTTCCTACTTTTATTACTATCACTTATTGTTTTTGTTGTCGTCTGTCGTTCTAAACATCAACATGGCCACATGTGAATATACGGAGGTCAAGTCTGGCATGTCTTGATGAGAGGGGTGTCATCATATGAAAATGTCGATAATTTTTTGGTTCGAGTCGTACGAAGTAGAATTTGATGGTAAAAACGAGTGTTAATTGATATGTTGTGAACCTCGTATTGAAGGACATACTCAAGGAAGTTCTTTCCAAGTTCTGCTATTATCTGACTCTATATGGTCGTGTAACCAAGGACTGGTCTCATTTGGTTAGGTTATATCGACGAGGTAGCACTCTAAACAAGACAAACGTCTATTGCAAAATAAACAAACTCGGTCAGGGTTAGGGTTAAAGAGTCTGTCATTGCCATGGCTGCCATTCACGATTGTGTGGCTTTAAATTGATTGAGCATTCGCCTTATTCACCTGATCTCACTCCATCAGACTTTCATCTATTTCCAAAACAGCTATTTCAGGCACCCTTACCCTAACCCTAGCCCTAAAATGCAGTGGATGACTTTCTGAACAGCCAAGCAAAGGAGTTTTATAAAAGTGGCATCGAGGCCCTTAAACATCACTGGTTAAAGTGTTAAGATTTTGAAGGGGATTATGTTGAAAAATAATACAATATGTCCGGCAAACTTCAAAGCTTTCAATATGAGGCTTACACCTTATCAATCAGCCCTCGTAGCCTACTCAAGGAAGTGACATATCGCATAATCATGGCGAAAAACTTTAAAAAAAAAAAAAAAGACCCCCCCCCCCCCCCCCCCCCCCCCCACACACACACACATACAAACCCATCAAGCCCACCCACCCCACATATTAATATCACTATAAACATGATAACATACTTACAGGAAGATTAGCTGTTATGATTGGCTTCGCGATGGCATCTTTAAATATTTGATCGGAGTCATTTAAAGAAGTGTTCTATTGATAAAAACACAAACACAATGCTTGTCATACTAATATTTAACATTGTAACATTACATATTTTACAAATATATTACTATATTCATTAACCTGTAATAAGTTGGCGCGAAGTTATGGGATAAACATGTTCCCCCACGAATAACTGTTATTTAACATGTTTACCTAACTCTCGTTAGTTAATTTTCAAACAGAAAAGAGAATCGCTAAAATAAACTAACTCGACTTAAATATTATAAACAACCACCGCTTGATGGGAAACCTCTATAGAACTAGCGTCAATCTGATAGAGTTTTCGGGGAAACATCCGTCATAGAGTAACAATGGTTAGTTTTACAAAATCAGTTAAAGTAAATGTTTTTTATTTGTTTGTTCGTTGTTGTTGCTTTTTTCTCGTTTGTTTTTGTCAAAATGAATATAAATTCTAAGCATACCACATACGTACACATCTTTGACTCAAACTCGTATTGCCCATGCTACAACTCTTCGACAATGCCTCAATTACGAGGGCTCATTGGTAAGCTGTGAGACTCGTATTTTTTGCCGGACATATTGTATTATGTTTCAACATAATCCCCTTCAGTATCCATACACGTTTGCCATTGGCGTTTATGGGTCTCAATGCCATTTCTATAGAACTCCTTTTCTTGGCTGTTCAGAAAATCATCCACTGCATGCTAGGGTTAGGGTTTGGGTGCCTGAAATAGCTGTTTTCAGTTTTGGAAATAGATGAAAGTCTGATGGAGCCGGATCAGGTGAATAAGGCGGATGCTCAATCAATATAAGCCACAACCGTGAATGGCAGCCATGGCTATGACAGACTCTTTCACCCTAACCCTAACCGATTTTGTCTATGTTGTCTTGTTTACTTTAGAGTGCTACCTCGTCGATATAAACTAACCAAATGAGACCAGTCTTTGAGTACATTGCCCTATATAGTCAGAGAATAATAGGACTTAAAAAGAACATCCTTGGGTACATCCTTCAATACGAGGCTCACAACATATCAATCATCCCTCGTATGTTGCCTAGTTATCCCAAAGAGTTGTTCAACAATGTCCAAAAATATTTGGGACGATCATTCACCACATGCAGTTTGCACCGTTACCATACTGTCCCAAAATTCTTCTGCTGAACTGATTCTAATATCGTCCAAAACATACGCACGTATTGAAATCCAGGCCCTAGTTGTTTATAAGATGAGTAGGCTAATTAAGTTTCGAATTATTGATCAATCAATTCATTTATGATAAATCTAGCTTGACAGTATTCTACAGTCTCTTCCTAACTGTCTATCTTAAGAAACACACAAACACAGGTTTTGCAGTAAAGGGGGAATGAAAGTTTAACTAATCAAGTGATTAAGCTTATCAGATTTTGAACAGCTTGGTCCATATGTAAAACTGTTACGTAAAGTATTAGTTAGTAAGTTACCAATTTACTACCTACATGACTTGGGCTAATGCTTTGATCCAGTGGGATCTTGTTGATCAGAGTGGCAATGAATGTACGAAGGGAAATAACTCTCGCATCGTAGAATTACCTCAAGATTCGCCACAATACGAACCTGCTCTGAAGTACATATTTCGCTTCATCTATGAATATTCACTCTTTCCTTTTATCGATCTAAGTGTTTTCAACAAGCATGTGTACTTACAGTTTTTATCAAAATCGAAACCACAAGGGGTACCATTACCTCGGCGTGGAATGAAATGTTGGCGGCCTAATTCGCTCTTAAAAACATTTATTTTCTTCGGGCTCAAAACTGGACCTCATTGGTATTGACCAAGCTTCTGGAGGTGGTCGCGAATATGTCGACAATACCATCATGCTCCGTTTCATCAGGAATATTATCCCGTTAAGGATACTCGTTTGCTCCTGAAACTCTTCTTCGAGACAACCATTTAGGTAGGGCGATCAAATTATACCTGGTGCCCCCTTTGCATGATTCACTAGAACGTCTAAATTTTAGGATGTTATCTTTTCTCTTCTTTTAAAACAATTTTCTTTTTCCTAATGTCTCCTTCCTGAGGAAGGTTTTGGGTTCTGTCCTCTGGCCTTTAGTTGAGTGTTCGCCTCTTGTGAGGAAGGTTTTGGGTTCTGTCCCCTGGCCTTTAGTTGAGTGTTCGCCCCTTTGAGGAAGGTTTTGGGCTCTGTCCCCTGGCCTTTAGTTGAGTGTTCGCCCCTTGTGAGGAAGGTTTTGGGTTCTGTCCCCTGGCCTTTAGTTGAGTGTTCGCCCCTGTGAGGAAGGTTTTGGGTTCTGTCCCCTAGCCTTTAGTTGAGTGTTCGCCCCTGTGAGGAAGGTTTTGGGCTATGTCCCCTAGCTTTTAGTTGAGTGTTCGCCCCTGTGGGGAAGGTTTTGGGCTCTGTCCCCTGGCCTTTAGTTGAGTGTTCGCCCCTTGTGAGGAAGGTTTTTGGTTCTGTCCCCTGGCCTTTAGTTGAGTGTTCGCCCCTGTGAGGAAGGTTTTGGGTTCTGTCCCCTAGCCTTAAGTTGAGTGTTCGCCCCTTTGAGGAAGGTTTTGGGTTCTGTCCCCTAGCCTTTAGTTGAGTGTTCGCCCCTGTGAGGAAGGTTTTGGGCTATGTCCCCTAGCTTTTAGTTGAGTGTTCGCCCCTGTGGGGGAGGTTTTGGGCTCTGTCCCCTGGCCTTTAGTTGAGTGTTCGCCCCTGTGAGGAAGGTTTTGGGTTCTGTCCCCTGGCCTTAAGTTGAGTGTTCGCCCCTTGTGAGGAAGGTTTTGGGTTCTGTCCCCTGGCCTTAAGTTGAGTGTTCGCCCCTTTGAGGAAGGTTTTGGGTTCTGTCCCCTAGCCTTTAGTTGAGTGTTCGCCCCTGTGAAGAAGGTTTTAGGCTATGTCCCCTAGCCTTTAGTTGAGTGTTCGCCCCTTTGAGGAAGGTTTTGGGCTATGTCCCCTAGCCTTTTGTTGAGTGTTCGCCCCCGTGATGAAGGTTTTGGGTTATGTCACTTGACCAAAACATGTCAGAGTCTATAAACTTGAAGTTATTACTCCAACTTAGCCCTCAGTATTTTGGAAGTGGGACTACTGATTTGCCCATTGTCAGTATAACGGTCGAGGTGTCTTCGGCTGTTTGCTTTAGTTACCGACATCAGTTTCGCGTTATCACAGGGAGACAAACATGAACATCCGCATCCACCCAAAACCAAAAGACATACACTACACTACACACATATATCTCGCATATAGGAGATGTCGCCCTTAAATGGCCGTAACTGTTGATGGGATGTTTAACAATGCCGAAACAAACGACGATGGAGGAAACCGAACTGCCGCCTCTAAAGATTTTTGTGTCATAGAATCTAGTCCAATACGGTTCAGTACATTGTCCTCCTAACAACGCAGATGTTTTTGAGTTCAATACATTCTCCTTTTAACAACGCAGATGTTTTTGAGTTCAGTACATTGTCCTCCTAACAACGCAGATATTTTTGAGTTCAGTACATTGTCCTCCTAACAACGCAGATATTTTTGAGTTCAGTACATTGTCCTCCTAACAGCGCAGATGTTTTTGAGTTCAATACATTCTCCTTTTAACAACGCAGATATTTTTGAGTTCAGTACATTGTCCTCCTAACAACGCAGATATTTTTGAGTTCAGTACATTGTCCTCCTAACAGCGCAGATGTTTTTGAGTTCAATACATTCTCCTTTTAACAACGCAGATATTTTTGAGTTCAGTACATTGTCCTCCTAACAACGTAGATGTTTTTGGGTTCAGTACATTGTCCTCCTAACAACGTAGATGTTTTTGGGTTCAGTACATTGTCCTCCTAACAACGCAGATGTTTTTGGGTTCAGTACATTGTCCTTTTAACAACATGGATGATTTTGAAGGCCAGAGGATCTGTTTCTGTCCTTCAGAACTCACGGTCCAGTTGCATTCGTTTCAAATATTTCTGGTATATCATAACTCTATGGTGGATGTGGTTCCTCTCGGCAGAACTCTCCAAATGTTTCTGCTTTTCAACTTAGTTCTTTCTAAGAAAGAGTGTCCTCATTCACGAATTGACTTTTGGCATTATACCCTTTCCTTATTGATTGACATTTCGTTCTAGTTTAATATTACAGAATGTTGTGTTATTTTACCATAAAAAACTTCACTGTAAAGTTTATATGTATCAGCCTCAGCAGAGAATGTTAATCTGCTTAATGCCATAGGATATTACTCACGCTAGTCAATGACTTGTGTTAGGATCACATTCCTGACATGAAAATAGCATGTCTATTTGATCAGAAATCACAATTTTGTTACTAAATATCATGTATCTCAGTCATGTCAAATTCTATAGTATACCATACTTAATCTTCATAATATTTTTGGACGGAACTCAGCATTTCAAAATTTTATCAATATAAATCAATATCTTTACTGAAATGTGTAATTACTTTCAATATAAATCAGTATTAGCGAAATCAATGTGTCTAAATTTCTAAATATCAAGCGTGTGGTGCTACAAACATGTATCCACATAGAAGCACGGTACAGCTGTAGGATGTCCCTAACATCACTGACGAGTCCTATAAGATGAAACAGCTGTAGGATGTCCCTAACATCACTGACGAGTCCTAGAAAGATGATACGGCTGGACGGTGTCCCTAACATCACTGACGAGTCCTAGAAATACGACACAGCTGTATGATGTCCCTAACATCACTGACGAGTAATAGAAAGACGACACGGCTGTATGATGTCCCTAACATCACTGACGAGTAATAGAAAGACGATACGGCTGTATGATGTCCCTAACATCACTGACGAGTCCTAGAAAGACGACACAGCTGTATGGCGTGCCTAACATCACAGACGAGTCCTAGAAGGACGAAACAGCTGTATGGCGTCCCTAACATCACTGACGAGACCTAGAAGGGTGAAACAGATGTATGATGTCCCTAACATCACTGACGAGTCCTAGAAGGACGACACATCTGTATGATGTCTGTAACATCACTGACGAGTCATAGAAGGACGAAACAGCTGTATGGCGTCCCTAACATCACTGACGAGACCTAGAAGGGTGAAACAGCTGTATGATGTCCCTAACATCACTGACGAGTAATAGAAAGACGATACGGCTGTATGATGTCCCTAACTACACTGACGAGTAATAGAAAGACGATACGGCTGTATGATGTCCCTAACATCACTGACGAGTCCTAGAAAGGACGACACAGCTGTATGATGTCCCTAACATCACTGACGAGTAATAGAAAGACGATACGGCTGTATGATGTCCCTAACATCACTGACGAGTCCTAGAAAGGACGACACAGCTGTATGATGTCCCTAACATCACTGACGAGTAATAGAAAGACGATACGGCTGGACGGTGTCCCTAACATCACTGACGAGTACTAGAAAGACGACACAGCTGTATGATGTCCCTAACTACACTGACGAGTAATAGAAAGACGATACGGCTGGACGGTGTCTCTAATATCAATGACAAGTTCTAAAACGACGATACAGCTGTATGGCATTATCTGTATCATTTGCTACATTTATCCTTTGAGGTTGTTGGTTGTCAAACTGATGGATTATAAATCCCGGATGTTCAACACCTGCCATAGAAAAACAAAGTCAAATCAAATTGATGCAACGTCCCGAAACTGAGAAACGGGTCATTGGCAAATGACTAATACTTTATTTCTTTAATATATAGACTATATATGTATATATTTACCATTGTATGGCACTGCCACTATATAACCCTACCAATTCAGTTGCGAGTTCACCAGCTTATGAGCTGCAAACTGAAATTTGAATTTGAAAATTTCAAAAAAAATCGCACGACAAATAAAAAATCACAGATGGTAAATATAAGCATTGAACGGCTTTCAGTTGGCATTCATAGTCAATATGAATGCCAACTAGACAGAGGCAAATTCCATGAAGCGCACTAGCGCTTCATGTTGAATTTGCCTCTGTCCAGTTGGCATTCATATTGACTATGAATGCCAACTGAAAGCCGTTCAATGCTTAAATATATATTGAAAATAGTAAAAACCGACACAGACACAAATTATCGGTTTCGATCCATCATGGGAGCTCATCAGACTGTTTATATATTATGCAATGCATTGTAACCAATACGTCATTCAGCGTAATGATCGCCACAGAATACCACTTTGTTAGCTATGCAGGATAAATTGATGTTTATAACAAGTGAATATACTACCTAACCTGAAATGGCACACCCATGCAGTGTCAGTTGATGATTTATAAATGAGTAAATGGTTCCATTGTCATGACTCCTATAGGACATGATAATATATATCAACTATCGCGTCGTCTAGTATTGTGGAACATTTATACTCGTCTTCAACATCAGCTACACGGATTGAACACTGCTTAATGATACACAAAGTTACCTCTACTTGTTGATACACGGATTTCACTCTACTTGTTGATACACGGATTTCACTCTACTTGTTGATACACGGATTTCACTCTACTTGTTGATACACGGATTTCACTCTACTTGTTGATACACGGATTTCACTCTTCTTGTTGATAAACGGATTTCACTCTTCTTGTTGATACGCGGATTTCACTCTACTTGTTGTTACGCGGATTTCACTCTACTTGTTGTTACAAGGATTTCACTCTACTTGTTGTTACAAGGATTTCACTCTACTTGTTGTTACAAGGATTTCACTCTACTTGTTGTTACAAGGATTTCACTCTACTTGTTGATACACGGATTTCACTCTACTTGTTGATACATGGATTTCACTCTACTTGTTGATACACGGATTTCACTCTTCTTGTTGATAAACGGATTTCACTCTTCTTGTTGATACGCGGATTTCATTCTACTTGTTGATACACGGATTTCACTCTACTTGTTGATACACAGATTTCACTCTACTTGTTGATACATGGATTTCACTCTTCTTGTTGATACAAGGATTTCACTCTACTTGTTGATACACGGATTTCACTCTTCTTGTTGATAAACGGATTTCACTCTTCTTGTTGATAAACGGATTTCACTCTTCTTGTTGACACACGGATTTCACTCTACTTGTTGACACACGGATTTCACTCTACTTGTTGATACACGGATTTCACTCTACTTGTTGATACACGGATTTCACTCTTCTTGTTGATACGCGGATTTCACTCTTCTTGTTGATACGCGGATTTCACTCTACTTGTTGACACACGGATTTCACTCTACTTGTTGACACACGGATTTCACTCTACTTGTTGACACACGGATTTCACTCTACTTGTTGACACACGGATTTCACTCTACTTGTTGACACACGGATTTCACTCTACTTGTTGATACACGGATTTCACTCTACTTGTTGATACACGGATTTCACTCTACTTGTTGATACACGGATTTCACTCTACTTGTTGACACACGGATTTCACTCTACTTGTTGATACGCGGATTTCACTCTACTTGTTGATACACGGATTTTACTTTACCTGTTGATACACGGATTTCACTCTACTTGTTGACACACGGATTTTACTCTATTTTTTGCTAATACTGATACTGGATCATTACAAAAGATCGTGCGAAAAATTGGTTTGATATCTACTTCCGTTAATCATGAACTTGATCAATAACGTCTCGGATACCTGGAATGTTTCAATTAGCGGAGAAGACAAGAACACTTCTGATACAGTCGTACCTGTGGCAACATTTCTCGGTACATTTATGTTCCATATATACGGAACAATCATCCCAATTGTGGCAATTATTGGGTATGTAGGGAACATTTTGACCGCCATTGTTCTTTGGAGTAAAAAGATGGCATCCTCAACAAATCTGATCCTTCGTGCTTTGGTGGTTTCTGACATCTTACTTATAACTAGTGCGTTACTATTGACACCTGGGCTGATATTGGTTGATAACGAATCAAATGCTATCTGGCCTCAAGGAGTTACACCAGCTAAATTCCTAATGTTGTCGTCACAAATGTTCAATGTCTATATCATTGTATTCGTGACGGTAGAGAGATATATAGCGATTTGCCACCCATTCAGATATACGTACCTTCATAACAGAAAAAAGGTGTTGGTATTCATTTGCATGAACGCCTTGTTTTCAGTGATATACAATATACCCCATCTCTTTGCCACCAAACTTCCTCAGTCCTCGTGTTACGATCTGAATTTAGATGACCATTGTTTCGCATTGTCATGGACGGTGTTTGGAAAAAGTGTTTTCTACCGTGACATATACTCAGTGTGGATGTATGCTGTGATCTATTTTGCAATCCCACTGACTTTATTAGTGTCATTAAATATCTTGATTGGTAGAGAACTCAAAAGGATGAATATTCGTCGTGAGGATATGGGTATAGAAATGAGCGAAAAAATCAATATCACCAAAACCATTAGTTCTCATCGTTGCCGTATTTACATTTGTACAAACTCTTGGATTTATAAATAGCCTCTTCTATCTTATTGATATTTGCAATGAATATATGATAAGTGTCGTAAATTGTTTGTATGTAGTTAACTCCAGCACTAACTTTCTTATATATGTTGTAGTAGGGAGGAAGTTCAGAGAGAATTGTTTGTCTATGTTTTCGAAATGTTTTTGTTAATGTCAGACTTTTTGTTGTGACTAAGATGTATCAAATATTATATTATACAGTTAAAGTATGTGGTTGAGGGATATAGCATGTTTCTGGTGTCCCGAGACCATGTCTATTTCCCCGAGGCGAAGCCGAGAGAAATAGGCATGGTCAAGGGACACCAGAAACTTGCTTTATCACTCAACCACAAACTTTAACCATTTTATTATACCGATACAAACTGGAGGAATTATTTTAGCAGATTTTTTTTTTAATCATAATCTGTGAAACAAGCTTCCATGTGATTGTCCCAGCCACCATTTTGATACACTGTAGCAAATGGGCCAAGTGATAATATGTCCTTTTTTCATTCAAAGCAGGGAACATGATATCAAATATTTCCCATAACAAAACTAATTTTTCATTGGGGTAGCCATCAGCTGCTACATGGGACATATCACCTGAAATTCAGCGTAAAATTTTCTTAACAGCTGATTGCATTCGGCAGACTGACAACTGTCAATCTTCTCAATTGTTTTGTCCCTTACCTCCAAATAATGCACCAACACTGCCACAGAGGCCTTCACTGTTTTCCTAGTGCTTTTAGAATCCCTTCAAGTAGGGACTTCAAATCACTTTCTCTAGCTCCGAAAATCTTGACAGCGCCATTTCAGTTGACCGGTCGTCTGCAAGAAGGCGGCGCGTTCAGTAGCAAGCTCCGCCCACTTGGCTACGCTAGTAACTAACCTCATCTTCGGAAACAAGCTCCGCCCACCTCGTGTCTGATTGGCTCGGCGGAAATATCCGAAGATGGAGGTGTGTGTTAGCTGAGGGGTGTGCTAGTTCTCAAGACTAACGCACAGGACTAGCGCACAGCAAAGCGAGGTTAAACAAAAAGGAGGGAAGAAGTCTATTTAACCAGTTAACTTTTATATAGAGTAAATAAAGAAGAGGTATGATAAATAACATTAACTACAATAGTGCATCTACTACATTTATTAGTACGGAGTCTCATGGGAATACATTGCATGTGTATGCTTCTCAATGAAATACACAGGACATATATGCTTTCCCGTGTTGATTTAAAAGGTCCGGTGCTTTGCATTCCACATTTCAAGTTCATACAAAAGCTGTTGGAGAACAGCATAGCTCGTCTCGCAAATGTTTGTTAATAAATAATTAAAATATATTAATTGGAATGGTTTCGCAAATTGCATTAATAATATTTATATTGTTTACTTGATCAGATTATGTTTTGTGAATTCATGCAATTTTCAAAACCATACCAATTTATATATATATAAATTATTCATTGACAAACATTCGGGAGACAAGCTATACTGTTGTAGTTTAAATGAAGATATTAAATACAAATTTAATTGCTTTTGGACAGATTTCTTAAATTTTTTGACAACATATTATCCTAATGAGAGTTGTCTCCCTTGAAAAAAGTGGACCGGTATAAATTGTCTATTGTGACGTTTTCATATTGTTTTATATTCAGTTTCACACCAAGAAGGGATAGTGTAACTCCATAGGGACTCTTTTACCTAATACCAGCACCCTAGTACAATCATAAAGTGATGTGTTAAATAGCTTTCAACATTTGCACAAAATATTTTTAAAAATGTGTTTTTTCCCCAAAAAATATTTCAGTTTAACTGGGGCAAGGGATAGTTTAACCCCCACAGGGAACCTAATACCATGTATAACTATGCCTTTCAACACTCACAATATAAACTTAAAACAAAGTCCAAAGATTTAAAAACAAAAACAAAAAAAAACAAAAATTTAAAAAGAAAAAATCCAAAAAGTTTTACTCAAGGAAGGGATTGTCTTACTCCAAAGGGACTCTATTACCAATTATCATCACCCTAGTACAATTATAAAGTGATGTATTAATACCTTTCAACACTTGCACCAAAACCTTAACGCAGAAATATTCTAAGTCCAAAAATTTGAAAATTCTGGATTTTTCCCAAAATCTTTTAGTTCAACTCTGGCAGGGGATAGTTTAACCCCAGAGGGACTCTATTACCAACTATCAGCACCCTAGTACAATTATAAAGTGATGTATTAATACCTTTCAACACTTGCACCAAAAACTTAACGCAGAAATATTCTAAGTCCAAAAATTTGAAAATTCTGGTTTTTTCCCAAAAAAATCTTTTAGTTTAACTCTGGCAGGGGATAGTTTAACCCCAGAGGGACTCTATTACCAATTATCAGCACCCTAGTACAATTATAAAGTGATGTATTAATACCTTTCAACACTTGCACCAAAAACTTAACGCAGAAATATTCCAAGTCCAAAAATTTGAAAATTCTGGTTTTTTCCCAAAAAAATCTTTTAGTTTAACTCTGGCAGGGGATAGTTTAACCCCAGAGGGACTCTATTACCAAATATCAGCACCCTACGGTACAATTATAAAGTGATGTATTAATGCCTTTCAACACTTGCACCAAAAACTTAACGCAAAAATTTTCAAAAATCTGTTGTTTTTTCCCAAAAAATCTTTTAGTTTAACTCCGGCAGGGGATAGCTTGGCCTCCAAAGGAACCAGATTACCATAAATTACTATGCCTTTCAACACTTGCACCAAAAATTTAACGTTTGGAAAACCAACGCCGACGCCGACGCCGGAGTGACAACATAAGCTCTCACTCTTCTTCGAAGAGACGAGCTAATAAATGGTAGGATTGGTTAGAAAAAATAGCTAATATCAAAAACCTGCAATCTTTGTTAAACCATGTATTACTGCGCCTTACTTCCAGCATGTAATTGTTCTGGATATTCACATTTTTGTTCCCAGCATCGCTGACTAGTCATAGCCCTGGTTTAATCCCTTAACTTAAAAATGATTTTCTGCAGAAAAGCACTACAGAATTAAAGGAAAGTTTCTTAACTAAGATTACCCTTTTAAATTCAGTTTATGCTTTCCTTTGGAGATTGTGTGTAAGGAACGTTGATAAAACCAGGAACAGCTACATGATGTAAGTGTAGTCAGGATTTATCAATGTTTGCATCTGTCACTGAATCACTAGATATAAAGGTATTGTTTAATTGTTTGTCCTTTATTAAATCTCACTATCCGTTTATTTATCCGGATTTTAAATGTATCCTAGAAAGGAAAAATATTACAAACCGTATTATTTTAAAATAATATTTTTCACACTTTGTGATTGGCGGAAAAGTGTCACGTGATTCACGATAAAAAGTGACATTGACCGGCCCTGCAAAAAACAAAAGTTGGTAAAACATGCAGGTTAACTGAGTGTTTCTAAAAATAGACGAATTAGATGAATTATTACCCTTAGTATTGTCCAACAATGTAAAATACTTTGCACGTTTTTGAAACATGACAAGAAATAACGTTGTTGTTAGAACAACAAATTATAGTAAGAATTAAGAATTCAATGCATTTCAATGTATTAATTCATGTTAGATTGTGTATAGTGTTAGATATTATGAAACATTTACAAATGCTTCACAAATCAGTCTCTATCATTATATGTACAAGTGTTACTTTGCATTATCATCAAAAATCTAAACAGTCATTTTATGATAAAACTACATGTGTTATAGCCTTTTGATTTTGGGAAATACGTGGATTTGTTTATCCTAAAAAATATCAACTTAGGACTTTGTCCTCGGTTGACATTTTTTTCAGGTTAATAAAATTGTGTTGTATGATATTACATATGGTCCATTTTGCCTCTATCCTCATTGGCTAGAACATGGTCACGTGGAAGTTAATGTTTTGAGATATTGAGCTGATGTTTCCAATTTTAGAAACGTCGTGTCAATATTGCGTTTATAACGTTATGACCATTACAATGCCTGAATGTAAATTTCCTGTTATCAAGATAGATATAATGCAATTCCACCGTTTCGGAAACAAGTTTCTTATCTAATATATCAAATAAAGCCCTTTGGTTCGGTCAATATGGTGTAATACCAACCTGATAAAATCTAAAATATTGGCATCAGGCTGCGCCTCCTGTCAATATTTGATTCTTCCAGGTTAGTTTAATACAATATTGACCTCACCAAATGTCCATTATTGATGAATACAAAATGGTACAAAAAGACCTTTATTGTATAAACTGTATTTTATATCATGTAATGACAATATAAATTATTTCAAACAATAAAAAGTGTAAAACAAGTTGTGATTTGGAGTGAGAATTACAACGGATTTTACATGGTTTTCTACTCCGTTTTTGGTTTCAGGAATTCTATTTACTTTAACTAGATTGAATCGAGAAATATCCTTTGTAATTGTTCGAAATTTGTTGGATTGTGTCTGTATTATTTACATCAGTACAGGAATGAAACTGTCGCCCATTACATTCGTTGTCAATATATCATATTATGAATTCTTCAGAAACCATATGGAATATCTGTCTTTCTGGCCATCGACCATTCTTTGTCTATCCTTCCTTGTCCCGGCCAGCTATTGTTAGTTCTACAATTTTGGAAAAACTTTCGTTGACCGGTTGGAAGCATGCAAGTGTTTCTTTCTCGGGGAGGAAACCGGAATGCGGAATACGGATAAAAACTCATCTGGTCCAGAAGGTCACCACCGTAATGTCCATTCACACCTAAGCAAATTACCAATTCACCGTCTCGACACCATTCATTTGTGTAGAGAAGACATTATATTGAGAGGGTTAGAATGAGGTTCAGCATTGTTTAATGCCCTATTAACACTACGGTCACTTAAAGACTCGGGTATGTTTCTGCTAGGGGACATAACCAAAGGACTTCCTCAAAGGGAGACGCTCAATTTGAGGCAGTGTTATTGACAGCAAAATTATTGTTTTATGTATCAAACATCCTTTTGGTTACAGGGTCTCCTTTCAAGATATCATCATGTGTACATGGAATCCATCTGTGTATGACATCATTTTGTGTCGTCCCACTCCTAATGTGTATAACATTGTTGTTTACATGCCATCTTTTGTGTGTATGACATTGTTGTGTACATGACATACTTTGTGAATGACATCATTTTGTGTGTATGACATCGTTTTGTGTCGTCCCACTCCTAATAATGTGTATAACATTGTTGTTTACATGACATCCTGTGTGTGCATGACATTGCTGTGTATACGACAACCTTTCTGTGTATGACATTGCTGTGTACATTACATACTTTGAGAATGACATCATTTTGTGTACATAACATTATCTTGTGTATGACATTTCTTTTACGTAAAACATGATTTTTGTGTAAATGACATCATTTTACGTATGACACCATTTGTGTACATGGCATCCGTTTACATATAAGACATCGTGAGAACATGGCGTCCTTTTTGTATTGAATCATTTTGTTTACATGACATCCTTTCTGAGTATGACGACTTTTGTGTAGAAGACATCCTATGTGTACGCCATTGTTGTGTACACGACATCCTTCGAGTGTATGACATTGTTGTGTATATGACATCCTTTGTGTACGCCATTGTTGTGTACACGACATCCTTCGAGTGTATGACATTGTTGTGTACACGGCATCCTGTTTACATGACATCGTTTTGTGTAAATGACATCCTTTCTGTGTATGACATTGTTGTGTACATGACATCCTTTCTGTATATGACATTGTTGTGTACACATCCTTTGTGTGTATGACATTGTTGTGTACACATCCTTTGTATATGACATTTTTTGTAATGACATAATTTGTGTGTATGACATTGGTGTGTATATATGACATCGTTTTTTGTACATGACATCCTTTGTGTGTATGACATCGTTTTGTAAATGACATCCTTTGTCTGACATTGTTGTGCACATGAAATTCTTGAGTTTGACATTTTTGTGTACATGACATCCTTTTTGTGTATGACATTGCTGTTTAAATGACATCCTTTTTGTGTATGACATTGTTGTGTACATGATATTTAATGGGTATGACATTGTTGTGTACACGTCATCTTTTGAGTATATGACATTGTGTACATGAAATTCTTGAGTTTGACATTTTTGTGTACATGACATCCTTTTTATGTATGACATTGTTGTGTACATGACATCCTTTTTGTGTATGACATTGCTGTTTAAATGACATCATTTTTGTGTATGACATTGTGTAAATGACATCTTTAGTGTATGACATTGTTGTGTATATGACATCCTTTTTGTGTATTACATTGTTGTGTAAATGACATCTTTTTTGTGTATGACATTGTTGTGTAAATGACATCCTTTTTGTGTATGACATTGTGTAAATGACATCTTTAGTGTATGACATTGTTGTGTACATGACATCTTTTTTGTGTATGACATTGTTGTGTAAATGACATCCTTTTTGTGTATGACATTGTGTAAATGACATCTTAAGTGTATGACATTGTTGTGTACATGACATCCTTTTTGTGTATGACATTGTTGTGTAAATGACATCCTTTTTGTGTATGACATTGTGTAAATGACATCTTTTGTGTATGACATTGTTGTGTAAATGACATCTTTGTTTATAACATTGTGTAAATGACATCCTTTGTGTATGACATCGAGTACATGACATCCTGTGTGTATGACATTGTTGTGTACATTACATCCTTTTTGTGTATGACATTGTTGTGTAAATGACATCTTTTGTGTATGACATTGTTGTGTATATGACATCCTTTTTGTGTATGACATTGTTGTGTAAATGACATCCTTTTTGTGTATGACATTGCTGTGTACATGACATCCTTTGTGTGTATGACATTGTTGTGTACATGACATCCTTTTTGTGTATGACATTGTGTAAATGACATCCTTTGTGTGTATGACATTGTTGTGTACATGACATCCTGTGTATATGCCATTTTTATGTAGGCGACACCTTTGTTTATAACATTGTGTAAATGACATCCTTTGTGTATGACATTGAGTACATGACATCCTGTGTGTTTATGACATTGTTGTGTACATGACATCCTTTTTGTGTATGACATTGTTGTGTAAATGACATCTTTTGTGTATGACATTGTTGTGTATATGACATCCTTTTTGTGTATGGCATTGTTGTGTAAATGACATCCTTTTTGTGTATGACATTGTTGTGTAAATGACATCTTTGTTTATAACATTGTGTAAATGACATCTTTGTTTATAACATTGTGTAAATGACATCCTTTGTGTATGACATTGTTGTGTACATTACATCATTTGTGTGTATGACATTGCTGTGTACACGACATCCTGTGTATATGACATTTTTGTGTAGGTGACACCTTTGTTTATAACATTGTGTAAATGACATCATTTGTGTATGACATTGAGTACATGACATCCTGTGTGCTTATGACATTGTTGTGTAAATGACATCTTTTGTGTATGACATTTTTGTGTATATGACATCCTTTTTGTGTATGACATTGTTGTGTACATGACATCCTTTTCTGTATGACATTGTTGTGTACATGACATCCTTTTCTGTATGACATTGTTGTGTATATGACATCCTTTTTGTGTATGACATTGTTGTGTAAATGACATCCTTTTTGTGTATGACATTGTTGTGTAAATGACCTTTGTTTATAACATTGTGTAAATGACATCCTTTGTGTATGACATTGAGTACATGACATCCTGTGTGCTTATGACATTGTTGTGTACATGACATCCTTTTTGTGTATGACATTGTTGTGTATATGACATCCTTTTTGTGTATGACATTGTTGTGTAAATGACATCTTTTTTGTGTATGACATTGTTGTATACATGACATCCTTTTTGTGTATGACATTGTTGTGTACATGACATCATTTGTGTGTATGACATTGCTGTGTACATGACATCTTTTGTGTATGACATTGTTGTGTATATGACATCCTGTGTATATGACACCTTTGTTTATAACATTGTGTAAATGACATCATTTGTGTATGACATTGAGTACATGACATCCTGTGTGTGTATGACATTACTGTGTACATGACATCTTTTGAGTTTGACTTTTTGTGTACATGGCATCCTTTGTGTACATGGCATCCTTTGTGTGTATGACATTGTGTAAATGAAATATTTCTAGATACGACATCTTTTTTGTAGTTGATTTTGTGTACATGACATCCTTTTGTGAGAACATGACATCCTGTTTTTGCATACATGACATATTATTTTTGTGTAAATGGCAAACTATACACATCCAGCAGCATTTTGTAGTGAAATTCATTTGTTGAACGAGACGGTTATAAAACCATTAAGGTAGTTTTCTCTGTTGTAGTGTTTACAACAATAGGTTTGATATCTTACGTAGGATATTTAGTCAGCAGTATGTTTTAAGATTTTTCTGTTTACAGAGGTGCCAGTTTATATAGTTTGGCAGATTTAGGAATATGGAACTTGTGTAAAATCTGTATGCAAACATCTATGATATTATCCAAAGATAAATATCTTGATTATTGAAACATTTATTTGCTGCAAATTTGATTTTGTAGGCTATTATTTGAGAAGACAAATTTGGGGCTTGATTGATTTCAGAAGTTGTACACATCTAGGATGAATATAAAACCATCAGGCTTTTGGAATAGATGAGGTCCAGGTTAGCCAAGTCACACCATACATTTGTATACACTTATTCCCATTTTCCCCTTTACTGATGTGACCAATACAAACATTGACAGAAAATGAAAGACAGATATAAATTAAATAATCCAAATCTTTATTAATATTTTCTCATGAGTTTGGCAACACTTTTATACAGCTTGTACAAGATTTACTGTCGCCATGGCGTTACAGAGATTTACTGTCGCTATGGCGACACAGACTATATATCCAACACTCATGCTCCACTCCTTGTGGCCTGCAACAGTTCCTGATGACCTGTCACCCCTACCAGTGATAATAGACTAGTCTCTTCATTGTTTAGTTCATACCATTCCAAACATCAGGGGTGAGAGGCTATCAAAAATATTATAATAAATGTATATATTTAAATTACAACCATCATATTTATTTAAGTGACGATAGTGAAAAGAAAAAAATCTTTTTAAACTTTCCATTGTCAACAAATCAATCAATTATACAATACAATTGTATGACAAAAAACCCTCAAAATTAAATATAAAATATGATAAGAAAACAACTAGTGCCAAGTCTAGGCAAAATGAGTCGCTCTGGACATGGAAATGGAGAAACATTTCATGACGAATCAGGACACTAGATCTGGTATGTAACAAGAAAGTTTTCGGTATTCATATCGTAATTTTTATAATTGTTTAGATGCCATTGTTACAATCAATTTTCTATTTCCGCACAATAAGTAATATGAGTATGTGTTCAAACACTAATTTGTCGGGAGGCTTCTCCTTTGAATATGTTTCTCCAAAGACATCTCCATGACGATGACAAACCTTTATCAGATGATACAGAGCTTTTTTGAGACATTGATACAACAATGTACTTCCAAAACAGCACTACAAGTACACTCTAACGTCCATAAATAGCTCCTACCTATATCTGTCAGATCCGGTGAGAAAAAGAATGAATCTCTAAATATGCTATGCTAAGCATTGTCACCACTGGTGTCGGTACAATATCTACACCCAGTGTGGAGTCGGTATGATATCTACGCCCAGTGTGGAGTCAGTACGATATCTACACCCAGTGTGGAGTCGGTACCATATCTACACCCAGTGTGGAGTCAATACGATATCTACACCCAGTGTGGAGTTCGTACGATATCTACACCCAGTGTGGTGTCAGTACGATATCTACACCCAGTGTGGTGTCAGTACGATATCTACACTCAGTGTGGTGTCAGTACGATATCTACACCCAGTGTGGTGTCAGTACGATATCTACACCAAGTGTGGAGTCAGTACGATATCTGTACCCAGTGTGGAGATGATGTACGAATGCTTTATCATTCTGTCGACAGGTTACATGAAACAAACAAACAATCACTCCTTGCCCACTATGGTTTTACATATCTACGTTGAAGACCTGTATCATCTGACAAAGAATACATACTTATTGTCGTGTATGACTAAATCACAATGATCTCAGTCCATCAGGAACTTGCCTCAACAAGTTAATCAATTTAAAGAATGCCACAAATGCAAAACATTTCTGTGACTATGATGTCTCAAACACAAACGCACATGTGATCATGAATGAAGTCATAATATGAAATTAAAAGTTTGCACTTCGCCAATCACATACTGAGACACACTCTGAATATGTGGACAGCACAACAATACAACAATTTTCTCAAACTTGTTTTTTTTTTTTTTTTTTTACATCCCTCATGAGTTATAACAATAACAAAAAACGAAAGTAATATGCTGTACCGATTGCTTACAAAAGTATTACTGAACACGTTCATCATCATCTCAACAGCAAAATTACGTCTCTTCATTGTCCTAAGAACTGTATATAGGTGCACTGCCACTCTGTCACTGATATGTATATTGTGTATTCAAAGATCACAGTGGGGCTCCACGCAGGGCTTTATATAAAAACTCAAAACAATAAGATCTTCCAAATGCCAAAAATTACCTCTGCTAAACTAATCTATAATTCATCATTTTTTTTTTTTTTTTTTCAACGAAAAATGCATCTAAATTTACCAAGTGACAATGAATTGTCTCCCTTTGCTAGAGCCCCTGTACGAGTATTTTTATCATAGTATTTTTTTGGCAGGAAATCATACAAAATGTGTGTTAAACCTAACATAACAAATATACTTAAAAGACATATATAAATATTTTGGCTTAATAAATCTGATGAGGTCAAAACCTGGAGAATAAGCGACAAGTATTTTTAAGATAACGAGTCTGACGCTGCTTTTATACTACTTTAAGTAAGAGAATTAGTGCATATGACAAAAATAAAAAAATATTCAAAGATATTCGTAGCTACCTTTATGAACGTTTCAAATATAGACTCATATTGACACTGACCATCATGACCACTTAAGCATTATTAACAGATTTTCCCTACTTAGCACCCTTTGGAATCAAGATGTGAAAAAAATGAAAGAAAAAGAATTTCAATAATAGTTATCATAAAAAAGAAGAGAAAGAATAATGTATGTGTACCTGCAGTTGGAACAAACGAACCATAACAACTTTTACCCTGAGCTTATACCCTTATGTCGGTCATGCCTCACCGAGATGTACAAATTTGGGTTGTGCACAACTTATCCTTTTGCCTGGGAATATGCAAATGAGATCACCTGGTTTAGAAATTAACCAATGAAATTTGGCTTGATCATGTATACAGGAAATTGGCTCTAGATGGAAGATTTGGTTTGCGTAGATGCCCTAACTGAAGTTTACCATTAGGCGATTAAATACCATAGGAACACATTTTAACAGGAACTGTTTTTTTTACCACAAATAACATATCTAAGGCTAAGAACTGCAAACAATTTAAGGTGAATTTGTTGGCACGCCACATTCAGCCATATAAGTATTTACAGGATCAAAGATTGACAGTGGAAGGTGGATTACAAATCTGTCTATAGATGACACATATGTCCAGTGTGTTCGAGGGTAACATCGCTACGATTCAACATCTAAATAGCAGGTTACTGGTATAAATTGACAAACTATCATTATCATGGAATATTGTGGATGTAAAAAAAAAAGTCTTCTATATGACGAAATATTCTATCATCTGTTTTTCCTCTCTTGATATCTTTGATATAGCAATATGCAGATATCACAGTGAAGATAACAAGAAATGACCAAATAATATAAGTAATTAAAGCACAGAGGTTAAACACTTAGTTAGGAATTGTTTTTCCATCACTTTCTCTCTCGCTCTCCAAATATTTACATATGTAGCTATAGGCAATACCAGAAAAAAAAGGTAATTCTAAATTGCAGTATATACTGTGAAATAAATTGCCAATTATGATGGTGGTAGTTAATTTCAGGATATCATAAAATAGTGCTGACAATAACATCAGATTTTTAATAATAAATAAACTATATAGGCCCGCATTAACTTAAAGTGAATGTAACGTAAATTGTTTAACAAGTGAAAGTCTAATTAAGTTTGGTTGAGCTGAATGGAAGTAAAAATAAAACTTTTTGGCAAGAATTATAAATTATCTATTGTGATAAAAAATATATGATGACAATACAATAATATTGAGCATGATGATAAAGCTAATGGAGAAAAAAAAAAAGAGTGGTAATACAAGGGAGACGATCCTGGTATTTATCTGAAAGTGTTCCCAGCGAACCTTGACTAGAATTCTGAGGTATTTCCAGTGTGACTGTACAAGCTATGTGTGATAATGTGATGTAGGGCATGCATAGATCATAACTAAAACAACCCAAGCATTAGTTCCATCACATAGGCAAGAATAGGGGAGGGGTAGGCTTGAGGACCCTATGACTGAACAGGACAGTTACCAGATGGAAGACAAACCTCCAAACCACAATGGTTATTTATCCTTCAAAAGTTCCAAGGAATAATATTATTAAAACACTAGATAAAAACATTAATAGATATCTAAAAATATCTGACCAAGAATGAGGGACTAGATCCTTAGTTTACATATTTAGCTTCCATAGGGGACCAGTAATAGGAGTTGTCACAATTAGTTGTAAATCCTAGACTAAGAAAGGGCTATCCTACAGAGGTGAATCTGCAGCTAAAAGAATATGCATGGATAATGACACACGATATGACAGCAGGTCACAAACAATCCGACAAGTTCACTTCACACTGTAGCTAGCTTTTATATATATAAATATAGTAAAAACACACAGTATATATATCAGAAGCTCAGATAAAAATGAATAGCTTTAGTGTATACATGATCAAACCCTGATGCTACAAGTGCTATTAAAACAGTGTCATATAGAGAGTTCTTCGTGATGTCACATGACCTATGATATCACTTCCTGTTTCTATAGCCAAATATTTTGTGAAAATTACTTCATATCAAATCTAGCAAAGATCATTAGGTGCATTTATTTGCAATTAGAACATAGTAATATTCATATAATAGCACTGTTCTAATGATTATCAGTTTTTTTTTAGTATAATATAATCAAATGATTCTATAAATTATCAAAATAAATATTTACACCACGTTAAAATAAAGTTGTTTATACTGACAAATACACATAGATACATGGAAGTTGTTTCATACTTGATTTGACCACTAGATGACGGAGGTCAAAGGTCACTGCACCAAGGTCACAGAGAACTCTCTATAATGTAGTGATACGGTAGAGCCGTGTTTGATGTTCAATATCACGTTAACATGGTCCTCATAGCACATTCTAGCGAATTCCCAATCCACACATCTCCGTCGTGATCCTAAAAAGTAACGAAGTGGGGAGATAACTCATTAGTAACGGTGTCAAGTGCATGACCGATTTTCTATGAACAATATCTGAGTGGAAAAACAATAAAAAAAAAATTCTTGACAGCATATTAGCAAAGGTCGAAAATTACAAAAGCATACCTGGTATACCCTTCATAGAACTTGCTTGTATCTTTTAAAGGTGATTGAGTGAGTACACAACTTAATTTCAATAGAGAATATTCACAATAAATGAGACAGCATATTCTATGACAAAAATCAAAGAGGAATTTAAAGGTGAAAATATATCAGCATAAGAAACTTGGTAAGTATTAGGGCAAACACAAATGTCAAAACCTCGCATTACTTTCTTACACAATATATAGGCAAAAAATTAACACCGCACATTCATCAAAATTGTAATATTGCAAACTTATCTATATTGCAAAACATAAATTATGCAAATGAGGACTATGATTGTAAAGGATTATAACTATATTTAAAATCATTTCATTTTTAGAGGTATGATCTTCAAGGAACAATTCAAATAGTATCATATATATATATTATATCTATATACTGTATATAATTTCTATATATATACATACACATATTTTCCATGGAAAAAATAAAAATAAAAACAGATTACGAGGGCGATATATATTGCAATCTAGTGATACGGGACCTTAATAACTACGAATGTACACCAACACACTATGGATACACGTATATATATATATGTAAGTATACAGACATGCCAAATGGTGGGATTAAGTCAAAGCTGCCGTCGGAGGCATTCAGTCTTTCGTTTGTTAGCATTCCTAGCCACACCTCACAACAGGAAACACAAACTCTATGGAATCAAAAACCTTTTACAACATACAAAATATTAATTTAGATTGAGAGGCATTTCTTCTGACTTGTTTTAGTTTAAGTTCCATTTTGGAGAAACTTGCAAAACAAGGGTTAATAAATTTCCTTAGAAAATATCCGTAACTATAACACAAAAGTTTTCAGATAAGATTTTTTTTCGAATATATGTATATCTTTTTATCAATAAATGGAAAATTTCAGTTAAGATTAATAAATGAAAGGCAGGATGCCTCCCAGCAGACACGGTTTTGACTCTATAATCCCCCACAAGACAATTCTTGGCAAAAACAGTTTATCTAGAAACAGTACAAGCTTCTAAAGAGCTACGTACCCTGTAAAGACAATTATGGGGGGATGGGAGATATTAAATCGATATGTACTCGGAATGTCATCACATGGGCTATACTAGAAAATTATACATTGACAATTTAGTTGATATCTCCAGAATCATGTTATCAACAAATGTAGCCTTTTTTTCATTTACACAATACTTATCAATTACTCATTGATTACAATAAACTCACTTAGGATACCATAACTGCACCATACTGTAACTATCATATAAATTATCAACGGTAATAATACACCAAATTAATACTGCAAAATATCTATAAAATCTGCTAGACACAGAATTAAAAAAAAACACTACTTAAAGTGATGATATAGTGAACGAATTAACACATATCCTTAACAATAAAAGCGGTTAAGTTCACTCTCAAGTATCATCACTGTGAACTTCTCTTTGGCTCAAAAAATACAGACTACCTCAGTGGAGTTTTCACAACTTCAATAACATTTCACAAAAAAAAAAGAAAAAAAAGAAAAAGAAATGACGAAAAAAATTGTTTTAGGATAAATCATGTTATAAGTCATTCAAATTTTGAATAATTTCTGAACAACAAACATTAAACAATTAAGATACAAATAATCTTTTCAACAATTTATGATCATATAGAATTTCTAAGTACATGTACCTTTCCCGGCAGAAAGTCCATATTGTAGTCACCACAGATGCCAAGGGCAGGGGAATATGTAAGAGGAGATCCTATTGGTTGATATGTCATAGTCGTCCTGACTGGATATATTTTTTTATTTGAAAAAATCTTTTTACAAAAACATGTAGCCATCATACTCTCTGAATGATGAGATAAAAGTGATGTGATATCTGATTGGATATAAACATGTACACTTACAAGAATATTAACTTTAAAAAGAACTTCACAAATTATTATCTTGCATACAAAATGCTTTAGATGTTAAAATATTTCTCTATAAAACCAAAAATCATATCCAATATGAAAAAGGAGAACAAAATTGCACAATTACAAAAATCTGTTTATATAAAATATGATAAAAGCTTGATACTTTTATATTTTGTTTCCTGAAAATTAGAGAATTTCATGAGGAATGATATTAGCAGTGGCTAAATAAACTGTATGCCTCCTCCTAAAAAAAAACATGATTTGTCCATATCACAGTTTGGGAATAGTCCATTGTGAAAATGGGAGTGTGTGATAACTAAACACTGATGGTGCGGGACCTTGGGATAGGTTAAAATACAACATATCAAAACGAAAAAAAAAAAAAAAAAAAAAAAGGTGTGAGAGAAAATTGAGCTGGACTTGGAACTATGACAGTGGTCCACCTCCAACCATTTCTTTGACAATGAGACAGTAGCTGGGATGTTATGGCAGTAGGACTACTACATGGACTTTCCTTGGAGTAAAAATATGACGCGCCGACTCCGAAAACCACAGCCGTATCTGTGTAAGTTATATACACCGAGCTGTTGCTATGGTAACTGCCACTGAGACATGTCAAGATATATATTTATATATATATAAATATTTCTACAGCATCACAAATGATGGTATTCATATTCGGTCACGACATTTTGGTGGCTGGCCAGACAATGATTCCAAGCCATACTTTAAATTATGGCTGGACACTCTAAGGTGCAACACCAAGTTTAACTATTTGAGGTTAGTAAGGAGCGAATTTCATTCGGTCACCCCTCAGAGCATTGGTGGCGACCCCAACCCTCATTTTGGCTGTGAAATTTTTCTGACTTGCAGCAGCTGCCGCAGCAGCAGAGTCCATCATCCCAATGTTTAGTCCGAGTAAAGGCATCGGCTTCATGGCTAGCTGATTCAGCGGAATTGCCAAGGGAGCATGATGGGACTGAACAGAGGTCAAGGTTGCAGAAGATGTAGGGGTCGAGGTTGTCGGGTCAAGGGTCAAATTCTTATGCATTTCCATGCTGCAGAGAAAAAAAAAGGGAGGGAAAAAGTATTAGATTTGGAATTAACAATCCACATACCAGGCAAATAATGTTTCTACGCTGGTAACATAGGCACAGTCAACAAATGTTGGAAACAAGAAACACCGTAGTCATGCAACATCTGTCAACATGCATTCTGGGTTAGGTTTGGAGGGGATGAAAAGGTCACAGGAAAATATCCAAAAAGGGATTTTAAAAAAAATAAAAAAAAAAAAAATATGAATTTTTCAAAAAAAGTATGTTTTTTCGTTTTTTGTCAATTCTGGTTCTAAAAATTTCTGAAAACAATTTTCAAGGTAAGATTAAAAGGTTAAAGGGAAAATAATGGGAAATTGCTTTGAAAATATCTTTTTATTCCTTTTAAGAAATTGTATGCATGCTTTGGTGTTTCTTGCTTAACCCATTTTACATCGTTAGTTAATGCCAAAATTATATTGTACATAACAAGTGTTAAAATATATATTGGTTTGTTGAACATAAATAAAATGTTTGAGGAATACACCTATGATATTGTATATATCAAGTGATGTTGGAGAAAAAAAAACGAATACAACATATATAAGCATCTAATAGGACGAAGTGACTACGCCATTCTGAAAAACAACAGACAGAAAAAGGACAGTAACGAAACACACTGATATAAGAGTTGATCATAAATTGTGTGTGAATGATGGTGAAGTGACATTTGTGAAAAGTGAGGAAATGTGCAGAAAAAAACACTAGAAAATGAAGGGTCTTTGTGAACTGTTGAACTGCGGGCAGATGTGAAGTTCCAAGGTTAGTGTTAATAATCTCTGACCCCATATACAGCACGGTGATTTTAAAAGCGATTGGTTTTATTAGCTGAAGCATACAAGCAGTAATTGTTAGACAAAGAGTCCTCATTCATTACTGATGTGTATCGGTTTATATTCAAAATTTTACCATAGCAGGTATTGAAATAAATACAGAACTTAAGGAAAAAAAAAAAAAAAAAAAAACTAAGTTCACTAAGATAGTAAAATGTCTTGGGTAATACTGTAACCAGAAAAAGAATTTCACCTGTTTAGTATTTAAGATGGAAATACTGATGAAAAGACAAAATGAATGATGAAAAAAGATGATTTTCAAAATGAAAGAATAAAAGAAGAATTCAAGTCATTGCTTAATTGTTTTTATTTAATTCATCCAATTCTCTGTTCACACAAAAACAGTCTGAAAATAAGATAACAAAAAGCATACAACTTATTAATCTGATAGGCAGAAAATATTTATTTATCCACTGAATGTTATTGACCTCATTTATTAGTGCAATGGAAGTAGGATTAGATAGCATGAGACAGGGAAATTGCTAAGCATGAAAAGAAATCAAGCAAGATAGGAGAGGGCTGTGAAAGGGGGGTAACTCCACTGGAATCCTTCTACCCCATGTCTATCTGGAAATCTCCCAATAAGTTGTCTAATTTCTTAATGATTTAAGTGCAGTTATGGTTCCTTTTCAGTTCATTTTAAAATGAGATGGAAGTGACTTTTTGGGTTTAATACTTTGTCATTTTGATAGCTTGCTGGAACAAGAACATATATTTAGGCATCACATGTATCTTGATTAGTTATAAAGTAAATAAACCAACAAAAAGTCACAAAAATGAAAGCCAGTCAAAGATACAATGCTATTTATAAAATCACATTTCAGACAATTCCTTGATTGCTCAAATGCAGCAACACTGCTCTGTGACAAAGATCTAAATACTTGATAATTGCCTCCTTATCTAATTATAAGATGTCCAAAAAAGTGTCAAATGACATTGCATCTTTGATAGAACAGAAAAATAATAGAAAAAGTTAACATTTATTAGAATAAAAAAAAAGATACATTCAGTTCTTAATTATATATATGTTTTTTTTATAAATGAGCAAAATTAGAAAGTATGGTATGTAGAACGTTCCTCTGATGTTAGAAAGAAGGGTATATAGTGTTTCTCTGAATGTTCAATAAGCTTAAAGTGAATGTGATGACATTCTCTGTGATAAAAAAAATTATCCCAAATTTCAGAGGTTCTGAGGACGTTCAACTCTGAATTCAAAGCTTTACTTATCAACTCATATGACAGGCTGACTTCTAAGTGACAGATATCCTCAAATCAACTCATATGACAGGCTGACTTCTAAGTGACAGATATCCTCAAATCAACTCATATGACAGGCTGACTTCTAAGTGACAGATATCCTCAAATCAACTCATATGACAGGCTGACTTCTAAGTGACAGATATCCTCAAATCAACTCATATGACAGGCTGACTTATAAGTGACAGATATCCTCAAATCAACTCATATGACAGGCTGACTTCTAAGTGACAGATATCCTCAAATCAGACAAGTCACACAAGATAATTCATTATTGGAGTTATGGTTGTTTCATTTTTCCTTAGAAAGAATTTGTCCTTTGTGTACAATTGCCAAAAAAAGTCCTTGTGAGTTAATCAAGAGTTTGTTTTTAAAATATGCAAACACAAAGCATTGATATGGAAACCAATAAAAGCCAGAAATGCTTTAATTAAGCAATGCAATGCTATTCCCAGGAAAAAAAAACCTCTTTATATTACAATTTAAAAAGGCAACCCATCCATACTGACCTACCCGATAAGTCTAGATCATTACATACATATATATATATACACGAATTCAAATGTAAAACAGAAGATGTGATAGAAATGTAAAGCACTATAAATCATCCTAAATATGCCCTCAACAGATTATTTCTACCAGTAGACCGCCTACAGGTCGAAAAGTTTTATAAGAATCTTTAGTAGTAACTGTTTATTAAAGATATGAATAAACTTAAACAATACACACACATTCGTCCATCGTCAGAAAGTGTGGAAACTATATCAGCATATCAGAGAGAATTGATTTGGTCATGACCTTACACATTTTCGATTGACTGATTTCTCCAACTTAATTTAGTTTCGTGGATAAAATTATAATGAAACTACAGAATGGAAGCAAAGTTATTGACAGTTACATGGACCGAAGATTAAAAAAAAATGCATTCTAATTTTTATCATTTAATTTCAACCACAACCAAGAGTGTTTATTGCGCCTTGTGAGGCACTTCAGGACATCAGGTGTTTATTGTCTACCAAACGACATCAATAAATAAATTGTAAGTACTTGATTAATATATAGATACACTACCAAGTAAATTATCAATAAGTTATTATACATTATGTTACATTAGATTGAGAGATATTATACGCAATGTTACATTAGCCGGAGAGATATTATACATAATGTTACATTAGCTTGAGAGATATTATATATAATGTTACATTAGCTGCAGAGATATTATACGTAATGTTACATTAGCTTGAGAGATATTATATATAATGTTACATTAGCTTGAGATATTATACGTAATGTTACATTAGCTTGAGAGATATTATATATAATGTTACATTAGCTGCAGAGATATTATACGTAATGTTACATTAACTGGAGAGTTATTATATATAATGTTACATTAGCTTGAGAGATATTATATATAATGTTACATTAGCTTGAGAGATATTATACATAATGTTACATTAGCTTGAGATATTATACGTAATGTTACATTAGCTTGAGAGATATTATATATAATGTTACATTAGCTTGAGAGATATTATACATAATGTTACATTAGCTTGAGAGTTATTATATATAATGTTACATTAGCTTGAGAGTTATTATACATAATGTTACATTAGCTTGAGAGATATTATACGTAATGTTACATTAGCTGGAAGTTCAACTTTTTAGTTAAATATCAATTTTTGTCCTTTTCACATCAAACTTGTAATCATTAGCATAATAACACATATATGAGATTGTTTTAGTCAACAACTGAAGACAACAAAATGCATAGATTTTAAACAACAGAAATGGCCAATTCTGGATTATCACATGCATGAAAATATGTGTAATTTTGATTGCTCCTCTACCTCGGTCTCAAATTCATGAAAAAGTTTTGAGGTCTCAAATTCATGAAAAAGTTTTGATTTTGGTTTAATCAACTCTTTTATTGAGGCACTCAATGATAATGTGCGTAAATAAGGAAATGTACAAACTTGTACAAAGACATCCTACAATTTTTTTTAAATATGACATTACATGTTGTTCAAGTATAGACAAATCATGATGTGTACAAAAACAAAAACTGACTCTGATTTTGCTCATTTTCTTTTCTTTTTTTTTTTTTTAAATGAAATTATCATATATTTTAGAAATTATTCACAAAGATTGGCCCCTGAATACAACGCAGACAAGTCCATTTCAGGGAAAGGCATATTTCTAAATGATTAATTAGGAGTTTAAAAACTTCATATTTGCGAGAAGGAACTTTTGGAAGAAGATTTGCATAAGCAGAATAGTGTTATTTACAATTTGAACCAATATTTTTGCATCCCGGAAACAAATTAGATACGGAAGATAAATAAATAATATTGAATACTGACCGACTTGATCACATGACACACGAGACATATGTGCGAGTTACAATGTATGGGTAAGTGTGTATAATATCAGGATATACATATGTGGAATGATGAACAAGTGAAAAAGGGAAAATGTGTAGGGATATATCACGGCGAGACACATGTGTGTGAGGATTAGTTACAGGAAAGAGTGAGAGATCTATATTATTATGGAGAGAGACGTTGGTGAAATGTTTGAGGAAGAATTACATAAAGAAAAACATGCATGATCATGAATTACATGTGAAGGGTATGCGTGGGGATAGATTAGACAATGGGAGATTAAAGTGAGAGACACATGTGTTGATGAACTATAAAGAAGACACATGTGCACATTAATAACAAGTGAGGACTGAGAGGTAGAGAGACAAGAAAAGCAATGTACGGGGAAAGTTAACCATCAATTAGTAAAATAAAAAAACAAATATTTCTTCTAATTCTACAATTATATAATTTAATTGTTGTTAAAAGACAAAAGAAAATACAGAAAAAAATAACTGTATTAATAAACACTGGTGGCACAAAATGTACAATAACGGCGTTAATGTGACAGCCGCGGCATTACGACCATGCTACATTAGGCAGGCCGCCGATCTCCGGCGGAGTCAGTAGTAAAGCTGGTGCTGTTGTACTTGCTGATGATATACACACCTGGTGTTTATGAGGTACTGAGCCAGGCCGATTGTCTCTGGGGTACCCGTGATTGTCACCTTCCTGTCCGCGGCACCATCTTCTGCATTCGAGATCTTGATAATAGCTCCTGACATTTGTCTAGGGAAAAAAGATGACATAACAATTTAGGTAATAATGATTTTCTCTATAATGAAGATGTCTGCTTATGAGTGATATGGCATGTCCCAATTACCAAAACATCATCAATGCTGAATTGCACTCTAGCTATTCTCCTCAACTAAGATACGTTGCCGCAACACAATATTCTTGCAAGTAGCCTAGAAGTATGGAACTTTTAACTGATATCATCTTTGTTAAGAGGAGTACTCATGACATTTCCCAACAAAAATTAAACAGAATGTAGGACTGGAACAATCAGTGTAAACAAGAGATTATACAATTTTGGTATCTGTACTTATTTCTTTAGATTTTTAATAAATTCCCATTGGAGTTCCGCACAGCTCTCCAGTTTTTAGTCTTATTACTTTCGAGTAAAGCTTTATTGAAATTCGTTTGAGTGAAATGGCTATAACTCTGAAAAAAAAAATTAAATTGATCATAACCAAATCAGAACTCTACCTGCATATTATCATTATGTATATGTACATATACAATGTACCAAATTACGATTCTATATTTGAATCTGTTAAAAGAGTACGAGCAGAACATGAAATTATGATGAAATGGCGAGGCAAAAAGTACATACATACAGCACGCCTTCCTCAAACTGTTCACAAGAGCATACAAGTTAGCTACCAAATGTGTTCATTTTGTCCTACCTGATTTCATTAATCTTCTGTCCACCTCGGCCAATTATACAACCAATCAGGTCGTTTGGAATTGCCATCTCATGTGACTGTTGCTGATGGTGGCTGTTTGGAATGGCCGTGTTGTTTGGTCGCTGATACGCCATCGCTGGAATACCTGGCGCCGTCATGGCGGGTATCATACGGTGATCTATTTATGACATAGATTTGTGTTATACATATCAGAGATCATGACAGTTCCATTAGTAACAGGGCATACCACCATCAATGTTAACAAGTTTATTAAAAGTATTTTATTCAATAGGTTCACAACATATAAAATTACAACTATTTCAGCCTATATTTGATGCCGAGTTTTGGTATTCTATTACAGTTACCTGTGATTGATTTTCCCCATGACATGGGTGTGCTCTTACATTTTATCATAGATGACTTGAAATGGAGATGCTCCAATTTTTTTTTCTGTATTTAAGGGGGACAAATGGAGGTGGAATGTTTCCACTAGGGATATTACGAGGAATGGCTGGAGATGGGACAGTCCAGTTTGTCTCTATGGACGATAAGAGGAATGACAGGGAGATGGGACGGTCCAGTTTGTCTCTATGGACGATAAGGGGATGACTATAGAGATGGTATGTCCCAGTTATGTCTCTATGGATGATAAGAGGGATGATTGGAGATGGGAGAGTCCAGTTTGTCTTGATCTATGGACGATAAGAGGGACGATTTGAGATGGGAAGTGCTTTATTACTGTATGGGAAACCATTACGTACCTGGCAGTATCGTTTGAGACTGTGGAATTAATGGGATGGCCTGACCTAGAGACAGCTGGTGTAGTTTTGACAGCTGTAAATAAGTAAAAAATACATTAGTAAAATGTAAACAAAGGATTAACCAAGAAAAACTTCCAAAAATGTCCAAGTCACATTTAATAAATTATACTTTATTATTTCAGGTACAATAAAACCTCCATTTTAAAGTGGTGAAAATTTGAAAATATAAATTTTGTATATGGAACTTGTTGTGGTTCTCTTAATAACCAAAAAAAAAATCTTATTTATTTTACAATAATTTTTTTTCTAAATCTGCACAAAGTTTAAATCTATTAGATGCATCAATAATAGTAAGCATTCAATGTTACAAGTTGTCACAGAATTTAATACCTACATTAATTGATACTTAAATGAATGATCAGATTATATCAACTGGCTAACCTTACAAAAGCAGCATGCAATATTACCATGCAAACATTCCCCACTACTCAACCTATAATTGTTGTTTAGTTCACAGAAATACAGTGCTCATTAAAAATACCTATTCTGAGATACAAACTTCTAAAGCAATACTTGGGTATGTGATCACCTATATAGCATCTATCAGAAAGGTTCATTTGTCTGTTACCATTTCAGATTCCAGGCTAGCTAAAACAGTTTAAATTTCTCCATGAAAACTCGCGGCTTTTTCTCAGAAGCTCTGATAGAAATAGAAAAAATGTGAATTTTCCTAGAGAATATTGGATTTACTCTGAAGTTGCAGTAATGGACAACATAAAAGTCAATCGAGATCACGAATTAGAGATTCTACTCTATTCAATGATGTCCAATTAGTCAGAGACATATCTGAAGTAATATATCATCGAACTTCAACTGTGACCACTAGAACTTAAAGGTCATCTAACATTTCCTACAGTACATGTACTTCAACAGAGTCCTGCCTTGTCACATCATAAAATGGCACATACTAAAGTCATATTAGTTAGGGTGAAAAAGTAAAAGCTACATGAAATTTCCCACCAAATGGTCCCACAAGGATACTTCCTTTTCGCCATTTAACAGTAAAAACCTTTAATGAGTTCTCCACAACTTAATCTTAGATGGGGTTGGCTAATACCTGAGATTTAATCAGTCATTTATTTTTTACTGATAAGTGCATAACCTTTTGCCAGATAAATTTTTTGTCAACTCGCTGAGAGGGTACCATTTAAGTGCAAATTCCTAAGACAAATTACATCATACTGAAAGTGTATGTTCTTCAAATGTCTTGGGTACGCTTATCAACAGGCAACTTTCAGATTTATACAAATTTTTTTTCACATTGACATATGAAATTCAATCCACTGTTCAAACATGCTTTCCCTATCCTGGTAACTCACACCATATAGTCAAATATTACAGAGAAGAACGGTTAGTGGGGATGGTCTTAAACCACACTTCATAACAATTAACATAATCCATAAACTTCTGGAAACTGTTTAACAGAATGTGATAGCATTGGCTATTATAAAGGTCTAAAAGTAAAATCTGGAGATTAAAGAATGATTTCTTTTTTAAGAAAGATTATAAAATTGTAAGATAGTGAAATAAATTGATTAATACAAAAAAGTTTTGAAGGGTGCATTTTGTCTACTGTAAAAAATCTGAAATAAGTTTTGAAGGGTGCATTTTGTCTACT
Source organism: Pecten maximus (assembly GCF_902652985.1). NCBI lineage: Eukaryota > Metazoa > Mollusca > Bivalvia > Pectinida > Pectinidae > Pecten > Pecten maximus. The sequence goes on along the minus strand of NC_047016.1, from coordinate 31,212,673 downwards.
GTAAAAAATCTGAAATAAAAAGTATTACGAGGAAAAAATTGATATATAAACCATATATCAAAATGAAAAAAGAGAAAGTGCATATCTAGATAATATCGGTATAATATTAACATATCCTGTTGTTAATAGCATGCATGATATGATGATATGTGCTGAGTATAGGATTTAAATTGTGAATAAGACACTACGGTACATACTCTATGGCATAGGGCCTCCAGCGTCTAAGAACAGTCAGGATATTTTTTTTAAATAGGAAAATAATTTCAATGATAATTTAGAGAAAAAAAGCAGACAGCCTTGTTGACCAAAGGGAGGGAACTCAACTAAGAGACTAGGTTCATAGGTTGTTTTCTTTTCAACAAGACAAATATCAAAATTAGATGCAGGAGCAAAGGGAGATAGCACAAGAACAGAAAATTGGAACAACTTCTGTCGATAAAAATTAGGAAATATACACAAGAGTTAAATATGTATCGGGTTGATATAAACGTGTTCAAAAACGCTAATTTACAGCATCTAACAAACAGATATTCACAAAAAGGTTCAAAAGGTCGTGATAAATATGGATTGAAGTATATTTGAGACGGAAATACAAGAAGAAAATTTGGAGAAAGTTGGAGAAGAAATCATTCCAAAAGCAAGCTTTCACTGGAAGACCTTTACCATACAGTTATGATCCTGAAGCCCCCAAACCTGTGTGGGAACAAGCAGAAGATGCAATCATCAGAAGAGTCGGATAAATGTAAAGGACCCAGTCAATCATCGATTCTCTAATGCCAATCAATCAATGCCTAGATCAATGCTAAATATCACCTCAGGAATCTACTTCATGCTGTCAATGTTTAGTATTTTTCCCACCATCCCCAAAATAGTCAAAACAACAGTAGAGATTTTCTATCCCCAAATAAGTAATGTAGAGATTTTCTATCACCAATTATGTAATGTAGAGATTTTCTATCACCAATTAAGTAATGTAGAGATTTTCTATCCCCAATTAAGTAATGTAGAGATTTTCTATCACCAATTAAGTAATGTAGAGATTTTCTATCACCAAATAAGTAATGTAGAGATTTTCTATCCCAAAATAAGTAAAGTAGAGATTTTTATCCCCAAACTTTCAATGCATAAAACATGAGATTTGAGCTTCAAACAGAGCAGTCAAGCTTGATATATGTGAAGGTACCCTCTGTAAGGTTGGAAAACAGCTTTTGATACTAAGTGTTTAAACAATGAAATGTGCAGATACATAAGTTAAGCTGGAGAGTAACATGTGTAGACAAAGAAAAACTGTTTATGTGTAAATTTTATACAAATTACTAAAATTACAAAAATACTTTTAAAATACCTTATTATTCGATTTTCCATGCCTATGTTATACATTTTAATAACAATTATAGAAATTATATGATGATACTTCTTAGGAAGGTATACTTTTGTCTCTTTTTGGGAAGATTTTGGTACCGGGTAATAGGGAAGAAAATTTTGAGGAGGTAACAGCATTTTTTGGAGAATCTGGCTGAAGCTGAAATATTTGATTATTGGCCCCAAAAACCCAGACAAACCCTGATGGTAATAACTTACCATTAACATGAATTGATTATATATCTATATTGAACCTTGTCAGGTCTAACACTCTATGGGATTCAAATAACTCCTTAACTAAGATAAGGTTTTGTAAATGTTTTTTTTATTTGGCAGCTGTCTATGTTATCACAGATATGTGGATTATATGTAATAACACCATCGGTCAGATTAGACAGGATGTCAGAACATCCATAAGGTCAGATTAGACAGGACGTCAGAACATCCATAAGGTCAGATTAGACAGGACGTCAGAACATCCATAAGGTCAGATTAGACAGGACGTCAGAACATCCATAAGGTCAGATTAGACAGGACGTCAGAACATCCATAAGGTCAGATTAGACAGGACGTCAAAACATCCATAAGGTCAGATTAGACAGGATGTCAGAACATCCATAAGGTCAGATTAGACAGGATGTCAGAACATCCATAAGGTCAGATTAGACAGGATGTCAGAACATCCATAAGGTCAGATTAGACAGGACGTCAGAACATCCATAAGGTCAGATTAGACACGATGTCAGAACATCCATAAGGTCAGATTAGACACGATGTCAGAACATCCATAAGGTCAGATTAGACAGGATGTCAGAACATCCATAAGGTCAGATTAGACAGGATGTCAGAACATCCATAAGGTCAGATTAGACAGGACGTCAGAACATCCATAAGGTCAGATTAGACAGGATGTCAGAACATCCATAAGGTCAGATTAGACAGGATGTCAGAACATCCATAAGGTCAGATTAGACAGGACGTCAGAACATTCATAAGGTCAGATTAGACAGGATGTCAGAACATCCATAAGGTCAGATTAGACAGGACGTCAGAACATCCATAAGGTCAGATTAGACACGATGTCAGAACATCCATAAGGTCAGATTAGACAGGATGTCAGAACATCCATAAGGTCAGATTAGACACGATGTCAGAACATCCATAAGGATCATATTAGACAGGACGTCAGAACATCCATAAGGTCAGATTAGACAGGATGTCAGAACATCCATAAGGTCAGATTAGACAGGATGTCAGAACATCCATAAGGTCAGATTAGACAGGACGTCAGAACATCCATAAGGTCAGATTAGACAGGACGTCAGAACATCCATAAGGTCAGATTAGACAGGACGTCAGAACATCCATAAGGTCAGATAAGACAGGATGTCAGAACATCCATAAGGATCATATTAGACATGTTAACATACACATTTAAATCTATAATTCTGATCTATATACAAATCTGATACAGCAAGTTTCATAATTAAGATGATTGTCATGAAATTTTAACAGTACCGTATTTATCCTCAAATAAGCCCCTGTCGGCAAATAAGCTCCCTTCTTCATTTTTGCCGAATCATTTCAAACAATAAGTGGTTCACAAATAAGCACTTCCCAAACTTTATAAAGTTTTGAACCAGTGAAGGGGGGGGGGCTTACTTGAGGATAAATACGGTATAACATCAGTATGTGATTTGTTTGATATTAACAATAGTTTAGTCTCCACATGCACAATGCTTAACAAAGCTGTAGTCCACCTAGTGACCAACGAGATAGAGACACACGCATGCAGGGTTAGTGATTAATATATGGTCAGTACTGTATGTAGAATGGCCACCATCATAACTGACCAATTGTCCTTGACCAATCAAGTTTTAATTAATTCATTTTAAGATCTGATCATGGGTTTCCAAATGAATTAATGTTTAAATGGCAGGAGAATTTCAAAATAACGACTAGGAGACTTTAAAAAAATCATTAAGAAGTCAATGTGGATTTGCCTGATAATGAAAATTCCATGTGTTCCAAAAATGATTTTACAAAGATAGAGGAAGTAGAGAAAAATTACTTTATCTCGCAGGAGAAAACTGTTGCGATCCAAGTACGAGGCAATGGTTGTTAGCTAATTGGATGAACAGATGGAAACTTGATGTTTTGTATATAAAATTTTCTTATCGATACTGTATCAAAATCCTAACTGAAGATATCTTGTGCATACTTAAAGCATCTGTCTTTACTGTTGTACGTCACAATCATGTACATGAAGGTTTTTTTTTGTGGCTAGATCTTCTTTACAAATACCTCCGTTCATAATATATGGCAATCAGATGGGTTGTATACAGCCTGTGGAAGTTATGGCTGAAATTTTACACAATTTGCTTAATTAAAAAAAAAAGATTCCAATATTTGGACTTTTGGAAGAAAGTTTCTAAATTGTGAAACTACTGAATTGGTAAATAAGATCTAATTAACTTCAGGATTACTACGGAATGCTTAAAAATCTCAATTGGAACAAGGTGTGGACTTTGTAGGCCATTATATAATTAGGAGGTGACTGGATATATCTATGGATACACTGATATACATACAATATCTACACAGGAGTATATATATACACTGGAATTTACCTTATTATACTGAGATTGCGGAGTAATCTAAAAGGAAAATTTGTAACATAATGAAATCAAAAGGATACATTACCAGATAAAATCATTGAATATCATTAAACTGATCCACTTCACAACTTTTCTTTGTCAATATTTAAAAAACATTTTTTGGGACTACAGTTTGATTTAAGGGAAATAACTCTTATTTTTTGTAACATTTGTTTATTTATCTTCCAGAACAGTTAAATCAAAGAAAAATAACGGCTTGCTTTTCTCTCAGAATTCACGTGGTCTAATAACAATAATGTGTTACATAAGCGTGTACATTCCTTAATGATTTCAACACTAATCAGGTATATGAAGTTTAGCCAAATCTCAGTTTTCTCCTATAACAACAGGTTAATAATTAGAATGTGGTTATAACTGGGTGCAGGATAAGATGTCTACCAAAAGAGTTTTCGGCTCTGCAGACAACTCTCGGTATGGTTAGTAAAGAAAACTACATTGTTATGAAAGAAAGGAAGAGTGCTCCAAAAGCCTAACAGAGAAAGTCTCCTCAAACAGAAACAAGAAGCTGAGAGGCTACATAACACCTGTACTCCCAGCTAACGAGTTAACAGGTAGGCTACATAACACCTGTACTCCCAGCTAACGAGTTAACAGGTAGAGTAGCATTAGGTAATGCTTGTTATAGAAAATTGTCTGGCAACTTATATTACCTGACTGTGTGACTCTGCGTTTTCAGGAACTGGCCGAAACTATTAAGAAGAAGACGGATTTAAGAAATTTGGACTTTCAAGGTATATACTTTCTTTACTTTCTTACTTTTTTAAAGTTCAATGTTTTGGACTAAAGCTTCATTTCAAAACTCTGAAGATTTGGTTGGAATTTACGGATAAATTTCTTTCCCAAGCAAATTAACATAGTAATACTGCCACGTTCAAATCAAAGTAGCAATGATTAGCTGTCTCCAGTACGTAGAGACAACCAGGGAGCCAAATCAAACATGACGGGAAAAGAAACAGAAAATATATACAATATGAATGATGATAATGTGTTAAAGAGGCTTCATTTGTACAAACATTAACACAAATATGTCATTGTTTCTGCTCATAAAACAACAAACTAGCCTCTTTAACACAGATGATATGAGTTTGATATAGTTTGATATTCTATTTCTCAAAGTTAACGTCAATGAAACAAAGGAAGATTGTCTGCTGTGAAATGTCAAACAATATGATAAATGAATTTTCATGTTAAAACAGTACCTGTTACATTAATCTTATAAATCACAAATCCAGTTTACACCGGAATCAAAATCAAACAGATAATCAATATCATCGTAATGTTTGAGACTGAGGATCATATTTTACTAAAATACACACCACTCCGATCATCCAGTTATTAAGTGATTAATTCAAAATTGGTTTAACTCAAAATACATGCATGGAAATTGACTGGATATTAAAACTATTTCATCCTAATTGTTGAGTTCAAAATTTTCAACCTAAATTAACACACACTCAATATTTAGAATTCGTTAATAATTTCCTATAGAATTCCACGATATTCATAATCATTTATGAGAATTCCCCACTTTGTCTCTGCCAGGGGAAGATAACTCCTCTTCGTGTCATGCTGGTTACAGCTCCTGTAAGCCGTGGACAGATTATCCTTTGTAGGATTGATACCAGCTTCACCTTCATTTGGGATTACAATATACCTCAACAAAAAGCACACCATGGGGGAACTGGATGAAACAGGCCAAAAATGTGAAGAAAATAATTGATGTCAAAGATCATTAAATACAAACTGCAAATAGTCATGCAGTTATTATTTATGATTAAAACTGACATTATATACTTCTTATTTTTGTAATTAATAAATCTCTCTTTTTTTTATTTATTATTTTGTTTCAATAAAATCTTTTAAGATATAGCCAGAAATTAAGGCTTGAGGTATTGGCCTGGTTCTTGAGGGGGTGGAGGTAAGACAAAACAGGATCAAAGACAGGTATACAAGACAATTTCCTCTGTTTTTAGACTTAAAATATTGATTTATCTTCGTAAAAAATATTTTCTTAAAGACACACACACACAATGCTATATGTATAGCTGGTGTGTATTTTCATCTTCATTGACTACATCCCTCCCTACCATAATTATTCAGGTGAAATTGTTTTGATTGCAGGCAGCATTTTTTTTGTTTTTTTGTTTTTTTTTTTAAATCTGATGGTTTTTTCTTTTCTTTTCATACATGAGGAAACTGTCCTGTCATAAAACGCACACGCCACCACAAAACATCACAAAACAAATAAACATAAATAAAACAAGAGTTACATAAGGGGAAGTAACTAGGGTTTGCCCTAGACCTTACCTCTGGCGCTGGTAGTCCGATCTGGCCTTGTTGAACTGTGTATGCCTGACCCCCCGCGAAGATTACCGGAGGGACAACAGGTTTTGGACGGTATTGGATGGTAGCTCCCTTAGGGGGGGACTGTTGAGGAAGAGGATGGAAAATACCAAAGGTTAAAGGTCACATAGACAGGAAGTATGGCTACAGTACTAGTAGATGTCAAGGACAAAAGCAGTAACCATGGAGACAATGGGAGACAGGCATAATTATTTGGTCCTCTGTATGTCGTCTGGAAAATTTGGAAAATTGAGAAATTTAAGTGAAAATCAATGTCTTGTGAGTAAGATATATATAGAAGTTTCAGAACAATGGGGTGTACATATATCGGGTGCATATATATGTGTGGGTGTACACTATACAGACAAAATGGGTTTTCTTGCCAAGTGTGTGTAACTGAAATTTTGAAGCAGTCCAGAAGATATTGTTTGACGCAATAATAACAATGCTTTATTTGAATGAATGTCTATAAGAACAAAATGGAGTCTTACATGGTGACTTTTCTCATTGACAACACTGTGTTTGTCCTATATAAACTCCACTATACTCTCCCCATCCATATTTCCTTGCATCCTTCCTTTCACATAACCTTTCCTTTTACATTTACTAGTACCAAAGAGTACTTTATCAAGTTGTATAGGGTGCTGACGGTTATATTCAATCAGAAATGATCAGTTACAGCACCTGAAGGTTTTCTTCAACATTTACACTTTGGAAGACATAATAAATTAATTTCTATAAATAGTGACAAAATAAAGCAATACATATTCACAGATTTATATATATTCATAACAATGAAAATAGTTCAAGTCTTAATTCATTATCTTGTATCTCAAATATACCAATTATAAACATTTGTGCAGACATAAACCTACCTCCAACATGATATTACAAATATTTCTTATGCACTGTGTTATGGCGTCTGCAGTGCCGGACACTGTCACGGCACGTTCTGTTGAGTTAGGTAACATCTCTGAAGCAACCTGTATAGAAGCACCTGTTGTCTGAAAATAACAAAGGAAAAGTACACATGTATTACCATAGAGAAGTGGCATATAGCAACAAGGAGAAGTGGCATATAGCAACAAGGAGAAGTGGCATATAGCAACAAGGAGAAGTGGCATACATAGTAACATAGTGAAGTGGCATACATAGCAACAAGGAGAAGTGGCATACATAGTAACATAGTGAAGTGGCATACGTAGTAACAAGGAGAAGTGGCATATGTAGTAACAAAGACAAGTGGCATAATTCTTTATGCAGTGAAATTTTAAGAAATCAAATAGAATATATAGCACCTCCAATAATTCTATGGAATGATGTTTATCAAAGAGAAGAAAAGAGCTGATGAGTAGGTAGAGCATTCGTGTGTGTCACAGTATGGTGCCCCTGGTCGACAAACTAAACCATACATCAAAATATTATTGTAATGCTACCTTTCAAAATGAATTATCTCTGCTTTGAAATATGGCAATACAGGCAGCCAGACAGTCTTAATGTTCCTGGTTATCTACCTGGACCGAAGTGGTGGAGTCAATTTGTAAATACACTTGTCTGTTTATACTAAATAGCAGTGGATGGTTTAAATAAGTTAACTGATGTTCAGTTGCATATTTGTGAATCCCAGACTTGCTCTCTGCTAATACTTTTATGATGGAGAAGCAAACATGTCATGGAAAATACATAAACATTCTAATTAATGAAAAATCCTACTAAAAATTTCAGGAGTTGTATCGCTGTTCTGTATCTTAATGACAGTCGATCTAGAGAACACAACTCCAGCATGATAGCACAGAATTTGCACTTTTTCCCTTTTGGCTTTTTAAGCATCATGAAAACAGTTTTTAAATGTTGGATGGAACTCAGCACTATCTTTTTCAAGACAAATGAACATAAGATGTTTGTAGACTTGTGTACTGCTACCTATCTAGCTGGGTTAGATATAGGGCCATGTCTATTCCTCAAACATACAGGTATATGATGTTCCCCGACTTACTCTTCCCTCGGGACCAACTGTCAACAGTACGCCCAAGAAAGGGGCAAACATTCTGCTGCATTAGATTAGATAGGAAATTATGTAACCAAGCATGGTTATGAAATTCACACGGGGAAAAGAAAGTAGATATTGTGTGACAGACTGCCAAATAAACAGACACAAGGTAATAAACTAGTACTTAACAGCCTAAAGGGGCAGATGATCCAGTTAGACGTCTGAATGTACAAAACCCCACTATAGGTCATAGTCCAATATGCTCCAACCTAAAGTCATAACACTCTTATGTATCTCTGAAACAATGTACCCTTACTTACATAACTAATAGTACAATATCTACTTTAAAACACTGACAAGTATCTGTATCATGGACCCACATCAATATCACATCTTGTCTCGATGCCTACAAAAAAGACTTTCTAACTAAATATATCTAAAAAAAAAATTTTTTTTTTTTAATATTTTCACTTACCTCTCTGATTTCCTTGATTTTGGAGCCGCCTTTTCCAATAAGGGATCCGCATTGACTTGCGGGCACAACCAATCGTAATGTAACAGGGGGTTTAGGCACAGTAGGTGTGTTTTGAAGATCCTGGAAAATTATCCATTTGTCACATAAATATTACAGTTTGATTCTGATAAACATCATCCAAGAACATTTAGCAGAAATAATTAATGGAAAAAAAAAAAAAAAAAATATTCAGATTTAAAATACATGCCAAACACAAGCACTCAGGCAGCATCAACAGGTCTTTTAACAATCAATTAATTTGAACTTGGCATTAGTTATAGCTTTTCATGTGAAAATAAAAAGAAATGCAACAGAATCTGTAAATCATTATATAAATCTTGTTAAAATAATTCCTGATAACTCATTATTTTATTTTTCTTCAAAATATTCCTTGTTAAAATAATTTTTGATAACTCATTATTTTCTTTTTCTTCAAAATATTTATTCAATTTGCATATAACATAGATTTACAAAACACAATGATATTCTGACCGTGAAAATTTCTTTCCAAAAACATTTTTTGCTTTTCATTTGCATATTTTTCAGTCTGTAAAAGTCAAACTTGTTATTAAACAAGGCAGTTGTACACACCCTAACACATCTACTATGATCAGTAGGTTTTGTTTCTGAGTATTGATGGAATAATCACCGTTAACATTTTTACAGTATTTTCATGTAAAATAATAAACTCCCTATCACATTAAAAAAGTCTGTGAAGTCGGTCTCTTTTAGCCATATTCTTCACATACAGGGTTATTATTTCTCATGCACATGCTTAAGTGAAAGTAGTTTATTCAATTCTGACTGTTCAAAAGATTTTGGGAAGAAAAAAACTGGGCCATGTAAAAAAGAATAGGATGTTAGCTGCTCTACACAAACAAACATAAAACCAGTATTGTTTTATCTGACTTCTGCACAGAAAGGACTTCATTTTATAGATTATGGAATTAATTTTTACCATGAAATATGCTTAGTTACAAGTTTAAAGATATGAAACATTTTGCAAAATACCCTGCAAGATTTATTGAGATAATTGATTTTGATATGTTTTTCCAACATTAAAATGGAAATCATGCTAAGGGAAGCAACTCATACATCACAGACAATTTAGATCAATCACAGAGCATTTGAGGAGGGACAATTTATTAGGGATTTCCATTACGGATGGAAAACCCTATTCTTTAAATGATTTAGTAAGGGAAAAATCACACAAATTATTTAATTCTACATTTCAAAAAAAAAAAAATTCACATATAGTGCCAATTTCACTTGTTAAATTGGACTGGTAGTAAAAATTAGAATGGTCAACAACTCATACTGTCATGTCTTCAAAATTCAAACATTTTCCAAACATTTTTTTTTAACATTTGTACCAAAGGTACAACTGTTTGACAATGGTTCCAGAAATATCATTGTGTAAAGTAAAAACATGTTTTGTAAGAAGGGTAAGAAAACTGATAACATACTTGATACGGGCCCCCGCTCACCTCTTCGAATTTTTTACAGATCATTGTGAATGCTTTGTGAATGCACTCTGTGGATCCAGTAATTGTAACAATGCGTTCGGGACATGACCCGTCCGATATGTTAATTTTAGCACCACTCTGAAACAACAAAAACAAAGAATTAATATATAAATAATATAAGTTAATAAAGATTTTAAATAGAAAAAATAACTCACTTATTACTTCAGATTATAAATTAACTTGAACTTGATTCATTATGATTAAAAAATTACGAGTATGACAATATGTAAATATATGTATGTTAATACATGTACTGTACGTACATTTCTATGATGTTTACAGTAAAATGTGCAGTTAATCTCTAGGTAAAGAATCAAAATAACCTTTTAAATATATAATTTTATAAAATAAACTTCCAAACTTACATCCTCCCTGAACTTCTTAATATTATCTCCTTTCTGAAAATTGATAAGATTGATGAGAAAAATAAAGCAAAATATATGAAAGCCAACTGTCATTAACATATCTTTATAAATATCCTTTCTTTTGACAAATTGAAAATGTTTGAAATCAACTTGCATCAATGTTTCATTCACAATCAATAACTATATTTCGAATCACATCATATCTTTAATGCTATGAAAACATTAAATTCTCAAAGACATGAAATTACATGTAATTCCAACAGCATCGAAATTTGCAATATATTGCCTGTCATCCGATAATTTTCAGACATACCAGTAAAAATATGTCTTCTATATCACAATTAAGAATACAGAAACCTATTAAAAATATTTCTGATTGGTAGGTTTGATACACAGTTTACAATTTTATTAGATGGTTAAACAATATTCATATATCCATGAACAGTCAAGATAAGAGCAATCCAGATAAAGATACATTTTGTGGCGAACTATTATGTTCTAAGGGAGATAACTCTGAAACAAATTACAGAACAACTGAAAGCCTGGGTTCATTTATCTATAAAGACTCAAGGTGCTGTTCACTTTGTAGGTAATACTCACCTTTCCTATGATACTGCCTACTTCCTGAAATGATAAAACAAGAAAAACATTAATTTGAAATTCTAATAATGTATATTTTATTCAATTGCTATTAAAAAATATCTCTAATGGATAAAAAAAGGAATATTATATCAAATTGTACAGAAAAAAAGTTGATTTATACGAATCTATTTTCACATAAAAATATCACAGAAGAGTATATGAGGTCCATGCATATCAAACTTTAAAATAGATTACAGATTGTACATAACACAATGTCAGATTCTACAGGTTTCCATAATCCAAATGTCAGATTCTACAGGTTTCCGTAACCCAAATATCAGATTCTACAGGTTTCCATAATCCAAATGTCAGATTCTATAGGTTTCCGTAATCCAAATGTCAGATTCTACAGGTTTCCATAACCCAAATGTCAGATTATACAGGTTTCCATTATCCAAATGTCAGATTCTAAAGTCTAAATCATCTAATAAGTTCCAACTTTTGGAATGAGGAAAGTGATATTTCAGTGAAATAAATCAACACTGACAGCATATAGTGTTTTTTTTTTTTAAATATTGAATCTAATATAGCCTACACAGTCATAGAACTTACTGACAAACTGAACACATCGTACAAATTTGATAGGACAAAGAGTTGCTGATCAAATAAATATTTACCACTAACTATGTAAAACCATATGACTAGTGTAATAGGCCCCTGGAATCACATAGCTACGGTGTCACAGGCCCCTGAACCCATATGACTACAGTGTAAAAAAAAAATAAGGCCCCTGAAATCACATGATTACTGTATCACAGGCCCCTGAATTGAATGATTACTGTACCACAGGCCCCTGAAATCATGATTACTGTGTCATCAGCCCCCTCCAAAAGGTCTGAGGGGTATTTCATGGTAAACAGACCAGGATCAGTGAACTATACCATACCCCTGCAACTGAACCAACATGGACCTGACCTTCCAGAGCAGTTATGATAATACTTGTTTTGTCCCTACGGCAGTAAAAAACAGAACGAGAAAAAAATCATGGTAGGACACATAATTACCTACGAGGCATATACAATGAGTTTACTCTCGAAACCCCAGAGGTCAAAATTGGTCCAAAATTAATCAAGAAATACAATAAGCCTAATTGGCTCATTTTTTCTTCATCTTGAGGAAATGTTTGATATTTTTTGGCTGTAAATCTGTTCAATTCCCAGGAGGATATTAATGAAGATGGCTGGAGTGAATTGGCAAATCTATAATGCTTGGATGGTTAAGGGGAGAGAGGGGCTCATCACTGTAATGATTCAGGGCTGTGGTGGAACTCAATCTATATACACCCTTAGTCAGAAACGCATTCCAAGATCCAGAAATCTTCCCTAATTAATCACAATGGACGGATCAATTCCAAGCTCAAACAGATGCTCAGATGGCTAAGGCCAGACCTACTGGCTTTTCTTTCTGCTAATTCCAAGTTCTTTGACAGAGTAATATCAAATATAGATCTCAATGTATACAAGCTGATTTCAACCCAATCCATATACAATGTTAACATCCCAGTTCATCAGAGAACATATTTATGATACTGATCCAGAGTTTTTGAGTTGTAACCCGGTTACTTTCAGACAGCAGGCGTAAATGTCACCAATGTAGGTGAACTGAGTGACATCTCTCAGATAATACATTTATATAGTGTAACAAAACTCACACCAGCTGGGTACGGTTTGGACAATAAAATGACAGATGTTTCTTTACTTCCAGTATTTCTTGAGGAATTTATAAGAAAATAATGCAATTTTCTTTATCACAATATGGTAGAAAAAAAAACCAAAAAACAAAAGCAGGCACACTTTTTCAATAAACTCTTGCTGCTGTTGAATATCAAATTTACTAAAGTGAATTCCCTCACTTAATAAATCAAAATATTGGTGGGTGGCGGATGAACAACATCATTAAAAAAGCCCTCACATGACACATAAAAATCGTTTCCATCCCCTGTAGTTAATTATACCTGTAGGCAAAATAAGGATTACATTGTATAATCTCAAGCTTTAAATCTTATACAACAATTGTCTTCTCAACCAGCAATCACTACAATTTCCGTTCGTTCTAGGTAAATCATTCCTGTTCAAAACACTCAAGGTCTTTTTTTCCTTCTATGAACCCGATGTTGATGGTGCTTATCCATATATAACAATCAGACAAAATCTGGTGTGCTGTGAAACTCATCATTATTTTTCATACAATAAATACAGATTTTTCTTTGTTTATGGCATCAGAGTGTTTCCTACACAATGACTTGCCTGTAAACTGTTTAAAATCGTTCCTAATTTAACAACTTCTGAAGAGTGGTTGAACAAACTCTTAAATAAAATTTTTGTTTCACTTGTGTTCAATATAAATTTTGACTTACTTCTTGTTTCGAATATGGTTTTGAATATTTTTTCATTGAAGATGATTAAAACTGACAACAATAAACAAATGACCTTGTTTCAATAATAAATCTTCACAAAGTGACCTTAATTCAATAATAAATCTTCACAAAGTGACCTTAATTCAATAATAAATCTTCGCAAAGTAACTTTGAGTCAATAATAAATCTTCACAAAATGACCTTGAGTCAATTATAAATCTTCATAAAGTGACCTTGAGTCAATAATAAATCTTCACAAAGTGACCTTGAGTCAATAATAAATCTTCACAAAATGACCTTGAGTCAATAATAAATCTTCACAAAGTAACTTTGAGTCAATTATAAATCGAGTCAATTACAAATCTTCACAAAGTGACCTGGAATCAATAATAAATCTTCACAAGAATCGTAATAATGTAACAGAGCGCATGATAAATTAAATTTAAATCACTGCCTCCGCTAGGGATCGAACCCGGGACCTCTGGCTTACTAGTCTTACGCTCAACCGATTAAGCTAAAGAGAAGATCTCTCTAGCCGAGCGGTATATTGCGGCTAGTATTTACCATGGTTACATGTATTCTCTCTAGCCGAGCGGTATATTGCGGCTAGTATTTACCAGGGTTACAAGAAAGGAAACAATATCAGACTGATTTGAGAATTTCCTTCTGGAAAATTTCAATATTTTTCTTAATGTATTGATTTACAAAATGTATATCATCTCAAAACGTAAATAATGATTGTTATCAATGAATTGCAATCTCACAAGGCAGACATACACTACCGAAAATAAACTTTTTTAATAGTGTACAAAAACCTGTTTTGACTTACTGGTGGAAATAATCAAGTCTACAAAAACAATCGTCTCTCAAGATTTTTTTTTCATCAGAAATTACGTTGCCTTCCCTCTGGTATATATTTCATCGCTGTTGATCTCTAACAATTGACTTATGAAATTTGGAAAGAAGAAAAAAGAGAAACACCTTTCTTGCCAAATTGTTTTTGTTTGAGTATTTATAGGTAGATTTTGTCATAAAATTGGGAACGAGAAGAATACAAGTATTTTTCATCTTAGAAAATCATGTTTGTTCTGACATAATGTAGTAAAGGTAATATAAATCCTCTGGTCCAGGATAGGTTATAAATCAGCCCACATACCTGTATACTTTGTTTTACTTTACCTACTCAGCTTTCACAAACCCTGAATTTTTCAATATATCCTCATTTAACTCTTCTGTATACAATTTTTATTGAAAGACTTTATTCTAATTATTTTCTGAGGAAAGAAAAAAGATAGAAACTGCAGACACTCATGATTAACTCCCATAATGCAATACTGCTCCTTCCATCAATACCTATATGATGTTTACAACACTTCCAAATCTTTGACCCCACATTACACCCACCTAAACCAAGCTACCTCTGATTGGGAAAACTTTTCTGATTTGAACAGGTTTTGTTTTTCCCAGCCTTACACTTGTGTAACATAAACAGTACTCTGTAAACTTGATTTTGCCAGAGAGACACGCGATAATGACCTCTATAAATAGCTTGCTCAGAAAACATGATTGGTTCACATTTATTTTTTTTTCCAAAAAAATAAAAAAATAATTCAGAATAAAACATTCCACACTAGAGAAACTGTCCAATCAATTAAAAGCCATTTTAACGATCTAAATCCACTTTCGTACTTTTTCTTTTCAAAAAATGTTCCAAGCAAATGACATCACATTGTAATTCTGGTAATAAGTTTTAATAATATTGATATTGAATAATTCCTGTAGTGTATAGGACCAGTGAAACACCTGTATTCTGAAGCTCGTATATCCTGATTGGCTGAGAAGCATTGCACTATGTCAGGGATTCCTATGATTGACAGCAGTGTTCAACAGAAATCTAGATAATATGACATTCTCAGACAAGTTACAGGACAGATTTTGGATTCTATGCCAAACTAACTGCCATACAACATAACATCTCTGTCTTATCTGCCTCTCCTCATTAGCTCCTCTGTTACAGTCCCTTCCTCCACTTCTATCATCCTTCCCTCAACTGTTAAAGTCCCTTCCCCTCCCTCCACTCCTATCATCCTCACCCTCCAAGTCCCCTCCCCCCTCCACTGTTAAAGTCCCCTCCCCCTCCCTCCACTCCTATCATCCTCACCCTCCAAGTCCCCCCCTCCACTGTTAAAGTCCCCTCCCCCTCCACTGTTAAAGTCCCTTCCCCTCCCTCCACTCCTATCATCCTCACCCTCCAAGTCCCCTCCCCCTCCACTGTTAAAGTCCCCTCCCCCTCCCTCTACTCCTATCATCCTCACCCTCCAAGTCCCCTCCCCCTCCACTGTTAAAGTCCCTTCCCCTCCCTCCACTCCTATCATCCTCACCCTCCTCCACTGTTAAAGTCCCCCCCCTCCACTGTTAAAGTCCCCCCCCTCCACTGTTAAAGTCCCCCTCTTCCACTGTTAAGTCCCCCCCCCTCCACTGTTAAAGTCCCCCCTCCACTGTTAAAGTCCCCCCCTTCCACTGTTAAAGTCCCCCCCTCCACTGTTAAAGTCCCCCCCCTCCACTGTTAAGTCCCCCCCCTCCACTGTTAAAGTCCCCCCCTCCACTGTTAAAGTCCCCCCCTCCACTGTTAAAGTCCCCCCCTCCACTGTTAAGTCTCCCCCCTCCACTGTTAAAGTCCCCCCCTCCACTGTTAGAGTCCCCCCCCCCCTCCACTGTTAAAGTCCCCCCTCCACTATTAAAGTCCCCCCCTCCACTGTTAAAGTCCCTCCATCCACTGTTAAAGTCCCCCTTCCACTGTTAAAGTCCCCCCCTCCACTGTTAAAGTCCCTCCATCCACTGTTAAAGTCCCCCCTCCACTGTTAAAGTCCCTCCATCCACTGTTAAAGTCCTCCCTCCACTGTTAAAGTCCCCCCTCCACTGTTAAAGTCCCCCCCTCCACTGTTAAAGTTCCCCCCTCCACTGTTAAAGTCCCCCCCCTCCACTGTTAAAGTCCCCCTCCACAGTTAAAGTCCCCCCCTCCACTGTTAAAGTCCCCCCCCTCCACTGTTAAAGTCCCCCCCTCCACTATTAAAGTCCCCCCCCTCCACTGTTAAAGTCCCTCCATCTACTGTTAAAGTCCCTCCATCCACTGTTAAAGTCCCCCCCCTCCACTGTTAAAGTCCCTCCATCCACTGTTAAAGTCCCTTTCCCTCCCTCTACTCCTACCACCCTACCACAATTATCAGCATTTTCAGTGCATGTACTCTCAAATCTCAAATACTCTTAAAGTTAAACTAAATGTCAATTTAACAGGCTAAATTTACAAACTGTAATTTCATTTTTGAGTCTTTCAAAATGTATTTGGTCTTAAATGCTTCTTCTATAAATCAATTGCATTTTATAAAATTTTATTCATTTTCCAGAAACATAAAAATTAACAAGCTGTTGCCATCATTTTCAGGATTGAACATGGATATAGTTGATGTACTTAAAGTTGTACACCACAAAATCATTCAACTGTATAAACTTTTAAATCTTATTACAAAGTTAATCATTCTCCCTGTGACTTTGCTAAAGACTTAATCCATAGATATTATGACTATGTAATATTACGCATTTGATAAAGATTATAATCCTAATACTAGGAGCTTTGGATTAGTATACTTTTTCCCAACATGCATATTAAGTAGATGTCCATCATATACACAGATATTTTTTTTCCCCCAAACTAAATACAAATTATTTCTTTCCTAGGTTAGACAATGAGAATTATTGACTAGCAAAAAATCCCTATCAAAATATCAGGGAAACATGATTTAAAAGTTTTGTGTTGTGTTTAAAAAAAAAAAAAAAAATCAATTACTCACCAACCATGTATCTTTATTTAAATTTTCTGACGATATCTGGACTATTTTTCACATTCTTTGGAGATTTCTACTGCAAGTGTCCAATACTCATGGGATACTTACACCACATTTTAACAGATTCTCTAACAAGAACTGACATATGCTGGCTTGAGCATAAGGAAGTCTGGCTTCTTTCTCAGTAACTCTGTGATGAGTCTTAAGTAAAATTAGCTTACACATCCTCAATATATCAGTAGACATCAGAAGTCCGGACGAAGGAGGAAACACTATATCGAAAGATCAGATTATACTAAAATTTTATTTCTTTATTGAAGACATGAAATACAAAACAGCTGACATATTTATCGGTGATTTTCCTCCTTTTATTTAAAAAATAATATCATTACGCAGAAATAATTCAACCTTTGTATTGTTTTTAAAACTAAAACTGTTGTGATTTGTATATTGGGCTTATCACTCATTGAAAAGCCAGGGTCATTTTGAGGCAGGGTCTCCTTGTAGTAGTTGGTGACTATCTCACTGAACAATATAAGGGAGGCCCGTTGCATGTGATCCAGAACAATTAGGGACAAGGGTTATACCAAAGGAGACAACCATGACAACTAACACAGGTAGGGAGCTCCGAACCATGTACCCAAGATTGTCGCCAGAAGTTACATGGCAGGCACTCTAACCGACTAAGCTATCTCAACCCCTTTTGTATATGTTGACAGTCTGTGGCATGTAGGTGGTAAACCAGTAGCTAACTGACAGCCTCTGTAGATTTTTTTTAGACATTTCAACTGATGTATCCCTACATTTAAGTCATAAGTATAATAACTGTGAAATAGTCCCTCGGACACGGAATCTGTTTTGTTCCTTTCCGTAAGACTACCCAGTGTATTGTAACAGACTGACGCGAGTCTAAATTCCAGCTAAGAGGATCAAGGGTTTTACACAATACATGATTACCATCTGAAATATGTGAATATCTCAAATCTTTTCTATTCATTTCACAATACTGCTAATCGACAAATCAATTAATAGCTTTTCCTTTAAGTCCTACTCAATGTTGAAAAACCCCACCGTAGTTCGATAAAACAGCTATAAAGTATCAGTCAACAGCTGGCCAGCTTACTTTATAAAGATGTTTCTAATAAATTCATTATTGTGTGTCAGAGAAAGTGTGAAGAAATACAGTGTATATAGAAATGAAAAGGAAATGGGGTATTAACAAAATCTGTTACCAGTTGATATTGGAGTTGAGAAGTTGTCCAATGAACTGTTTAACTGAAACATGACTCAGATTTGGGTAAGAGTTTATAGTATAGAAGGAAAAGGTGAAGGCGTTAGATGTTGAAGGTGATTGTTAAGAGTTTTAACCACAAACTGAAGTAGAATCAATACAGGGAGAAACAACTCGGAATAAAACCTTACAATAAATCCAGCATGCCAACTTGATGACACTTGATTCTTCCTGAAAAAGATTCTACCTGAAAAATCACTGAAACCTTAATCTGTATAATTACTGGTTTTAAATCATCGTCCATTGGTTTTTGTAAACAAATCAGTCTAAACTCACTCTATACAAACTGCCAAAACAATTTGTAGTAGCCTTTAAAGATTTTCTTTTAATCAGTTCTATTTTCTGAACTCTGTTTGAATACCTTCTAATTCCTAACATAAACAAGAGATTTTAATCCTTATTTTCAATTTAATCTGTTTTAAGGAAATGCTCAGCTTTAATCTAAACAAACAAAAGACTTGAGTTTATGTTAAACTTGACCTAACTAAAGGACAGATTCCGGAAGTGGTTGACTTTTATGATCTAGATGTATGGACAATATACTTTCCGATGTTAAAATTAGTATCTCATTTTTTCCATCATAAAGACAATGATGTAGGTATTGTTTTATGTTTACCAATACACATCCCATAATGATCCACTTGCCCCTTTCGTAAGATATCTTCTAAACTAACATATCTTCTAACCTAAGATATCTCCTAAACTAAGACATCTCCTAAACTAAGACATCTCGTAAACTAAGATATCTCCTAAACTAAGACATCTCCTAAACTAAGACATCTCCTAAACTAACACATCTCCTAAACTAAGATATCTCATAAACTAAGACATCTCGTAAACTAAGATCTCTCATAAATTAAGATATCTCCTAAACTAAGATATCTCCTAAACTAAGATATCTCCTAACCTAAGATATCTCCTCAACTAAGATATCTCTTAACCTAAGATATCTCATAAACTAAGACATCTCCTAAATTAAGATATCTCGTAAACTAAGACATCTCGTAAACTAAGATATCTCCTAAATTAAGATATCTCCTAAACTAAGATATCTCCTAAACTAAGATATCTCCTAACCTAAGATATCTCCTCAACTAAGATATCTCTTAACCTAAGATATCTCCTAAACTAAGATATCTCCTAAACTAAGACATCTCCTAAACTAAGATATCGCCTAACCTAAGATATCGCCTAAATTAAGATATCTCCTAAACTAAGATATCTCCTAAACTAAGATATCTTTTTAGTTACACTGATTCTACAAAGACAGTGTAGCTTTTTGACATTGTTTCTATTTATAGTTTATTGTATGATAATTCTTCTCCAATTGTGTAGCTATACTTGTGTCCTAAAAATAATTCTCAATATGATTTTGAAAATTCAGTATTACCCATATAATGGTAATGGTTTTTTCTTTGTTAAAATATTTTCGAAAATTTTCAGCTCTGGTAACATCAGTTCTACCTAAAATGGAGAAAAAGCTCAATGATAACCTCTTTTCTACTGAAATCGACACAGCCTCGCACATATAGAAATTAACCTGAATTAACCCACAGTGATGTCCCCGAAGTGTCCAACTTGAACTGATTATGACGATCAATCTGACCATATCTATCCCTAACAGGAGAAAGCGGCCATTATGGGCAGGTGACAATGTGTACAACAGGGAAACAATTCACATCCAATTAAGATGAGTGGCCTTGATGGCGACTTACAAACTGAAATAAATCTTTTGATGTTTTCCTAGAATATACTGAAACAGGGGGAAAAAAAACAATGCAAACATTTTTTAGCCCAATTCAATTTTTTAATTTACATTCATGTAATTAATTTTGAAGCCAAATTCTCATATTTTTGTTCAGAGGAACTTTTTTTTTTCATTTATACATGAAACCTTAAAAGTCGCCTTGTTTATTTTTATAAATTGGAATTGTTAATAAGCCCAGCCCTCCATTTTCTTCTTGAAAGAACCTGTTTTAAGCCAAATTTTCATTAATTACTTTTTCAAATACATTCAAATCAAAATCTGAAACATGCAACTCAAGTAAAGACGACTCTACACTTGAAAATTTAAGCAAATTACTTCAGTTGATAGAAAGCTAGATTGAGCAATTAAAAAAAAGGTGATGAGGAAGTCACAATGTTAAATGTCAAGGTTACCAGTGACAATGAAGTTATCCTTGAACTGTCAAGTCTCCAAAAATGACTGGTGTGAAGAGCAAGTAAAACACCTACAGTGATCCAAGTACCGGGCAAATTGGGAGTATCAGTAAATACATAAAACAAATAACAACGTGAAATTTCATAGAAAGACGGAGGGTAGTTGTCGGAAAATGTGCCGAACAGACGTTGTAAAACACCAAATAACTCAAGTTACAAGCATCTAGGAGACATTGACATTCTGCGTGTAATCCTAGGCATCTCCCGGAGGGGAAATTTGATGCAATCGAGGTCACTACCAACAAGTAGCACAGTCTCGGTTATCTAAGGATAGCCATTTTGGATTGCCAAATAAATAACGGTGATGTGCTTCCCAAGGTAGCCAAGAGCAATGGTCACAAATGCCAGTATGGCTGTGACAAATTCCCAAGTGAATCCCTGAAAAACAGGGATGTGACAAACGTCAAGACAGGATGTGACAACTGTCACCAAACCATATAAAAAAAAATTGAGGTCTGTCACTGAGGTATAAGATAACGAACCACACAGGTTAGCCATCCTGGTCCATTATAACAGGAACACATTTCTGGTATGACTACTGGCAACCTGAATTCTTTTAAAATTCCACAGCAATAGAATGATTCTTTGTTCATATCCTATCATTGTTGAATATGTAAAAGTGGGATGTATAGGTCACCAAACTAGTTTAATTACGCCAGCAGGAATGTTTGCTTTGAGAGAGAGAGGTTGCTATTTCAAGCGCCAGCATTACATATACCTTTAAAATGCAGTTGTCTTTAAAAATGTACATGTGACTTCCAAACTCATTTGTTCAAATTCAGTTGAAATGAAAATGAGGAAAGAACAAAATTCTTTTGCATCCTAATTTGAAGTAATGCCTTAAATTGATGGATACAACATGTTATCCAAGGTACAAGAGCTTTCTGAACAGATCTAGAGGTCTCTTACCAACAAAAACAAATCCATGACATTCTACTGACGTGAAATAATTAGATTGTGAAAAAATAATCAGTATCGGTTCTATCACTATAGTGCTTTTACATTTATCTTCATTAATTTTGAAAACACCACTACTGGCTGGAGAGTTATTCTGATTCCTCTACCGGGAATCCAGTCATTTATGATCAACTCACAAAGAACCACCAATATGATATTGATCTTCGTGTACTCTTCATTCAGATACCAGTACTCGGTTGACACTAGGGGGTGCTGTTCTGCCGCAACTTCTCAAGGGCTAGCGTGGTCTTTTAATTACCTGCCGACGATGCTGGTGTGGTGTGTCACATGACTTTTTTCTGTCATACAGGCAAGCAACACTTCAAAAGACTGCTAGCTGCCTAATTATACTGATTACAACTACCTGTAATGCACTTCTCATGTTACTGCCCTTTAATAGAACTCTCCTGTGATAAAGGTAACTATGTCTACACATTCGATTCGTTTGGTCATCATACTAATTCCACAGCCATGCACGGTCATTCAAATGTAAAGACTAAATGGTGGTGTCAAAATATTGATCAAACACAGAAGGAATTTGTAAATTGGATCACTTTATCAAAGATTCTAATGAACTCTTGTCAGACAGAAATCTAGTAGAGTATACAATTACAACTGTGATACAACAGTCTACACCCAGTAGAGGACTAGAGAGGAAAAATACTGAGAATACAGTGGAAATTTACACCTACAAAAAGAAAAGAAAGTGATTTGGTAGCACATAGTCTCCAATCTGCTAACAAATGGCATATCTCTTGGACAAATGGTTTCAAAAGCCAAGGCCATAAGCCAAATATAGGTCACCTCAACCTAATTTGACATTCATCACACTGTCATCTCCATTAACATAATGGCATGCAAAACTTGTAAATTTCATATAAAAAAGGGTGTAAACAATCTGCTTCCATGTTGGGAAATGGAAGGGAGGACAGAATAGAGATGAAGGAAATGCAAATTTTAGTCCTGTTCAGTGGCACTGGTAGGGAACTAATTAGATAATTACACAAACCAAAAACACAATGTACTTCATCAGAGGACATTCATTGATAAATTGTGTACGATTTCCTATAACATTTCACAAAAGGCAAGAAGGGCCTGTTGTATTTTTACCACTATGAATGGATTTTGCCTGATAATTCATTTAGTTGATCCAATAAATTTTCTGTCAATATTAACAGAATGAATGGATTGTTTTTTTTGTTTTGTTTTGTTTTTTAACATGATAAAACGAGTTTGCAGTCTAATTAGACAGATAGTGTAAAAGCATTAGAGCAATTACCCTTATTTGCATAATTACGCCTGGCTACGTTAATTACAGT
The DNA here is from genome assembly GCF_902652985.1 of Pecten maximus. Taxonomy (NCBI): domain Eukaryota; kingdom Metazoa; phylum Mollusca; class Bivalvia; order Pectinida; family Pectinidae; genus Pecten; species Pecten maximus. Next base: position 31,189,268 of record NC_047016.1, on the reverse strand, counting down.
AAGGATAATGAGCCCTCCCCATGTTCAATTACAACAAAGATAATTACCCCTCCCTGAAGTAAATTATACCCGCTCAATTAATTTTGTTTGGTTTTGAAAAAAATTACCAGGCATCTAAACTTAGATGTATCATAGTCATCACATAATGTTGGGAAACTTTTCCATCGATTTTTGTTATAGATAAAGTCAAACAAAAACTTACCTTTCATGTGATTCAATATAGATGACTCTCCTCCCATACATAAATCTAATCCTTATAAAGTTGTATCATTTAGATTTTTCATTAAATAATTAACCTAGATAATTATATCATATCACAAATGTGATAAGATAATTGGTTCTGAAGTCCCTGGAATAGCAGATAAATTAATTAGGATCAGCTGTTACTATAATTAGTGTCAGATATGATGTGATAAGGGACAGAATATTTCCAGGGTGTGACTTACTCCATCATTACATTATAATCTGCATTTGTTTTCAATCAACACCTTTTCAGCAAGATATCTGTTCAGAACTATAATACTGTATAATACATGTTAAGTATATAATTAGGAACTGTGGAGTGATAATATTGGACCCCCCTCTGGGGTGTTAAATATCTGGACTATGGAGGCCCTCTCCATACCCATATCAATATCCCTGTGTAATTAGTGACTGGCCCCTAGCTGTCAGGGCTGGCCCTAATAGGGTTCATTAGGGCACAAAACATTGTATTACATGACATGTATGTCACACTTTCAGAATATCAAGTTACAAAAATAATCCTGGTAATGAGGTGGTATACTCAGGCCCAGAATGACCTATGGTCTGAACTGGCTGACCAGGCTTCAATCTTATAAATACCAAGTTTACAGCAAAGCTTACAACCCATCAAAATTGTCCTGTTGTACTGACATATACCTGAACAAAAGCAATACAACAGTTACTTTCATGAATCAAAACCTGATGAGAAGTGGTGGAAAAGTGTATGGACAAAGTCCAAATCAGAGCACCCATCATTATCACTAACATGGTCGTTGGGGCTCAAATTGTGTGTAGTTGGTCGAGATGTAGGAGTGTTTTTAAGGACTCTTGAGTACAGAAGTAGTTTGTTGTTCGGTAAAATGACAGAGAGAAAAAAAAGCCAAGATTCTGGCACATATTCCAAGTGGATACTATTACACTGCCAGGGGACTTGGGCTGGGCTGGAGCCTCTACAGTAGTGTGTTTCAGTAGCTTTGGCAATTACACTAGGAAATAGGAAATTGTCATGAGAGGAAAATCTCAGCTTAAAGTATGACAATACTTTCTTCATTATATTTCCAATTGTAAATTAACCTCATAAAAATAAAGTTCTTGTCCCTTATGTTGAGTAAAGCCATACAATAAAGCGACATCTGTATCCAACATCAACCAATCCTAATTAGTGGACATCATACACTAAACTAGAGATGTCATACCAGTATTTCTCTTTTAGTAACAATACAGTATATATATCCATTTCTTCTCTTCTCCATCATAATATATATTGTAAGTAAAGACACCTACATCCTACTGTTCAATACCTATGTTCTGTGTAATCCAACATAAATCATCAGAAATATTTGGTAGAGTCCAACATACCCTGTACAATCTGACAACCCCTGTGTACACAGCTTGATGTACACTGTATCAATTGACATACCCTGTATAATCTGACATACCCTTATAATCTTGACATACCCTGTATAATCTGACATACCCTGTGTAATCTGACATACCCTGTGTAATCTGACATCCCCTGTACAATCTGACATCCCCTGTACAATCTGACATACCCTGTATAATCTGACATCCCCTGTATAATCTTGACATACCCTGTATAATCTGACATACCCTGTACAATCTGACATACCCTGTATAATCTGACATACCCTGTACAGTCTGACATACCCTGTATAATCTGACATCCCCTGTATAATCTGACATAACCTTATAATCTCACATACATGTGGATACAGTTTCTTCGTTTTATCTTGAAGATTGAAAAGTTGACATGCATTATAACAGTTTAAGCTGGACATGACATAGTGGTGACTTACCTTTCCCTGCATGATCATGCGTACTGTTAGCATTGTGGTGGGTGTCGTTTCTGTCTGCACCATTGTTTTATCTGTTGCCATGTCACGTATACCAATACAAAAAGGACCGTGTTTTCACACGTCAAGGGTTGGTGTGGAGGGGGGTGTCTACGGGACTACTACGGGAGTCCGGGCCTTCAGGCCTTTGTAGGGTATACACTGGGGTGTCTACAGTCTGTTAATCCTCCTGGAAAATATCAAAAAGAGGCAAAAATTAGTAAAATAACATACAGACAGATTTCAAGATAATAATTCGTAAAATTATTAAACAATTGTGCAAGGGTTTCAATTACACAATTTTCCAAACTTAAATTAACTTAAAAGTGAAAATTTAAATTCAGAGAAGCCAAGCCCAGGTTTTTAGTGTCATATACTGCAACTGTAAAGATTGATAATTAATACATTAATCTCGCGATAACCAAGTTATACTGATGATTCATCAGGAGGGTGTCAGTCTCGGTACCTTAGGTGAAATCTCTGGAAACGGTTGTTAATTAAACACCAAATTAATGGGGAATAAAATAACAAAAACAAAAAGAAATTTTAGAAAAGGTTCAAATAAACTTGTGGAGAAACCAAGACACTTCCAATACTTTCAAAATTACTACAGAAATCCCATTCAACTTGTATAGGCAATATTAAATACTTTCTATCTGTGCCGTGGCAGTCCCACACTGTGAATGAGGTACTAATGCCAACACCACAATAAAGGTTAATATAAAGTCAGGAACAGGCCAAAAATTCCTCACAAATTCAAGCCCTGCACAAGCACATGGTGACAAGTCTCCCTAGCATAGATTCTCCAAGTGCCAATCTGGCTTTGATTACGGTGCTCAACCAGGCCTTGGCTAACCTCAAACACAAAGTCACCACATGGCACAGCGTGACTTTCTCAACCACAAGCTCTGATACACAAGATTTCTATAAATCTTGGTTCAACAAATCAGAAATAAATGTTCTCTTCATAAAGAAGTATTCATATTCCAGCATCACATCAGATAATATGTATTTATCATCATCATTTCAGATTATATAATTGATCAATTAACTTAATGTATTATCTTATAAGCATTTTATACAGGGGTCCGATATCCAACCATCACAATGCAAAAAGTGCACAGTTCTAATTTTAAAAAGATATCATAATAAAGATTTAATCTTCCATCAAGTGGAGATGTCCTCTTATAAGCATACATTATATTTTTTGAAATAAGAGTAATATATTCCAACTTAAGAACTTGTCCACATCATATATGCAGATCGACCTGTTGTCAATTATTCAATAGAAATAAACTCACCAGTACCATAACACAGGAGTTGAATAACTTATAATCCAAAAATAAAAACTAACGTCTCAGCACAACATGTTTCTCCTGGTCGCCTACACACCAACATCAAAGTCTACAAGATTACACTGAGAGAAAGTCTAGGTAAAAAGTCCTTTACCTAACCAACACTAACGCCTGTGTCTCTCTTTGTAGGTGTATGCTGAAATGTCGCCACAATGAGCCATCGAGGGAATCCAGAGCAGCAACATCTGTTACAGTTACCAAGTCACCACATGCGTGTCCCCTCCCCCCCCTCCTCCACAGAAGTGTCCTCCCCCTCCTCCACAGAAGTGCCCCCCCCCCCCCTCCACGGGAGTAAGTGTATTTTGTGTGTGATATGAGATATCCCTACAACTTGTCAGTATATTATACCCTGTTTTCATCATACGGCATCAATCCCCATGACGACATGCCAAATAGCACACGTTAATATGTTGCTATTTTCTATCAACATTCTCCATTGAGCAATGTTAAAGTCTGCAGTCCTTTGGTGTATCTGTCATAACGTACACATTGCTGTAACACACTACAAATTAACATATGTCCTCCCATTACACTGTCCTTCTTTCTCCATTTTCTTACCTTTCTTAATTTTCCAGCTGTTCACTAAAAGATTTCTCTTTTCTCCTGGTCTGATTTTACAACAGGATTAAAATTTTCATTACATTTCCTTCATATTGTCATAAAACTCTTCGATATCTACTTAAAAATTTTGTTCAGTAAAAATTGGCGACGTAACCGACAAAGAATTTTAAAAAAAAATCTAAATTCACCCCCCCCCCCCTCCCCATTTTAAACAAAAATATAATATTTGTTTTATCAAATTCTAGATTGTTGTTGTATACTGTATATAATCACTAGTCCCTAATGTACCCATCCCCATCAGTCCCCTCTCCCACTGACCATAATACCCTGACCTGACCCACAATCTCAAACTGTCCTCTGTAAACAAATCACGATATTTCATGATCTTCTTCATGATTGGCTTGAGTAATTGACAAATCTCAATGACTCTCGTAGCTGGACGCACATTTCCCTTGGCATTTCTTTCTTCTACAAATAACACACAAGAAATCCATACATGTTTGTTGACCTGTCCAGTATTCCCAAACTTCTCACAAACATCATTACGATGAAAAGTACCCATGGTCAAATTTTTCTATATGAATTTTTACATGAAACATTAAATTTAATATCTATCTTTTAAATGTTACTTTAGTAATTCTCTAGGCTTGTAAATTGTGTGACCTTGAAATTATTTAGACAGTTTTAAAATCGTAACCGAATCGGAATTGTCCGCAATTAGAAAGCTCGTTGCGTGTCGACACGGCTACAAATCACACAAGGTCATTTCAATTTCTTCCCATTTCTAAACTCTCACAGTTAAGTTGTTCACAGCATCCTCATGTTTAAAGGCACTTGTGAGAAAATGGAAGATTTCACTTTTTACAGCTTAATTTCAGCAATTATATTTCTGTGATTAATTCTCCAGAGTAACAGTCTTTCAAAAGCTTTGTTTTTAATTTCAAACAATACTGAAAATTTTTCTTTTCTAAGTCGTTAGCAAAAATATGGCTGCTGTCACTCAAACTCAAGATGCCCCTAGGACATTAATTCTAGAATTTATAGCCCAATTCCATGTGACAATTTCTCATAATAGTGGTAACATCAGTATTAGAGACTAAAATTTAGGGTTATTCACCAAAATTCAACCTTCAAATTCATTCAACTCCATACATATTTTGAGTAACAAATATAGTTTTTAATTAATTAAACAACATCCTACTTATATTATTTATTTAATTAAGCAGAATTACAAAATTATGTAAAATTTTATTTTCAAATAAAAGAAGTCTAAATACATTGTATAATGAAATTATCTCCCTTGGAGTAAGTGACACTTTGTTGGTTGAATCTTTCTGTTTTCTTAGTTTTTTTGTTTGCTACATTTTGTACTTTTCTTTGGCTCATTGTTTTAAATTGAATACAAATTATTTGATAACAATTTACTACTGTTAAGCTGTCAATGGGATGATAAAAATATTGTATGTTTTTGATAAAACGGAAAATTTGAATGTTTGACAGAAAAGAGAATGAAATACACATAAATTATTGGCCTTGTTTAAGAAATAATATAGACTATATATTAAATAGAAGTTACAAGAAAACATGTTTGAAAATGATAGGTAAGGAAAACACAGGACGTGACTAATTGAGACACGGACATGATAATTTTATAACAGGACACTATATATAAACATACATTTTTTATCAGTTGTGTATCCCTGGACAGTCATATCTCCATGTACCCAGGAATAAACTTGTCTAGTACCTGATGATGTGGGTGGTTACATAGCTTCTGTACAGACACATTTTACAATGTCAACTCCTAATGTAAACTGACAGCCTTGTAACACTATCCTCATAGGCCTGTTACACTGTTGTATCTCTTAATGTCAACAAATAAAATTAATTAGCTACAGCAGTTTGTTGTCATTAACCTTAAATCCAGAATATCAAATCAGGTTTGAGTACAATAGATAGATAAATTATCTCTATCTTTGTGACATGGATACTCGATATAACAAAATGTCAACTATTAACCTAACAAACATAAACTGGTAAAACCTAATTATCTGTTATAACACAATACCAATTCCAGGTTTTTTTTTTATATCTGTTTGAAATAGATTAAAATCTTTGCTCTGTAGATTTCTGTGGGCATAAAAATGTCCCCACTCATCTTCAAACACATTCTATCTTTCAAATTTGTACTAAATTGATCTTGACTTTATACCTGGATTATACTGACCAGTGACTTACAATACTATACCAGGTTTATACTGACAGTGACTTACAATATTATACCTGGATTATACTGACCAGTGACTTACAATATTATACCAGATTTATACTGACAGTGACTTACAATATTATACCAGGTTTATACTGACCAGTGACTTACAATATTATACCAGGTTTATACTGACCAGTGACTTACAATATTATACCTGGATTATACTGACCAGTGACTTACAATATTATACCTGGATTATACTGACCAGTGACTTACAATCTAAGCATGTACCACTGGACACCCGACCCCAACAGAATGAAATCTTGATATAATCCTTCTGTACTATGTAATCCTGTTCATCCAGAGCCGATACTTGACCCCTGACACAGCCACCTACATGAGCTGTGATTCCTTTCTAATCGATAGATAAACCAGGACATTAATTAAGTATTCACAGCAACTTCACATACAATCATCAATATCTATATATCTGCTGTACAACTGGGAGCAGTCAGCTGATCTGTCCAGCTTTTCATCACCAATGATCCAGCCATACCTAATATACCAGTAAGTCATTAGACAGCTGTGTGGGGAGATGATGCAGTGTCACATTAAACTCAATTCAATGTGAGAAGCCAATTATCACCAGGGAAATTCTGATAAAATACAATCAAAGAACATGTACCACTCACCTGTTCTGCGGAGTAGACCTGAACAACAAGCTCTCCATCATGGATATATACCTGATGTACCTACCCCACTATCTACATCCACTGACTGATCGCCGACTACAATTACTGTCACCATCTGATCAATACTAACATTGAACAGCTCTGACTGGATCAATACCGTGTAACCATACTCCCATTCTCATAATCAATCTCTGTCATGTACAATTATGAGCAGTTGTTTTTACACACAGTAAAAATATTTATCTGAAATAATGATTCCATATGACAAATATTTCATCTGCAATTGTAATCATACATAACCACATACAGCCATACGGCCGTGTAGAAGCAGTTTGTTGACAAATCTGTTTTAAGATATAAGACAATGTTTGATGGATTGACTATCAAAATCTCTAACTCATAGGTAAATGTTTTTTCTACAGAACTATACCGAAAGTTTGACCATCACACTTTGATGGTCACATAAGAACAATATGTTCCTTCTGTTGGACTGAACATTTGGCCTTCACACACCCTTACCATTGTAGACTACACGTTTTCACTGACTAGAAAATATTATTCTTCCACTGTGTCAATACATAAGCAGAGTTGGGTATTTCAGCGTGAAAAACCTTCCAGAAGCAGTTCTCCATGAATGGACAGATGCTGACTGATCTTGTAGGGATATGGTGAGGAGAATTCCAATGCTACCTGCTGTCAAGAGCCAGTATTGGACCAAGCCTAGTCTGGTAGTGATTTAGGAAAAATTCCTTTGGCCAATCACTGTCAGCACTGGGCTATAGGGGCGGACATGTGTTCTATGGGAATCTGTAGTAAACATTCTACGATTCAGCTGACCCATTATTGGTATCATTTTAAGATCATCTGCAGTTTTTGCTGTGAAATAAGCCAACTGCCATTGGCAGAAATTGATTCTTTTAATTAATCTTGAAAATCCAAAACAAAAATAGATTAATACTAATTACCATAAATTCCATACAAGTTTTAAATAACACAAATTTAACAATCAAAATACTTATTAGAACAGTAAGTTAACTTGTAAAGAAATATACTTACATAGTACAGTGCAACTTCCGAAAACCGAACCTTCTAAAAACCGAACACCTCTGAATACCGAACGAATTGTCATTGTACGGAATTGGTCCTTCTTTATTACAGTATTAAAAAACTTCCAAATACCGATCCCTCTGAATTCCGAACACCGAACTGATTTTGTGTCCGGTTCCTGTTAAAATATACCAAAAATTACTTCTGAAAACCGGCCTTACCTGGGCGATTATGACACGAGGTCAGGCCAGTCAACCGTGAAACAACAACTGTGACGGGTATTGTGTGAAGCCTTATTGTCTCGGGACCTACGTAGGTGATTTGTACAGGTATCCAATATATACCCCAAGGGGGCATTATGACGGAAAGCCTAGTGTATAATCAACACGACAATTATGAAACAATGCCACACTTCATTGAAGCGCGTCGGTTCGTTTATCTTCTCAATGCAAGTAGAGCTAGAAGCCTGAGTTTCGCATTTAATTTAAATGAGGCCCAAAAGGGGTTGTTTTCGTAAAGAAGCCCGTGATGTTTTTTTTAGACAACAGCGATGTCAGAAATACGACCAGTATCATCTGATCAATTGTAATTGATATTGAAACAAAACATCTTCACACCCTTTAATATTATTTGATGTGTAAAATATTCTGTATCGGACTATTGGCCCCATCCACATGACGAGGCTTCACCGGATGTAACAAAATGTAGGCCGATCATAAAGTGTAGTTGTACATGTGAAAATACTGTTTAAAACTATTGTTATAGTCATTTGCCTTTCTTATATATTCTGCAATATAAACATCGATTAACTTTCATAATATGCATATTATTCAGAAAATCCAAATTGTCTAAGTATGTACGTGCCGTTTTGGAATCGGGTGCATTCTAATAAAACATCGTCCAACCAATTATATCCGGAATTTGACCGGTCATTTTTCGATCAACTTCTCCAAACCGAACCCTCCATAAACCGAACAAATAGTCATGTCCCATGCATGTTCGGTTTATAGAGGTTCCACTGTATATTGATACTTTGACATCAAATCTTTGTTATATTTTGCTTTTGTTTAATTTGGTTCAATTAACAATATTTCATCAACTGAAAGGATATTTACCACACTAAGATCCTCAATTATCTCTCCCCATCACTGACATCCATACTACAATACATCTCGCACAGATCCAATTAATTAGTGACAGATTTCTTTTTTATTTCTCTTCAGGCTGCATTTGCCTTTTCCAACCTTGCACCATGCAAACTCCCAATAAAGCTAACACTGATCACAGAAAGAAGTGTACAATTGGGTACAGGACAATCTGTTACACGTCCCCACACGAGTCCCCACACGAGATGTACCAATAGATATCATACATCATCACATGTACAGTGAGAGTTGATCAGTTAAAGTTAACAACAAAGTATGTCACCAAATCTTATAAAACGACAGATGATGCCCTCGTTAGGCAGGTGACAAACTTGCAGAAAGACAATCATAAATGTTGGTTGATCAAAAAGGTATTTCTGCTCATTATCAGGTTAGGGAAAATATATTACACCTGATTACATTTATATAAATACGTACCCTTTTTTAATTAGTTATTGTGTCGTGTCCAAAGATCAGTTTTGACCTTTTGACTTTGATGAATGTAATGTGTGAAATTTTTACCTTACACAGATTCTGGATAGGTAAAATATAGTGATGGATATAATGCTAACATACATTGTAGACTTAAAGTTCCAGTCCAAAATTATGTCATTATCAATCAGTAACCTACAGGTATAGTATAAAGAATTCAATATACCAAATCTGTTTTTCACAGGTAGGAGATTTCCGTCAAGTATATGCAACAGGTACAAATACTACAAATACCAATCGGAAGTAAATCCTTGGTTTTGTTAGAACTGAATACTAAGACGGTAATCTGACGGTAGAATCTGACTTTAGTTGACGTGTTGGGATTAAGATGTGGCCAAATCAATGAAATAAACAAGCTTAGTTTCTCCAACAAAGGAAGTTTCTCCATACAGATTATAACTAGAAATCTCGACTCTAATCCACTAACGAAACATTTCAACCTGTTTTCATCAGAATCAATCAACTGGCAACAATCTACAGCCAAATATTTTCTAGACCAGAAAACAGACTATGACTGATCAGTGCGTGCTTAATTTAGGTGATCTGTTTATACAAATTACAAATCAAAAGTTAAACAATGCATTACCAAACCAAATGACACTTCTTTCTTCTGATACAGGATTTATAATGGACACATATTTATTTCTTAAATTACACATATTCATTTGTTCTAAGATTCTATAAGATGAATTATTGAAAAAATATTCTAGTATGAACAAATATCTTACAGATTTATCATCCTTGTAAAAATAAACATCATATAGCCTGGATTGAACACTGTTTTTATTGCGATTACTGTGATATGAACGCAATGGGATACAGAAATATTCTATTTCGCGCGTAAGATAAGACTTAATTCTTTAACAACAAAACCAGAGAAATGATCAGCTGTTGACAAGCATTATTAGGTACCTACAATATGTTATGGATTTTGTCATCATATTAAACAGAACCCTTCTTTACCGCTTCACAAGAAAGATAATTTGAAGTTCCTCCATAATCACCGATTTAACGACTAAATATGGATTTTGCTGTACTTTCCTCATAGAATCAATATATTGTATGATTATCCCTTTCTTACTTACAAACTTGACATTTAGAAAGTTCATTATATCATTTGGGAATGAGACATTTTATCCAATACAAATTTTATAGATAATGAAGATTAAATATTCAAGAAGTATTATGAGTATACAATATACGTTATTTATACACATATTCTTGACCAAAATAGTCCTTTCAAGGACCATATACCAATTAAACTTCTTGTAGAAATTATATACAAGGCATAGAAATATTTCTTCATTGACAAACTTATGAGTTACTAGTGTCAATCTTGTAAGAGTGTTCTCTTTTCCAGTTAACCTCCATTGTCAATGAAAAAGCTGATCAACATTCATTAAAAACTAGAATAATCAACTCTCATAAAAGATATAAATGTTATACTGATAGTTTTTTTGTATGATTTCAGACCAACTTTCACTTACAGCTGGAAGTATTAACTCTCATAAAAGATATAAATGTTATACTGATAGTTTTTTTTGTATGATTTCAGACCAACTTTCACTTATAGCTGGAAGTATAAACTCTCATAAAAAGATATAAATGTTAAAATACTGTTTGTTTTCTTCTATAACTTTAAAAACATGTATCATTTTAACGAGAAAATCCTTCCCTTTTTATGGTAAAATTTTGACAACTAATGCTTTTCACATGAAATTTCATCAATTTTGCCAGATTTTGTCAGATGTTTTTTTTTTAATTCAAACTAGTTCAAGTGTCAGGGATAGTCATCATAACTGTGTCAGATATACATTATTTACCGTCCAGAAGAGTTAGTTATCACAAACACCTGGAGGTGCTAAGTAACATTTAAGAATGAGAATACTTTACTATAGAAACAGATATACAATATCTGTGGATCAGCTCATCAATTACATGTTGTATTATTTTTGGAAGAGGTCCTTATATATATAGTCTTACTGAACACAAGTTACCAAACCAACTGGCATACACCAGACACAATCATTTTTATATGGATAACACAAGATTGTGTTTTGCAAAAGAATTTCAAGAAATATACAAACCTGTTTACAGTGAAATGTGGTCATCATTATCTATATATACATTTATCTACTGAATGATAAACAAGTCCTTACCTATCTCTACAGCTGGTGGCCCTTCATATGACAGGAAACGCTTGGTGACTGACCACTCTGCTTAGATTCTACATTTGACCAGTCCAGATATAACTGACCAACACAGCAGGGGGATTATCAACACCTCACTAGGGTGTTATAGCCTCTCTGGACAACCCTACTGGACTAATGAACTCACCCTAAGACAGAGCTGACCAAATCAATAGAGATAATTTGGGGGGAGGGAAGGTAGGCACTGCAGGTGTGTCTCACCTGGATAGTGTCAGCTGTATAATACACAGCCTCTGTAACAGGAACTCTTAACTCTCAATGATTTCAAATACCAGACTATAATGTGTCAAAACTTGCATGTCATATGGATATCTATAATCAGGAGAAGCTTGATTTAAATTCACTCATTATTTGTTTCTTTTTTGTTTCTTTTTTTTTTTCAAAAATAAACATCAAGACTTTCTCTAATATCAAAACAACAACTTCATAGGTGTATATTTCTTACCTTAGCAGCCAAGGTTTAAGTTATTTTTTAACAGTCTCCATCATCTAAATTCAAAAATCTTTTTGAATTCTTTTTATTCCTCAACCTTGCACCAATGCAGTGGTTAAATTTAAAAGCAATATTGTACTGTTTTTTTCCTACTAGTAAGGACTATATGAAAGTTTGAAGAATATGGCAATTTTTTTTATGGACTTTCTATTCCATTTATTCAAACTTCAGTATTAGTATTATTTGATAACATGTCATAGAAAACGGACATGTATTTTTTCAGGGATTAAGCTGAGAACATGTCTATACAGGCTAGTGTCAATATAACAAATACCCCAATTATATGCCTTCCACTTAATTACTTATCATTAACTTGAACTCTGACCCTGACCTACCTGACCAGTTTACCTGTATATTAACGTTCACCTTGATCCTTGACCTACCTGTGGTGACCCTATAGATTGTATGTGGCTATTTTTAGTTCTTCCATATAAAAGTGTTAACCAATAGTTCCATATTCATTTTGAGTAAATGATTAATTACATATTGGTGTGTGTTAAAATAAATATGAAATATGTGTAAGGCTTATACCAGAGGATGTCATAATATTTGGCGCTGAATTGGGGAAAAAAGTTCACAATATACTGTTAAAAAGTCATTGAGAATTTACATCTGAATTCTCGCATATTATATATATATATCTCACAATAATTTGTAATTGATTTTCCTGCATTTTTAATATGGAATCATTTTAAAAGTATAGGTGATGCTAATTCATCTTTTAAAATAAATTTAGACCATATATTTGCAAATTCTGATTTTTTCTGAAAATCAATTTCCATATTTGAATTTTTTTTTTTCATCAAGAAGATAAAGATTCTAAAACAGAGTATGGTTCTATCGGTGCAAAAGGAAAATATTGACAGCCTTTTGTGGTGTTTTGTGTACCATTCCAAGACTAGGGTAGCCTCAATATAGCTAACATTGAATATCCTTCACAGCTCTTAGGTTAGCTCTGGGACCAGTGTGTCTAAATCAGAGAGAGACCATCGACATAAAACTGTCCCAGCAGTCGGTCCAAGTCAGGTATACCAGTGATTATGGGGACAGGGAACAATTACAGCCGGCTCTGGCTGTTACAGCGCAGTCACTAATGGTAGTTATTCCTGTAAAGCCTGTATATACAGCCCCCAGTCCACCCTAGGCCACACAGAATATCCCCCTCACCACTAACAACTTTACACTAAAAAGTCTCAAAGTGTCAAGTAGCTGTAATTATCTGGGTTTAGTCTGAACTCTATGTGCAAATAGTGCTACCAACCTGCAGTGATCAAATTTCTGGTCATAGCCATTTTGAATCGAGGATGAATGGTGGTTTAATGGGCCACCAAGTAAATAAGTCTTATAATCAAATTTATTGGGCAGTTACTGTTAACCAACAGCAAGGATACTAAACCTAAGGGTGACAATTCTAGGACTTCACAGCCCAATATACCAACCATTATATGATGCTGTTTTATTGTCTCTCACCAACGTGTACATCGAGATACAGTGTAACATTGAGCAGAGCCTCGATCATCACTCTTCTTTTTAAACCTGGTACCTATGACCTCATCTCAGGCCGCTAAGACAAATTAACTTATGATGCAATTTGATGTCCTGGCAGAAACTGTCTACCAGTCGCAGTGTGGTACGTTCCCTTCCATCGGGATGGCACACAGTGTTTCTAAATTGTCCTGTTTTACAATAATACTAAAACAAGACTACCATACAGGTAAAGGTTCGTCTGACCCAACAAACTGATGAATACAGCCTGTATATGGGTGGTGATCACCTTGTCAAAAACTAACACTGGTGGCGAATTTCAATTTCCCTGTTTGGTTCTAAAATCTAAAATGTAGTACACCACAGATACAACTGTTTTGTGGTATTCACCGGTACTACTATATATTATATACCTACATCTATTCTGTTGCTGATTGAACTGTGACATACAATAATCAAATATAATTTTTACATACAGTATAAATTACAGTATATAGATGCTGGGACTTCTGGAACAAGATGTTTAATCAGGGCCTTATATATTTCAAAATTCAAATTTTGCTGTAATATGAAAGATGTGTATGTTGCCTTCAAATGGTAATGTCATGATATAATTGAACATTTCCATTATCCCCTCCCCTGATACATATGCCCAGGTTTGAGCCATCCAATTATCACTTTCTAAATTGAATTGTCAAACATTCCTACAATCCATTACATTAATAAGAACATTTGTTCATTTATAAAACTACACAACAGTTACCATGATAACCTCAGGCAATGCAACCTTTGACCTGGAGATAAGTTCCGAGATAATGGCCAAGGTGATTATTGATTGGACGGTGGTTTATTGTTTCGGTGTGATGCTGGAGATGATGTAGGTACCTGTTCGTAATTGCGCTATTTCCTGTCTTGACAGAAAGCGACCATTTTCCTCAACTGATATTGGACAATTACAGGAAATTGGATCGTTACCTGGTAAGGAAATCATTAAATTCAATTTCTTGGTAGATCAAATGATGACTAATGGTTGGTCATGTTGTCTTTGTCTACTGCCTTCCTCAGCAAATTCAGCAGCTTCATTAACGAGGGGACATTTGACATGAGAGAATATGGATGCATCTTGTAATGTTTACAACCGCACAGCGGCTGCATCTCCAGCACACCAGTTTTAGTATCTAGTGCATATCTTGATGAGAGACAAGAACCCGTAATACTTGTGAAGTAACACAACAATCTACTTGTATAAATACTTGGCTATACCTTCTGGGGTTATAACAATACGGAGAGCATTTGGAGAGCATTTACGTGGTGATGTACCTGCATAACACTAAGAATATGGCACATGTGTTCAGTACTGAATGTTTATAGTCAGTCATTGGAGGAAATTAAAGCAAGAACTCTTGTATGACTGTTGGTATTGTAATGCTAACAGGAAAACATTTACATACTTGTACTAGTAATTCTATGCAAAAAACATTTCTGAGTTTAGTAACAGGTTTATTACTAAATTGCAAAAACTCTGTTATTTTTTTCAATATTTGTTATCTAATAAAGAAATTTTTGAGTATCAGAAAATGAAGTAAGGTTTAAAATTCAATAAACATGAAATCACTGGCAAGTTTTAATTGAACATATATAATTATGAAAATTATCTAACCCAAAGAAATTTTTACGAAAGCCTTTAATTATGTTGTAAATAAGGTAAATTATCATTATGATTCTGTACTAATGACTTTATCACAGAAGACTGTCAGGAATAAAGGTCCTATAACCACAATTATTTGGATGTGAGGTTGCATCTAATTGGCAGAAAATGGTCTAAACATGATGTGACAGAGCCTGTCATTGGCTGATAAGACCACCATCAGTTATGTATATAGGAATATGCACAGACATGAGGTATCCATTGGTTTTACTCTGGGCAGAACATTTTCCTTGGCACACACCCATCCTAATAAATCACGCCATAGATCACTGTACACAGAAATCAAAATGTCTGTGTCCCAGGACATCAGGATGATATCAAGTATAAGTCAAACGAATATTTGTTGTCTATAGACTATTGACAATTTAAGTTATTTTAATCCAAAGGATTTTTGGGATAGCCTAAAATATGGGATAGCCTAAAGTTAATTATGCTGTAAATAAGGTAAAATTATCTATTAATTTTACTTGGGGCTCCCAACCCTGGTAAGCTCCAACCCTGGTATTTCTCAAATAATGCTGGAGGATTAAAAATAATTTTGTTAAAAAAAGAGAGAGTGAAAGTTAACTAGATCAAAATATTCTGACTAATTACAATCCAATATATTTACTTGATTGCCATGCAGTGTAGATTTTCTACATATGATAAGGGGTGTGAATTCATAACTAAAATTTCTGGACGAGAAAAGATTTTTTCCCCTACTTGACAATAAAAGACATTACATATTATCTAGATACTGATTAGATGCAATAATTCACACATTTTGTTCAATAGATTTCAGTCCGATCTTGCGTGCCATATTCAAGTATCATGCGTACAGAGTTTCTGCTGAAGGAGATTGCCCACACTAGAACGAGTTGTAACAATTATGTCAATTGATTTTATCCAAGATTGTGAAAGCAATCTTCTAATCCAATCCCAGCCTGTTGCCTCTGATCTGTTGATTTTCTAAATTTTATCATAAGCTGCTGAAACTATTTAGGCCTTTTTTATCCGGATTTTCCCTTCGATCTATCCAGTGGCAATAATACTCAACTTTCCTGATAGAATATATTATTATTCTTTCTAAGTATTGGCCTCGTCAGTAACATTATCACACATTTTTGCAGTCTTTAGGTTTGTTTGTTTATAAGTACAATCCTACGAAATCTGATATTAAGTGTCCAGCTGTTGTACTGACTTATCAAGAAGCTTTAGGTGTGGCCAGTTGTTGTCAATACAACAACTTTCCTCGGTCTCCATTGTGTTTGAATTGAATGTAAAACAACTTGACTGTGAGTTTTCCCATTTTCCTCTCCTGTTAGTTATTCACAATGTTGCAGTCAGACACAGAAATCAAAGGCCAATAAGATGGTTTTTATGAATCATCAGAAAAAAGTCATAATGCAATTTTTGATAGCAACATCTATTTTCTTGATTTTCTTGAAAAACAGTTTCATGACTTTAAAACATTACCGGGGTATGTACAACCCCCGTAATCAAAGCACACATATCTGGATCATGTCATTTTTACAATGTATTTTTATCAAAAAATAAAAAATAACTTTTCACCACATGCAATGTAAATCTGTATAACAATGATAAACGGTAGAATACCTACATCACACCAATCTGTCAGTGTACTGGTCCCCGAGGCAGGGTATCTCATCCTAATCTGATAAAGAGCATTATCTGGCAACTAAACACACACAACTGAGGAGAACTGATTGTGAACAAGCATAGCACCAGACAATGTAGCATCTCGACAAGTCGTGTTACAGATAACCTAAAACAATATAATGTCAGACCCACATGCTAATGTAATACATGTTTTACAAATGTCCTAAGCTCACCCTCAACAACATCTACATGTAGTTGATGCCTCAAGGAATTTTTTTAGGGGACCCCATACATGTTGCCCTGAATTACAACTGCTCCAATCTAATCAAAACCCTTGGGTGGTCATGTAGCGCATTGGTAACTCACATCTATCATCAAGACACCCAGGGTTACTTTGATTCCCCGATCAGACATGAAAAGGTACGGGGTTATACCTGTCTGACCACGTGGGTTTCTCTGGGTATAATCCAGTTTCCTCTCATCACAAGACCAATTGCAAGCTTCCATTGGGGCCAAAAAACCTGATTAATTTCAGTTGATAAACTGGCTTCAAAATTATTGTAATATCAATTCAGTTTATAGTTTAACCTAACCCTTACAACTTCAGACCTTTAAATATGTTTAAAAATTAGACCCACCATTAGGGACTGCTGAACAGGAAGATCAGAAACTACAAGTTCCTTTTTATCCTATTTCAGAGAACAATATCTGAACATTTTCCAAAATGTATATTTGTATGCCATGATGTCATAGCAAAACAGCTTCTGGGATGTGATACACTTACTCACTATATAGTGAAGATATATGTATGTACATAGATGTATGTACTGTTGTTATAAGTGTATTACAGCAGCAAACAAAACAGTGATAAGACAGTCAACAATCATTCCTATTGTTACAATTTCCAGGTAAAATAATTGTTTAGAATATACTCCAAAATGTTCATGCTCAGTTATATATTATAACTTTACATTACAAATTGTGTTATCTCTAACATACAAGACAGGAAGGAATTCTAACCTGAATGTTATAACTAAAGTCCAGTCAGTCTTGATCAAGGTACATCCAGATACTCCTTCAGTCCAAAGTTGTATGACCAGCTGAACAGGGGAAAGCCAGATTGGTTAGGAAGCCATGGGGAGTCAGAGTTACAATGAGGCCAGAGTAATGTAGTCACAGGGGGAAGGAAGGGACAGAGTGGTCCCTACAAGGGTCATTATCTAATCATGCTGCTTGATGGCTATCTGGAGAGGATGATACCCCTATGTGATGGACACTGTTATACCATAAACACATTGAACTCTGACCCTCTCTGATATCATACTGTGAGGAAGGCAGACAGGACAAGATATTCTGACCTGCTTTTTATACTTTGTCTTACACTGTCAATTTACCTCACGAGTCACTCATGGAGTCACTTATACCTCACGAGTCACTTATACCTCACAGAGTCACTATACCTTATTGAGAGGCAAGCAATGTACCTCACGAGTCACTCACAGAGTCACTTATACCTCACAGAGTCACTATACCTCATGAGTCACTCACAGAGTCACTTACACCTCACGAGTCACTCACAGAGTCACTATACCTCCCCGAGAGGCAAGCACTGTACCTAACAGAAAGGCAAACATTATTCCTCATGAGTCACTCACAGAGTAACTTATACCTCACATTGTAAGTATACCTCATTGAGTCAATAACCTCACAGGGTCGCTTACCAACCTGAGGCCACTCCTACACATTTCCCATTGTGTTCTATATCCCCTACAGTGACATACTTATTATACAGTAATAATAATAACAACTTTATATATACCAGGTAATCTATCAGTACCTCTACTTCATAATCATATAATACATAACACAACTTATACCTACCCAATCAGTTTACTCCTGTGTCTTAACCAAAACCTGCAGATACTGTGTTGGTGTCACCGATTGGTTAATTAAGGAAGCTAGACACTGTCTCCATGTCACTGATTGGCTAATTAGTGAAGCGTGATGGATTAGGAAGCTATCCCTGAGAGGATTTCTCCCTAGTTGCAGCCATTTATTATCATTAAGGTATAACCCAATGCTCTTAGATCCAGGGTAGAAATCCTTTTCAAATTCTTCAATGATAAATGGTACCTGAAACTTTCCTGCTTATTCGATGTACTACAAATGCTGTTTGTCACAAATATAAATATGACTTGAAAAATAATATAAAAAAAATTGAATAATTTTGATTCATTTTGTATTTTCTTTGTTCGAATTTATTTTAAATGATTTATATCTTTTCTTTGTTTAAATTTACATGTTCAGTACAGAAACATTTATTTTTCCAAAGCTCTAGGTATAAGTCTTTGAGCATACAAAGCTTTAAAGTTGTGTAAATAAATCTTTAATTTCAAGAAATTTCAAATGGAAACTGATACATTGGACAAAATCTATTTACCATAATTTTCATATTGGCACCACAAATTAAGATATTTACCTGAATTCACAAACCCTTTCAATAGATTGATATCCACAAACTTTGGAAAAATCATCTTCAAAGACAGCATCATATCACTATATGTATTTAATTATGTTTAATTCTGGTACTTTTCATCAAAAATAAAAATGAACAGATGTCAAAATGGAATCAATTCTAATGAATGAAAATTGAAAAATGCCTTTAATTTACATAAGGGGACTGAATGAAAGCTTGCAAAATCAAATTTTGATAACAACAAAATAAATATTTACAGGTACCAAAATTCAGCAGCATTATCTTCATCTGGAACTTCCTTAGATTTACCACAAGTTTGGCCACTTGGTAATAATAAGTCTGATTCCAAACCATCTGTTCTGGGATTATTTATGTTTATAAGACACTAACATCCAGAAAGAATTTGAGACAAGAAAAATAACAGACATCCTCGTCCCTCCCATCTGTTGTAGGACAATACATTAGTCCATCATCAAATTAAATATTAAAAAAAAAAGGTTTACTACATTTCATTTGGAAATTTCAAAATTGTGCATTTCTTTCTTAAAATATAATAACCTGATCTTGATTCCTTATGCAGAAAAAAAGTAGAATTTCATGTACATTTGTATATCGGAATTGTAAGAACCACACAAGACTTAATTGATATTCAAGCATTTTTTATACACAAGGATTTCCATGTAAGTTACATCTAAAACCAATCAATATCTAAAATCTAATACTATTTTATCTTCGACTTAACCAATTAATATAATGACTGTTGATATATATATATCAACCCTGATGAAAGTGATATCTAAATCATTTTTGCACAGGGCAGATTTCACAATTTTTCAAAACATGAATGAATATTGGCTTTTGTCATACTAAAAAAAAATCAATATGTGGTACATCAATCGTAAACATTTTCCAGCTTAACCAGCATCATTATAGTACATTTTTATATAACATGAAGACCCATTTTGAAAGATATTCTAATTGAAAAATGTCAACATGGGAACCAGACGAAACCTTTGTATGATAGTGGGGTTAACTGTAATTAGTGTTAATTACAAAGGGTTATTTAAGGTAGCTGGCATGGATGGAATAGGAGCTTGGGGACCAACAGGAAATTAGGATCAGGTATAAGAAGGTTATTTTCTACAGGAAATGACTACAGTGTAATGAGGACTCAGAGTGTGGACCTGAAAGCCATCAGATAATATTTCGAAAAAGATCACGGTGAACTGTTAATTGGCAAAAGTCATCTAACTATCAAAGAGGCCCTACTTGTCATAAAACACAGCTAAATGACCTTCAGCAGAGGATAGCATCAGATGCCTTGTTTGTCAGTAAAGAGGTCAGACAAAACCCAAGTACATCATTATAATTCTATGTCTTTGTTCAAAGATATATACACAACATGGACACATTTTTGCAGCCTCCTACCATTTTCCTTTGATTTTCCAGATATTCTCTCCTATTCCAAGAAGGAAAATGGCAGTACACCCAGCAAAGCATGCTTTATTAAAATTGTACCTGGATGTGCTGTGACAATACCTGAAAGGTTAAGCTTTGTGTAAACAATGATATGGCTTCGTCATACAGTACAAGTACTCACATGATCTGCCTGTATCATCCTCCAAAGATTTAACAGATTAAAAACATCAGAAAATTGTCCTCCTACAAGACATCGTCATTAAAAAAAAAAAAAAAAAAAAAACATCTTTTTTGGGTCACAGTGTCCCAAGTTAGTGACCTACTTAATTTTTAGGTCATACTGTCCTAGGTTACAGATATGGAAATTAATATTTTAGGTACACTGACCCAGAAGATTTATTAACAGCCTATTTGCATTAATTCTCCTGAACAATGAACCTCTTTCATCTGTGTTATATTAGTTTAATGACAATCAAGGCATATTCTGCAACATGTAGCCTATTTTCTTCAGTTCATAGAAAAATCCTAACAAGCTTGTCTCCCAATCTATATCATATTTCACTCTAAATTGATGGGAATCTTGCAAAGGAGGACCAGACTGAAAAACAAAAGACTGAAGACGGCACATCCCAAATTTTAGTATTCAAAGACATTGCTTGCCTTCAGAGAAACTGTTGTCTGATGGCTACCAACACCAGTCGTTTGATGTGTCCGTTATGTCATGTAATGAGGAGGAACTGCTCAATGTCAAAGGACCTCCACCATATTAATTGTGGAGAGGAGTTGAAACAGCACATGGCAAGGAGTTGACGAAGGAAACAACTATTCCATACCTCAAGTTAAAAGCTAATCATCACAGAAAGATTTCCTGGGTATAAAAACAATGGACCCAACCTCTGTATGTCATCCTCAGGTTATAGGCCATGGTTATTAGGGTAACTTCAAATCAATTAATCAATGTGTGTATATAATATGTTCATTAGGATAAGATATCAGTAAATAGTGTGTGTAATAGTATACAAATCTTGGCCACATAGTTAAAGAGGTACCGACACCATGCTCCACAACTCTCCAATGTAACATGTCAGCTTTACTGAGTTCACATACACGTAAAGATAGTTTTTCGAGGATATTATAGAATTGAGAAAAAAAGACACCTTGAGTCTGTTTCACATTTTTCACAAAAAATTTTTTTTTCTTACTTTACACCCTTTTTGCTTTTAATGTTTATTAAAACCACAAAAATTTCAACCACTGACAAAGAAGGCCAACTTTGCAGATTTCCTCATAGAATCTACATCAAATAATGGAAAACATCAAACAATAATGGCAAGAATATTTACAAAATAAGATTCTTTTATCTAATTCTATCAACAAACTTCAGACCCATCACAGATCACCTTCCTACCAACATGATCACTGTCATAAACAATATCTGATAGGAATATTTTGTTGTCTTGTCAGACTCCTTCTCCAAATGAAACAAAAGTGGAGTTTTAGCACTCTAATGAGACAATTTTTATGAGTGGAAGAGGTACATTTTATGGAGACTAATTTCTCAGTACCCATGTTCGACAGAGGAGGGAGGGAACACCATGGCTAATGGGCATCAATTTTTGATGATAGCCTGGACCATTACACTGTCCTCCCTGCTGGTAACTAGGAGGACAAATCAATGTGTCAGGTTTAGATCTGGGGTAGGACGCTTCAGGTCTTATGTCTGGACTACATCTCTCATACAGAGCTAGCCATTTCATAATTCCTTGTATTATGATCCGTTAGTCTTAATATAAGTTTATACTGACTACTAATCTTAAATGTGATTTATGGAAAACTGTAGAACAGTTTTAAAAGTCCTTAAATCCAACTGAAAAAAATTGTATGCAGATGGACTCTC
This sequence comes from Pecten maximus, assembly GCF_902652985.1. Lineage (NCBI taxonomy): Eukaryota > Metazoa > Mollusca > Bivalvia > Pectinida > Pectinidae > Pecten > Pecten maximus. Next base: position 31,166,381 of record NC_047016.1, on the reverse strand, counting down.
AGGCACAGTTATTTTTCATTTTCAACAAATTGATTTCTTATGGAAACTTAGACATGTTTCCCATAAGAAATTTATTTGTTGAACATAAAAAATAAATAATAATTGATACCTGAGAATCCATCCATCTGCATACAATTTTTAAACTTTAGTGAATATAGCCATGATAAGGTGCTAACCAATGTGTATTTTTTATACATGGGGAGAGTGGGGTGGGGGGGGGAGAGAAGTTCCTGGGTGGGGTGGTGTGGTGGTGTCACCAGGGGAGATGTTTGTGTGTGTATGTAGGGAGAAGGGGGGGTCTTCCTCTGTCTGCTGTAATCCCTATATATGTTACACATTTATGTAAATCCTAGTGCTGCACCAGGATGCCCTGTTGGGTGTATCTCTAACACTACACTGATAGCTTGTTAATTAGTGTAACCTCCATGCTCTCCTTTTCTCCCCCTACATCAACACTGCTGAGGAAAACAGTCCTTACCATCTGTTTCTGTGGATAAACACCCTGTTATCAGCATGGAATCTGTGTGGACAGATGATTTTTGTGTTTTCAGTATGAAATCATTCTTAAAATATTAACAGCTATATTTAACAACCAATATGACGGTTTTTGCACTTTACTTCTCAAATGAAATAAATAGATATATCATATATGCATGTCTTAGCCACGGTGTGCTGTATACATTAATGGTATTTAAATGACTGTTATTTAAGTTTGAATGTGGTAAAGGGGACTGCTTTGTCCTCATCAATTTCTTTCTACTCAAACTTAATTGAATCTATAGATTTATGTCCAAGGTTAATAATATCAAACTCCCTATTCCCCTATCCCTTATATCTTGGCCTTGAGACACGAGAAGAATGCCACTTATTCACAAATGTATGTAATGTATCTTTGCAGAGACAGCCCACACAGATTGTTCCTAAATACAAATTAAGCAAGCTTGTTTGTCAATACAAATACGTATATCAATCTACATGATGTACTGGAGTTAATCAAGACACCATGTGAAAAGCTTAGGTTGTCTTCAGTTTCAAATCAAACATTGAAATACATTTCACATACGATGCATGAACAATGACAATATTTGGGGTCAAATTTAAGATAAATTCAATTAACACATTAATTAGATTAACTCATTAAAAAAAATTATCAAATAATTTACACCTACATAATGTAAAACAGTAACCAAATCATACATTTTTATCTCAATCTGGTCTTGAACCAATTTACTTTAACACACACATATCAAAGCCTAAAACATAAGATGAAGTGTTGAACAGATTATGTATAATTTGCTAGGAAAGATAAAATTTGAAAGTGATTCCTTGTATGGAATAAGCTGTCAGAACCAGACAAGATGTTGACATGATGTTAGTGTCGTGTCCTGCTGCCTGACACACTTCTCAGAGATCAATATACATTTCACAAGTAATTATAACACACACTTGGCTGTCATGATCCTCCTAATCCAAACAGTTTTGGTGTCTTTGTCTCCCTAGGGGTCCCTTCCCCTACCCCAGGGGACCTATAGGTATAAAGTATGGTTGGGTAGGTGGCAGATCATTGGAATTTCACATCAACGGGTCACACAGCTGAAAAGGAAGGACTGAAGGGGTGCCCATCTGACAGCAGAGTAACATCTTAATATCTCAACATATGTTGAAAGTCCCCTGGGCAGTAATAATGGGGATCAGGTTTCTTTTAGGTGTAAAGGAACCCTACCATTTACAGTCAAACCAGGTACCCTCCCCTAAGGAGCTATCCTGGTATGTTACTTTGACATTTATGTTAATGAACAACTCCTGTACCCTTAACCCCTAAGCCCTCCCCCCCCCCCCCTCCTCTACTAGCACTGTTTCAGAAACACCCCTGGTAATAAAACTTGCTAATTAGGACCTCCTATTGTTAGTTCCATGTTAGTTTGAACCTCCCCTCCTGTGTCCTGTCTCTGTAGTTTGACTCTCTAAGTTAGACATGTGTCCCTCCCATTCAGTCCCTCATTTGTCCGGTCTCTGTAGTTAAACTCTCTACTTTAGACATGTGTCACTCCCATTCAGCCCCTCACCTGTATCAGGTCTCTGTAGTTATGACTCTCTATTTTCCCTCCTGTATGTGTTCCGTCTCTGGAGTTTGACTCTCTAAGTTAGACATGTGTCACTCCCATTCAGCCCCTCACCTGTATCAGGTCTCTGTAGTTATGACTCTCTATTTTCCCTCCTGTATGTGTTCCGTCTCTGGAGTTTGACTCTCTAAGTTAGACATGTGTCACTCCCATTCAGCCCCTCACCTGTATCAGGTCTCTGTAGTTATGACTCTCTATTTTCCCTCCTGTATGTGTTCCGTCTCTGGAGTTTGACTCTCTAAGTTAGACATGTGTCTCTCCCATTCAGCCCCTCACCTGTATCAGGTCTCTGTAGTTATGACTCTCTATTTTCCCTCCTGTATGTGTTCCGTCTCTGGAGTTTGACTCTCTAAGTTAGACATGTGTCCCTCCCATTCAGCCCCTCCCCTCATTTGTCCGGTCTCTGTAGTTAAACTCTCTATTTTAGACATGTGTCTCTCCCATTTAGCCCCTCTCCTCCTGTGTCCTGTCTCTGTAGTTAAACTCTCTATTTTAGACATGTGTCCCTCCCATTCAGTCCCTCATTTGTCCGGTTTCTGTAGTTAAACTCTCTATTTTAGACATGTGTCCCTCCCATTCAGCCCCTCCCCTCATTTGTCCGGTCTCTGTAGTTAAACTCTCTATTTTAGACATGTGTCCCTCCCATTCAGCCCCTCCCCTCCTGTGTCCCGTCTCTGGAGTTTGACTCTCTAAGTTAGACATGTGTCTTTCTCATTCAGCCCCTCATTTGTCCAGTCTCTGGAGTTTTACTCTCTATTTTAGACATGTGTCCCTCCCATTCAGCCCCTCCTTTTGTCCAGTAACTTGGATTTACTGGCCCCCACTAAATAAGTACATACATTACCAGCTCTTTAATCTGCCAAACTTGATAAAAAAAATCTATAGTGATGTCATTGAATCTTAACAAATTTCATAATCAGAAACGATTTGATTTATGAAGATATTAATCATAGTAGTACTGAAAAGGCAGGGTTAAAAATAGTTTAAAAAGAGGCCGAATCTGTCAACACGATCCTGTCATGTTTCCCAGTTAAGTGACCTCTCAAAGTGACTTCCTGTAGGTAATTATGAGAGAAAGGAAGTGAGACAATGACCAGTCCACTTGGAACGAACCTCAACATCAAATTCAAACCACTAACAAGCTTATCCAATGACTTCTGTATATCTAAGGCGTCAAAAACCTTTAACTGTCTACAGCGTATAGGGTCTTACAGAACTAGAATTTTTTACTTTATTAAACAACATAACTCTTATTTTGATGTAGCTTCTTTCCAATTTTCCTTAGAGACAAAAATCAGAAGCTGTTCCATAATACATCAGGTTTCAAAAACAAAATATGCCACAAAATTTGAAAAACTCACTTGACATTTTACAAGATTTCACAATAAAAACAATTGAGGCCAAGACTCATTAGGGACCAGAAGAGCTTATGGAAGCACTTGACAGCCTAAGATTAATTGGTGAGTAACAACCAGTGCAAGATCTTATGTGCAAAATTGTGTTAATTGAACATTTCATCCTCCATCACCCTCCGTGGGGATAAAAGTTGAGATAAACTGTAACTTAAGTCACACAAATCAGATACACTCCTTGAAAACTAAATGATATTGACGGATGCTAGCAATCAGCAGCAGATTTTAAATCTAAATATAGTGAAATTTAACAGTTGGCTTAGCATAAATTCTCTTTCTATTCCTATATGCCTAAAAATCAATATATATTTCCCTCGAGTTATTCTTTCTCCATCCATTCTCATTTAAACATCAACCTTCTAGAAGACAGAAATTTAATAATTCGATATATTAAATTTACATTAAGACTTGATCAAAGTACAATAACTTGATGTCTGCCATGACCAATTTCATACCAATTTTATTTTGTGAGACTATTTTGTAAAATGATAGCCAAATATACAATCTTCATCTTCTTAAATATAGTACAGTGAAGGACCTATCGGTGGATATTCATCCAGTTGTATTTGTTAGAGTTCATCTCCCAACACTTACCACAATAATAAACACATATGAGAATATGTTTAGCTTATCTATGAATTTATCAATATTTGTGACCTTGATAAATATTGGTCTCTTTTATATCTCTGATTTCTCCTGCACATCACATGTTAGACATATGTAGTCTATTACAATCCTGGAATCAAAGGTAAAGGCGAATATTGAAGAATATCAGATGAAAATGTACGGTTAAACAAATACTACAGAAAATTCAGCAAAGGTCAGGGGTCATATACCAATACTTACTGCTTTACAACTAGCCAACTGACTGCTTGAAATTAGCAGAGAAATATCCAGAGACATTCCTTACAAGAACTAGATACAGATGCTGGATGATGATTTGAATGTGATATTTAAGACAATTTTTATCATTCAAATATTACAGGTGTTCTAAGTAGTAATTATATTCACAATACTAAACAAGAGGAAATTTCAAACACCACTACTTATCTTGAAAAGTATAGAAGCATTATTTACATACAGGTAAATGCCTCTTGTGCACAGATAAACTTGAAGTTGAACTTTGAGCTTGGTATCACATACAGGCATATACTGTGTGACAGGTAAATCACAATTACATACAGGTTGTGACAGGTAAATCACAATTACATACAGGTAAATATGTTGTGACATGTAAATTACCATCACAATCTCCTCCAGCATGTGAATCACTTAAGGAATTGAGATTTATTGTTATACACGTGGAGGTAAAGATCTTTTCGCAAAGTTGACTTGGCAGGTAGAAATACACCAAAGTATAAGGTAGAGCTGCAACTCCTTATAACTATTATCATATATAACTTCTTATGACATAGTGAATACAAAAAGTTAAAAGACCATTTTATATAGACAGGTAATATTTCTTTGACAAATACCTTTTAAGGTGAAAATTTCACAATTTATAAATGTAATTTTTAATGTAATTTAGCTAATATTGATTAGAGTATAGTGTCATACGAAGTTAAAATGTGTATGGTAAAGGACCTACCTAAAACTATAACGCTGCTGTCACGTGCCTGCTGGTGGTGTAAACCTGTGCTGATATTTGTCTCACTATACAACCCACTGTAGCATTATAGTAATCCTCAAAGTGTTCACACTCTCACATGTCAGTGCAGCCACACAATATGATGATACCTCTGTCCACTGCTAGTTCCCTCCCACACCACCAGGCGGTGTTCCAAATGCAGTAAGGCCAGATGGGATACATTACCTAATCGACCAATCAGGGCACCTCCTTTATTAACGAGCAGTTGTCATAATGACATTAGAAGAAAGGTCCCCACCAAGGTACTCTTGTCATTACCACCATAAAAAATCAATCCTGTCTAGATATACATAGCCATTATCATTGTTAGATGGCACAGCATCAAAGCTAAGTTATTACAGCAACATCTAACAATCACGGACACTTTAACTCTTCATGAGGTCTATCATATAACTACCCGATTTTAATGCCTGGTTCATGTACTAATTCTACATGACCTGGGTATTACCTACATATTTATGTCAATGTTTTGTTCATAACCTGTTGATCACCTAGCTGATATTCATATTAATGCTTGGTTCATGACCTTTTATCACCAAGTTGCAATTCATAAATGCGTGGTTCATGACTTTTTATCACCTAGTTGTACCTTATATAAATGTTCAGATCATGGCCTGTTTATCACCTAGCTGCAAATGCTTCAAGTGGTTCATGACATGTTAATCACCGCTAGTTGTGCCAAACATTAAGATTTGGTTCCGACCCGATTAATACCTAGTTGTGCCTGACATTAAGATTTTGTTTCCGACCCGATTATCACCTAGTTGTGCCTGATATTAAGATCTGGATCCTGACCCGATTAACACCTAGTTGTGCCTGATATTAAGATCTGGATCCCGACCCGATTATCACCTAGTTGTGCCTGACATTAAGATTTGGTTCCTGACCCGATTATCGCCTAGTTGCACCTTATACGTTTTCTTGGACAATACATAAATTAATGCTTCACAACCTGTTTATTCATTACATACATATCTGTCAACAAGTTCATGCCTTTAATATTAATCCATGTCCATTGTGATTCAGTGACAATGCTAATAAATGTTAATCTTCATTGTCCTGCAATAAGCCTTTCCTTATTTCTAATTTTTTTTAGATTTGACAGGTTGGCCCCAGATCTGACTTTGTTACAGAATGAATGTGGCGGCTTCCAAATAGTCAGGTTTGGTTGCACTTACCTTATAGTTTACAAAACCTGACTCCAGCCAATATGCTTCCATCCATAAGAAATGCAATGAGCAGATTTTCATCAAATATGTGTTGCTTGGATCTAAAATTAAGTTTTTGGGTCAAGTTTCCCAAATCTATTGCAAGAATTCTATCAAAGATAAAACAACACCAGCTAATCTCTGAAGATCTAAGACAGAAATCTATAGAATCAAACTGCCTTCATATTGTTTGTAAGTACAGATTATAGTTAGGGAACATGAGCCGTAGATGATGCTCTATACCAACAAACAATGTCCCAAAAAACTCTGTTGAATGTCTACTAGATCCCTCCATGGATCAGCTTTGTGTAGGATTTCATAATCTAGAATTTCAATCTTGTATATGGTAACTATGGACAACCACAAGTAAGCCCGTTTGGAGGCACATACTTAGTTCCTGTGGTACACATAGCTTCAATATGTACACATTTTACTTCATATTCTTGGATGAAGATTATAACTTCAATCTCTATGCATCGTATACCCTTAGGGTAAAACTGGCTGATATCAATTTTTTTCAGAAACCCAACCCATTATCATAAACATTGTACAAAATCTCTTCTGATCATTTCCTAATTTGACTTTAAAAAACCAAGACCCTTGTAAATTTGCAGTTGAAAATTATATATATTTCTTGAGGAGATTTTGAAATTTTCTACTCAGCAGAACTGAAATTAAATTAATACTTATGGAAATGAAATTAAGCAAACTGACTGTAATTTTCTATATAATTTAAAGATGCAATCGCTGGGGAGAGTTAAATATTTTAATAAAAACTGAAAAATACTGTCAATAAGATTCTATTTTGAGACCTTATGATGATGCTCTAATTACACTCGGCGGTAATGAAGATAACAGACGGTAAACAAATATGGAAAAAGTTTCTAGGATATCATTTATTACAGTATGGTGGTTGAATTATGTTAAAAAAATTCAAGGCAGTGTCTTTAATGATATAGAAACTATCTCATCAGTTTTATCTTTTCTTTTTTTTTCTAAACTCTGAAATGGTTCCCTCCATTTATTTTTTCAATTTGAAAATTGCTTTCTTAACAATATGATAAATCTTCAGAATTTTCAAAAGAATGTTGACATTTACATGAGGAATATATGTGTTTCACTCTGTTCTGACAGTCTAGGAAAGATATTGGGAGTCCAAGGACATGGGAAGTGAGTTGTCAGGTGTCAGGGGACCGAATGTGATTGGAGGCCAGCAACGCTGGGGAATTTCTTACAGCTAATAAGGTCATCTGCGTTACGATTGCTGTCCTTTCCTATTACAACAGTTTCCTACAACTTTTCTGCGTAAAATATGTGGTAAAGATAGGTTCTGACATATACTTGTGATAAAACGCTGCTGGTTTTGTCCATAAAATCAGAAAGTCTTTATATGGTCATCGTAAAAAGACCCCTATAATAGGAAATGTCAGCTGGAGCGCTCTTATACAATTTCTGTTGATTGGGTCAGCATACCCAGCTGTACACAGAGGTACCAGCACCATCTGGGAAGTAAAAATCGGGAAATCTGACTCCTATTCAAACAATGCTGGCGTAGACAAAACAAAAGAATTGTTCATTCATAGAATATAAACTGTACAAGAGAGTATTCGGTATATCTATAGTGTAGAAACATACAAGCATCGTATAGCAGCAGTTCTGACATTATAACTGTCAAGAGACAGAACCATTTTAAGACATTTCCAGAAATCTCAAGATTTCTGCTTTTACAGCCTATCAGGAGTAATACAGATAAAAAATCAAGTCCTTCTTGATATGGCTCGGAACATTGCTTCTTATTTGGCTTGGAGTATTGCTGTTTGTACATCACTAAGACTTTTTTTCAACAAGAATCCACTTCAGTCTGGTTGTACCCATCCCATTTGGTTCAATATATAAATACACCTGCCGGAGCAGATAATATAAGTCAACTGCCGTCTGCTTTCCAAATTGGTGACGTCAGCATGCTCATTACGAAGAGGATCATGTCTATGCAAGATTACAGGAAATAGCAGAAACTACTCAGTATATTATAACTCTACCACTAATCAATATCTTCGTCAAATCATTATACCCTTGATTAATTTCCATTTTGTACTTTAATGTTTTGGCTCTGTTTCCTGTATATGTATAGTACTGGTGTTCTCCGGAAGGTTTTAAACATACACGAAATATAAACAAACAAACTGCCTACCGATATGATGGAGTTAGTATGCATGTAATTGAGTAATATAAACAAAGAATGTGCTCACCAGATTTTGTTTTTTTTAATCTTTACACAGAAACACGAAAAACACATTACAAGCCTTAAACTTACCTGTTTATCTCTCGTGTAAAGTTTCACATTTAAAATGTCAATAGTTTCACTCAAAATTTTGCATGTCTGACTGTCTGTTACAGGGATAAAATAACTAGTTTGGTCCTACTAAAACCCTAAGTTGTCCAAAAATAAAATTGATAAATCTCAAAATCAGATCTGCTTAAGGATTGAAATGAATCAGACGGTTTTGTTATATGCATGAAGCTCAGATTAAAATCTACATAAACAAAATACTTGTTGAAATCCTACAGACCATTTCTTTTGTTTTTATGATTTCCTATTTTGTTAAAGAGTTTGCATTTAAATTACATCTTTTATTTCAAGATGGTGTACTTTGAAATTGACTATATAATTCTTTGATTTTAGGATGGTGTAGTTTGAAATTGACAATATAATTATACAATGTAGCTAAACCCAGCAACCAAAGGTTGATGGAAGAACCAGGATAGACTCTAAACACCACAGGACCCAGTGGTAATGAATCTAGACGGGGACTGACAGGTTTTCCGATTCCCCATCATCCACACCTTGCACCAATATCCTGATCCGTCGACAGACTTACTCGATAAAGGATGACTCGACTGGCGGAGAGGATCAGCCTCAAAACCACACTGACTGACCAACAATTTTTCTCCCAACATTTCACCTCAGTGTTTGCTCAAAAGCCAAGAAAACTTATTATGGTAGTCATTATAATTCTTGGTGACAACATATTTGCAATTTGTAGTTAAAAACAATGAAACATTCTAATGTTTAATATCTTAACATGATCAATGATATATTGGAACGACCTTTTATATTCATATTTAATCGTCATGTATTTTATACAAAATGTCAAAATTAAACGGGACCAAATTTTTTCATTAATCTTACGAAAATAAAATCAAGCTTGATGTCTTTCCTTGGAAATCATTTTGAATATGTATGTATTTATCTATGATAATAAAACAATTAAAAGATTCAGATGAAAAAAAAAAAGAGAAAAAGAAAATAGAGCGAATTTTGTTGTCACAAATGCTACTAACCACCATGACAATCCAGATTTTAGAATTAAGCACACACATATTATATATATGGGAGGCTGGGGAAAATCCGCAGAATACATTTATTGACAATTTAATTACATGGGGGTTTCTAGGGTGATAGTTTAACTGTCTTGGTGTGTTGGGAATGGTGAGATAGCAACATGATGGGTTTGTCAGACCTGTCCCTGACAATATATCCTCAAAACCAAAGTTTTTCTTGATCTGCCAAATTGGATTTGTTGGCATATGTCAGTACCAGTTATTCATTGTCAAGCTCAGTCGATCTCCAACATATATAAATCTACTTCTTAAAACTAGTCCATTTTAAACTGAAACTAGCTAGCACACCTTAAATCAGACCTTGAAGGAATTGGCAGAAAATCATCATTGTGGCATCGTCATGGAAACCTAGCTGTCAGATAATCCTAAAGCATAATTGTCTCTGTTCTAGGTAGGTAATTAGGAAGAGCTAGGAATTATCACACCCAACGAACAGTGAGTAAATTGACTAATGTTTCATATAGTCACATACAGCTAGAATTAACAGTCCACATTAATGTCATATAATATAGGTACAATTATATAGTCAATGTAAAGGCTGAAGTAAGAAGCTAGATAAATGTGACAACAAGAGATCCCAGAGGGATCTTGGCGCCCACCATTGAATGATCTTTATAGGTTCCATGTCAGATTGATCTTTTCTCTACTTTTCCCTTCCTCTAAGTCTTACTAATCTGTGTAAATTCAGAAACAGCCCTCTAGTACTTTTAAAACAAGGGAAACCTATATATAAAATTTAAGATTTAGCGATAATGGCTGTCTGTCGGCCATGTTGTTTTCGGATTGGTCCCAAAATGCAACACCAGGGACCAAGGGGAACCTACATATGAAATTTGAGAAAGATCCCTTCAGTACCTTCTGTAAAATAGCGATAACAAACTTCAATTGTCAAAATACAAGATGGCTGCCTGTCGGCCATGTTATTTTCCGTTTGGTCTCAAAATGCAATATGCATAACTAGGCACCAAGGGGAGCCTATATATGAAATTTGAGAAAGATCTCTTCAGTACATTCTGAGAAATAGTGATAACAAACTTCAATTGTCAAAATCCAAGATGGCTGCCTGTCGGCCATGTTGTTTTCCAATAGGTCTCAAAATGCTTTATGCATAACTAGGCACCAAGGGAAACATACATATGAAATTTGAGAAAGATCTCTTCAGTACATTCTGAGAAATAGCGATAACAAACTTCAATTGTCAAAATCCAAGATGGCTGCCTGTCGGCCATGTTGTTTTGCGATTGGTCTCAAAATGCAACATGCATAACTTGGTACCAAGGGGAACCTACATATGAAATTTGAGAAAGATCCCTTCAGTACTTTCTGAGAAATAGCAATAACAAACTTCAATTGTCAAAATCCAAGATGGCTGCCTGTCGGCCATGTTGTTTTCCGATTGGTCCCAAAATGCAATATGCATAACTAGGCACCAAGGGGATGCTACATATGAAATGTGAGAAAGATCTCGACAGTGCATTCTGAGAAATAGCGATAACAAACTTCAATTGTCAAAATCCAAGATGGCTGCCTGTTGGCCATGTTGTTTTTTTGATTGGTCTCAAAATGCAATATGCATAACTTGGTACCAAGGGGAACCTACATATGAAATTTGAGAAAGATCCCTTCAGTACTTTCTGAGAAATAGCAATAACAAACTTCAATTGTCAAAATCCAAGATGGCTGCCTGTCGGCCATGTTGTTTTCCGATTGGTCTCAAAATGCAATATGCATAACTAGGCACCAAGGGGATGCTACATATGAAATGTGAGAAAGATCTCGTCAGTGCATTCTGAGAAATAGCGATAACAAACTAAAATTGTCAAAATCCAAGATGGCTGCCTGTCGGCCATGTTGTTTTTTTGATTGGTCTCAAAATGCAATATGCATAAATTGGTACCAAGGGGAACCTACATATGAAATTTGAGAAAGATCCCTTCAGTACTTTCTGAGAAATAGCAATAACAAACTTCAATTGTCAAAATCCAAGATGGCTGCCTGTCGGCCATGTTGTTTTCCGATAGGTCTCAAAATGCGATATGCATAACTAGGTACCAAGGGGAACCTACATATGAAATTTGAGAAAGATCCCTTCAGCACTTTCTGAGAAATAGCGATAACAAGAATTGTTTACGGACGGACGGACGGACGGACGGAGGGACGGACGGACGGACGACGGACCACGGACGCAGGGCGATTTGAATAGCCCACCATCTGATGATGGTGGGCTAAAAAACTGAGGTACCGTATCCTCAGATAAACCTCCTCTTCAAGTGTAAAAGTTTGATATTAGAGTTTTGGGTGGGCTTATTTGTGAACCTCTATTTGATTACTATTTTAAAATTGATGATTCTGCAAAAATTAAGAAGGTAGCTTATTTTGAAAAATACTGTAATTTGAAATCACACAAGCTGAATGTCATCTTTAGATGTGAATAATGTACTGGATCTGCCAAATTAACAAGCATGCTGGGTAAAGTATGGCATGTCCCCTACCTGCCCAGCTAAAAATAGTAACAGTGACCTTGAACGGTTTCATCGGTGGGGGACTAATAAATAGAATACATGTAAACATCTGTAGGGATGTCTATATACTCCCACACAAATGATATACCTAATATAGTAGTCAAATCATCACCATTATTGTATGTTTCCTTTATGTAATATTTATTTAATCTTTTCAGAAATCTTTCTTTAACCTTAAAATACTCCTTGATTGTAAACATTTTTATGCGACTCTCTTTTTTTCTTTATAGATTGGATTCAACATATGTTCAAATTTCTTTTCATTAAATTAGATTAATACTTCAATTATGTACATATCCACAAAAAACCAAAAACAAACAAAATACTGTAAATCCATTGAATAAACTTATGTATATTTACTACAGAAGCACAAGAAATCCCAAAATATGCCATAATGAATACGTCACTGATATCGGTTCATTTTTTTCCCTCATCACTAGTAAGTGATCATTTTAATTTTTATCATGTTGCCTGATTGAGTCTGAAACCATAATGTCATTAGATTTACAGAGGTAGAAATATCTGCCAATTTAATTTCATTACGAAGCCTGCTAGTCAGATAGCATCTGTACACTCGAGAGTTGTCTGCCCATTGGAAGCTGAATTTTGAAGCACCGTCAGATTGTCAATTCTGCTTTACACATTAGTTTTGAATAAAAAAAACTATGTAAAATTCAAAATAAAACATTTATTAAACAGCTGCTAGACAGCTTCACTAACATATGAAAAAAAAATTCTGGAACCCCCGCCCCAAAAATCCTTGAACAAAAATAAATTATTAATTCATTAAGCTGAGAAAGAACGCCAACTTGTACTGTGCACCCACACTGGAATGATCCAGGAGATACCATATGCTTTTGATACATTAAACACAGGTATTTTTTTCAAGTGATTTCATGTGTAGGAAAGTAATTAAAATGAGCTTGGTTGAATTCTCAGCTCATCATAACAGGTACTATTTTTTAAAAGCATGCACAACATCCTGATGCAGTGTGACTGCGTACACTTGATACCTTTAGGCCTAACAGATAAACATGCATTTTCACTATTAAAACAAACTCCTAGCATTTTATTACAGCTCATTATTGTATCATCACAACCTCTGGCACAAGTCTCTATAATGATTTTCTCATCTTTTTTAAGGTAGTATCAATTCATTTTATACAAATCTTGATTGTGTACTAATATAGCTGTTGTATGGTCATATTTGCTAATTTGCGCTATCATTTTTTGTTTATTTCTTTGTCTTTTTTCATTTTAATTTGGCATTTTGTTTTTTATTTTCATTGTAATTTTGCTCTTTTGTTTTGTTTTCACTGTAATTTTTTTAATCTATATCACATTGTAATTTTACACTTTTGTTATATTTTATTGTGGCCATGCACTCTTTTTTTCACTATCATTGTAATTTTGTTCTTTTGTTATATTTCATTGTGACTTGGTTCTTATCTTATTTTTTCTTTTGTTGTATTTTGTCATTTTGTTCTTGTTATTTTTTTTTTTGTAAGTTTTTTTGTAATTTTTACCCTTTGTTATTTTTCATTGCGATTTCTTCATTTTTATCTTTTGTTACTTTTCATGTGATAATTTTTGATAGTTGTGAGATAAATATACTTAAATACTACTAATTTAAAGAGAGAATTGATCTTCAGAAAGTGATAGAGTAATTTTATTATTTTCTTTCTAAAGTTACTGATATTCACGTTAAGACCAAATGCTGAAATCAGTAAAGGTCAGCAAGTCAAGAAGCATATTGCATGTTACCCACGCCATTTGTAGTCAACTTTCAAAGCGTCAAGTGTGGGTGATTTTTTTTTTATGTGTGTAACAAAACACCATAAAAAAGACTAGACTGATAATAAAAGATTACATAACACTTGGTTAATGTTATCATTTGATAGTTCACTAAATACCAATTTTCATGCCCTGTGTGAAAATGTCAATAAGAGATGGACAAAAGGTAAAACGAGTCTTAGGTGTACAATTAAAGGCATTATTAGCTGGATTTTTCATTGACTGTGCTTTAAAATCGACAAACAAAAGTACAGTTTTTATTGGAAAAAGATCCATTCGGTACCTTATGAAAAACTGCATCTTAATTCAAAATGGCTGCCTGTCGGCCATTTTGTTTTCTGATCAGCACAACAGCACAGTTGATCGTACTTGCTTTGGTTAGTGAGATATTCCTTTTAGGGAATGAGAGGCTGCTAGTCACTCCCATATTTCTTTACTCATTTCTATTTTCCTTAAACATGACAGAAACATGTTGCACTACCATGTAGTCCAATTGGAGGCCACTGGAGAAACGTCATGCTCTCCTATATTGTGTTTGGTAAGCCATGCCAGGTGTTTTCCATATAAAGACAGTTGCGTCTAAAGACATTCTAGTATAATCAGGATGAAAGTTACTCTCAAAATCTCAACATATCTCACGCTGACACTTACCCAGTTTTATGTTTTTGATCTCAAGGATGTGGAGAATACATGACTTAATGAATGGCTATGGATGTCCCCCATTCCTTCTCCAAGTAGGCACTCCTGACCAAATCACTTTGATCTATTACATGACCTGTCCCCTATGTTAGCTCTCATGGCATAACATGGTAGATTTCCAACATTACTGAACTTATTACAATGTAATGTTAGCAAATTGTGACGACCTCATTGACTCCTAGTCGCAACTTTTTAGTGTTGTGTGGTCCCCCCATCACAGACCAATATTGTATCTTCAGTCCTGTGATGTTTGTATGATAATGTTACATCAGTCTGCTTACTAAGGTATTATCACTCTTCACATTTCAACTGTCAACTCAGTAATTTAACACTCGTAAAAGTTCAATCACATATCAATTTAAATAATTACAAAAATATCAATATATCAACGAAAATCTATAGGTACAAGCAAAAACATTGCTGAACATTACTACAAAAATCTATAAGTTGTATCACTTTCACTCTAACAATTTATAATTTGAATAATAAAAGCCAGTGTTGGAAAAAATCATTCTGGCCTTCAAAATGCTAGTCTATTTATAGCATCAACAGAAGGTTCCAATTGGCCATGTCCAATCTAACCACATTGTTGGCAGCTGTATGTGGGCCTGACAGCTTGACATACACCAAGGTCTCTCCAACAACTTAGCATTTCTATCATCTTTATTTTACTCATGTGTGAAATTACACTAAAAGCAATGTCCTTCCATTATAGAACTCCAAAGACCCAACCCAAAGTAACTTTCATAGCCCCACCCCACAGAACCCTCCGAAACCACATGTCCTCAACCCATAGAAACCTCCAAAGCCTCATGTCCTTAACCCATAGAAACCTCCAAAGCCTCATGTCCTCAACCCATAGAAACCTCCAAAGCCTCATGTCCTCAACCCATAGAAATCTCCAAAGCCTCATGTCCTTAACCCATAGAAACCTCCAAAGCCACATGTCCTCAACCCATAGAAACCTCCAAAGCCTCATGTCCTTAACCCATAGAAACCTCCAAAGCCTCATGTCCTCAACCCATAGAAACCTCCAAAGCCTCATGTCCTCAACCCATAGAAACCTCCAAAGCCTCATGTCCTTAACCCATAGAAACCTCCAAAGCCTCATGTCTTTAACCCATAGAAACCTCCAAAGCCTCATGTCCTCACCCCATAGAAATCTCCAAAGCCTCATGTCCTCAACCCATAGAAACCTCCAATGCCTCATGTCTTTAACCCATAGAAACCTCCAAAGCCTCATGTCCTCACCCCATAGAAACCTCCAAAGCCTCATGTCCTCAACCCATAGAAACCTCTGTAGTTCTACCCTTTAGAAACCTCCATAGTCCCACCCTTTAGAAACCTCTGTAGCCCCACCCCATAGAAACCTTCTTATTTCTACCCCACAGAAACAGAGGGTTCCAGGCATGTTCCAGTGTAATGAAATTTTGGGTAAGATTTTGTCAAAATGTAAGAGAACTTTCTTCAGAAATGCAGGAAATTTAAAATCATTCCATCACACAGTTCACAATACAGGAGTGCATATAAACCTGTCATATTCAGAATCTTTCGTATGTAAGGATACAGTTATGTTTAATCAACTGATAGTGGCTTATCCAACACAATTGGAACAAAACCTCATTTTTGTATATATTTACTATATACTGGAGTTTTCATTTCACCACTCCTTGTATTATCATAGCATGCACTGTAAGAGTTCACAGATATTTGCTAATTTCAATGAAACCTATGAACTAACAGGAAAACAGACAGGGAGAAGGAGAGAAATTGTCCATCTGACAGCAGTTACAGAAATGATAACAGATGTCTATACATAAACCAATTCTTGGTCCAACACAATCTCCGAATCTACTTGAACCCATAAAGACAGGCTTTAAACCTATGAAGAAAATTGACACCAATATAATCCAGTATTTTGTGTGTAAATATTGTATTTGGCATGCACTTAGAGCTGGTGTGGGGGTGTGGGTATTAAGGGTAACTAAAAATCTCAATGGGAAGGGGAGGTAACTTGATCGCTGCTTTCTTTTCTGGTAAAAAAAATTATAGGTGGGCAAAGGTTTTCAGAGCAGCATAATCACCCATAATGTTTGTTAATTAGTATCACCTGGCCTGGATAGCATCTCACCTCCAGTTTATCTGGCCTGGTGATTTGAGTGAAAGGAGAGCTGGAGGATAGATAATGATGGAAGGTAGAATGTAGAAAGTCAAAGATGAGACGGAGGACATGTGTAAAGAATTAAATGCCCACCTCCAGAACCAAGTCAACCAATGTGCATTCCAACAGCTTTACAAACATGTATGTGATGCCAAAACAGCCATTTTTGCCAGAGACAGAACTGCTGTGGTAGTACAGGTAACCAAAGATGTCTATCACAGGTTGTAGGTATTAAGAGGGGGGTAGGGGGGGGGGGGGGGGGGGGGGGGGGGGGGGGGTGGGGGGAGGGGAGATCAACCGATGATATTGGCAGCATAACAACTATTAAGGCACATGGGATAGATGGTCTTCAGGAAAAAGATGATCAGGTCCCAATGAGAAGACCTCATAATCTCCCAAGACTGTTATTCTTATTATTTGTCCCATCAACCACCTTACAGGGTTTTAATCCTCACCAACTTGTCAGGCACACATTTGAACTAAAAAGTATTGCTGACTCTTAAGGGTTGTCAGGATTACACCAATGACCAGTATAAATCATTATGGTCAACCCTGGAGACTAATGATGTTGGCCAATTGTGATTTTCCCTTTTTGTACATCCCAAAGCCTCGTTTCAATCATTAAGTTGCACCTTCTCATGCTCTCAGTACACTACACAAACAAAAATCATTCAACTACAGAAGTGCATCTCACCTATACTAAATATCTCCATTTAATCAAAAGGTACAAAACCTCTCACTGCCCCCTGTAATCACATGTCCACCGAGACCCATATTTACCCTAAACCAGTGGCGCCTAGAGATCATCCATTCTAACACTAGATTATAGATCAACCCCAGGCTTCATGATCACCACCTCATCTCACAAAGCTCTGAAACACAAGTTTACTTCACACAACAACGCGTTTGTCTTCAGTTGTAGCCAGGTTATCCTTTTATAGCATGGCCATACAAATCTAATGGCTAAGTGTAGGGCTTCCTGTAAGTTAAATCAGCCATGGATTTAATACAACATAGACAATATGCTTTAATATACTTCCTTGAATTTTAATAATCTAAGGACACCTCACCTTGTAAAATACATTACAATGACTACTCAAAAATCATTCCTGGTCTTTCATCATATTTTACAGCAATTCTCGCATACTATCACGGGGAGTATGGAATTTTCATACAGGATTTTAGCAACGTAAAATGAATATTAACACAAGATCTTGGTGAAGTAGTGAATTTTCATACAGGATTGTTGCAATGTAAGATGAATATTCACACAAGATCATGGAAAGGCAGTGAATTTTCATACAGGATTGTAGCAATGTAAAATAAATATTCACACAATGATGTACTGTGAATTGACTGAGAACACATTTTACAGTGAAAAAAAAGACAAGAAGATAAGAAGAGAACAAGGTTTATGAGTGGTTTTGTTTCTAAATGATGCCAGGGATAGTATGCACAAAATAAAGAATAGCAAATGAAATGGAAAGTTTCCAGGCTGATAAGTGAACAATGTCAAGAGAAAACATCTGTCCACTTGTGGAAACAGGCAGCAAACTTGTGTGCATACATTTATGTGTTGTTGCAGGCCCTCTAACTGAGGGTCAGTAGCAATAAACAGTAGCATAGCGCCAACATATCTGTCATCTCCCAGAGTCGTAAGAGTCTAGGTATATTCACCCTAAATAACAGCAGTTTTTAACCTGTCTCACACCCCTTTAACATGACAGTATTCATATATCAATGATATTATGTGAAACAGCTGATATTTTCAATGGAGACACTTTTGTGACCCATGGATAGTACCGATTCTGTGATTACAAATTCAGAACAAGGGGAGATAACCAAGTCAACTGTACTTCAGTGATGTTAAGACTTCTAGTCCCTATAGCATCACTTAGGAGTCAAAGTGGGATGAAACAGCTTTAGGATGGAGTACTATATTACTCACTATAATTACAGGTATTAATTACTTTATACTATGGTGGTCGGGTGGTACTGTGGTAACACAATCACCTTTCACCATCCCAGCCAACAAGTGCCATTAAATAATGTTGGTATAGCTTGTTCTGCAATTGTTGTAAAATAATTAACAGTTTTTATTTACAATTATTGACTTCATACTTAAAGGTCCTATTCACTTTGGTGTCCGTTGTACGATCCTTGACATGCCTTTAAAAACAGGGGAGATAAAACCAATCATCATATTCACTTCAAAGTTTATTTCATGACAATTGAATCAAGCTAAGTTGGATTCTATCAATCACTCCTGTGACCAGGATGGAAGTGTACTGGGGGTTTGAAGGAGGAAAATGGAGTACCTGAAGGAAACCAACGTGACCAAGCATGTGACATTCAAACTAAATTATGTCGTACTAGGATTTGAACCCTAGTTGCTTTGTTGAAAAGCAAATGCTCTTTTCACTGAGCTGTCAAAGCAAACCTAAATCACTGATGTTAAGACAGGACAAGGGCAGACAACTCAAGATTTACCTAGGGAAAGAGGAGAAAATTGTGTCATATATTATACCACAAAGAGCAAATCCAAGCTATACACCATGAAAATCTTAATAAAAATATTAAACTTAAAGAATAAAGAAATGTTTCCATCATAAAATATTTTATCTGTCTCAAAGGAAATCACAAAGCTACTGAATTTCTGTACTGACAAAATGGCTATTCTTACTTTTTTGGTAAATGTCTAACCGGTTCAGACAACCACAGCTAACATCACCAGAACACCACAGTTCAAGTGATCCTTAGAGAACAGTTAGATATGTACTACACCATGAATGTCACATCTGCTGTCTCCGAGCTGCATTATATATAAATTGATAGAGAAGCAATATGGCGAAAAAGTATAAAGAAAATTCACTATACATAAATATGCAGTATCGAGAAGCTTTTAGTAAAATTCTCCATACCAAACAGAATTGTATTGTTTTTGTGTTATATATTATCAATGAGCTGTTAATTAACTTTAATTAACTATCCCCCACACAGGTATATCTAATTGTTCTACTGTTTTATAAATTGTTTAAGTGCCAAGTGTTTTCTGTGAACAAATTGTGATCCTCTGATATATGGTATAAGTGAAATCAGAAGACTTGGAGTGATGGAAAAAGATGGAACTATGCCAAGATAAAATAATACAACTATGCCAAGATGGAAATTTCCAAAAATGGTCTTAGAGAGGGAACAAGATTGGAATACTCTGAGAGAGATTAAGTTTGGAGAAATGCTATCGGGGAAAAAAAGTCCTCAAGGATTTTATCCTTCAAGCTCTGTGAACTATTTATTCTTCACAGACATATCTTACACAGGGTCCAAAGCATTAATGATGAATACCAACTGGAACATATGACCTGATGGCCACTTAATAGGACAAACAAAGTTAATTGGTGTACCTATGGCAGTTATTTACAAAATAAAACAAAGGAAGCACTGGTAAGTGGATCCTATTAAATGTTATGTTGGTGGGCCTAGCTAATGAAGGGGTCAGCACATTATTCTCATTAGCTAGAAACTCCCAGGGGAGAGACACCAAGGGAATGAGGGGAACATCATTATAACACCATCTCCCTTCTGTGTCAATATCAGTACATTCCTGGCACAAGAGTTTCAATAAAGGGAGACAACTCAAACATGATAAAAAGATAAAGATCCCAGGTACATTTCACCAATTAATGGATTATTTGGATTTACTTCTATTAGAAATTACAACTTGAAAAAAAAAAAAAAAAAAAGAAATTACACATGGAAAAAATTAACACTTCAGAGTGATATGGTTGCTCAAATGTAGATTTTTAAAGTTGCACCAGCAGACAAACTCCACAAACATTTCTATTTATTTTACAAAGAATATTTCTTCTAAAAAAAACTTTCAAACATCACTTCCTTGCTCAGAGAAAAACTGCAAACCAGAGGTTGTTAAACCAAATCACATAAAAATACTTGTTACTCAATATTTGACTTTCTAACAAAGAATATATGAGGCCGACTTTATAGAGTATTTATGACTGATGGGTAACACTATCAGACAATATTATCAAAATGAGACTTTGATTGAGAGGAACAGACACACTAAATCATTGGTACTGGTTTTCCCTACACTTTTAATGTTAGCTGTTACACCACGAAACACTTGAGCCGTAAATCTGGGTAAATCTACTGGTTATCTTGCCTTCAGGTCTAAGTTGGTGTTCTGAAGGAATGTTGTTTTGAAATCAATTAATATCAAAAAAAAAGAAAAGTACAAATATTAACATGTATAAATAGAGACCAAACGCATATATTCATTTTTGCAAAATTACCAAAAGAAAAAGTATTCAGATTCATGATTTAACTTTCTCAAGCAGTCCATCACAGCTAGAGAAGAATTCTCAAGTAAAACCAGATGGAGTCTATGATAGAGTCTATAACTAACTCTGAATTGGAAGTTTATCAACCCTCTCAAACTTGTCTTTGATAACAGTGACTAGTTAACACCTCATATACCATGATAAAAACCCAGTAAAACCAGGCAAAATACACATCCCCTTATCATCAGGTAATCCCGACAAATTGGACGGAGAAAAAAACATTCTGGTGTACATCGACCACCACACATACATGATCATGTGGGGATCATGCAAAACCATGCATGACCTATCACGGAAAAACAAGAATTTGTAAAAGCATTTATAGTCATTATGCCATGACATTTCTAGTCCTGCATGACCACAAATAAAGATAAAATCTTGTTCGAAAGTGCATCTTTACATGCGTATTTGCAGAAGAAATGCATGACCTATTGGGGAAAAGCAAGAATTTTTAAAATCATTTATAGTCATTATGACATGACATTTCTAGTCCTGCATGACCAAAGATAAAAGCTTGTTTGAAAATTCAATGAAAACAAACTTGTACTCGTGAATCTTTAAAGAAGAAAATCAAAATGATCTGAAGAAAAGGATGTTTTAGAGAATGGATTATCACGTGAAGAGGACAAAACAAAGATGAGAAAAATGATAAAATGTTAACTTACATCAACATGGGTTCTGGAGTTCTCAACTCTGTGGGCGTCCTTGTACAGTGCGTGGACCTGGAAATGAGATGAAATCAAAGTTAGTCCTTATCCCCACCAGTAACCTTATACATTAAACTAAATCTAGTAATATATTCATGGGTTCACACCAACGATAAAACAACCCAATGCATAAACAGATGGTCTTTCACACAAGTATGGCTAATATATTTTATAATCGACTATGAATTGTCTCCCTTCACTGTGCAAGATCTCTGAAGAGAAACTGTTGGTAAAAAAGCCAATTCTGTATACATTCACAACAAATAATTTTTCAGGTGTATTTAAAATGTATCTGTTAAATATCTTCCATCAATTTTCTAGAGTTGTGGCCATTGATGAATATTTCCTAATGTATCAAAATGAACCATACACTCGAAATCTAAAGATAGGAATCATTATAGAAGTATTATATCATACTCAGAAATTTCATCGAGATCAGTACTTTTCTTCATCCACCTTATGTAAATATTAAAATTCTTCACAAAATGCACGACAAAAACATGAGGAAATTTGAAAAAATAAAACTATGTATAACTCTTGCTGAATCTTCACTCAACAAATACTACGTGAATATTTCTCCTTACATAAATCATTAACCTAAAGATTTAATGATAGATATGTTGTCTTTCAACCACAGCGAAATGTACATATATCATCTAAATATTGGCCAGACACAAGTTAAAGAAGAAGGGGGATGGAAAACAACTAATTTCAAATCTCTGGATTCATTTATGATCAAAGACTTTAAGTATCATTGAGGCACATAGGGGGTAATTATAACACCCTGCAATACATGTTTTATTGCCATATGCTAGCTAGCTGGTTCCTAAATACAAATACCAGTCATACTGCTTTCCTAAAAGAATCCCTCCTTTTGATTTTCACTGCTTCAAGGTATCTTAAAATTTGATTTCACAGTGGGGATTCCTCAAGCTTTTCAAGATATTCACTTCAATGATCTTATATCTTGCATGACTTTCCTAAGAAAATCATTATCTCTAAACAACAGGTCCTCTGTCATTAATTCCGCTATAACTAATTAACTTTAAGGAAGTGTGCTCTAGTAATTATCTCCCTTTGGCGAGAGTTTTACGGAGAGAAATATTATTTACATTATTGTATGTATCATTTGTTTTCAGTTTCTCATAACAAATGTCACAGACAAGGAATCATATCTACAAGCAAAATAAACTAGATGAAAGAAAAACATTACTTTAAGCATAATATTAATGAATTATTTTATCATATGATGAGATCATAGGGTGGTGAAAAGAATGGGTTTACTTAAGCATGTACAGGTGTGACGACAATGCAGACTGTGAAAACCATCAGCTAATGCAAACTTCACTCCCACATAAAAGAGTTCCAAATCAAGATCACAGAGGTAGAGCTCTCATCCACTTTATCAGTGTTCGGAAAATTAAACATATTTTCTCTGGAGTATTTGTTTGATTCCTCCATCTTTCCTTGTTTAATTATCTGCATTAAAAGGAAATACCTAAGACAATACATAACTCTCATTGTAAGTGAAGAAAAAATAATACAGCAAAAATGTTGAATACCTGGTCAATATCCAAAAACCATGACAGAAACTGATATATTTATCTATACAAGATGGGGGACTAGTACGTGTTACCAAAAACCATGACAGAAACTGATATATTTATCTATACAAGATGGGGGACTAGTACGTGTTACCAAAAACCATGACAGAAACTGATATATTTATCTATACAAGATGGGGGACTAGTACGTGTTACCAAAAACCATGACAGAAACTGATATATTTATCTATACAAGATGGGGGACTAGTACGTGTTACCAAAAACCAGAAACTGATATATTTATCTATACAAGATGGGGGACTAGTACGTGTTACCAAAAACCATGACAGAAACTGATATATTTATCTATACAAGATGGGGGACTAGTACGTGTTACCAAAAACCATGACAGAAACTGATATATTTATCTATACAAGATGGGGGACTAGTACGTGTTACCAAAAACCATGACAGAAACTGATATATTTATCTATACAAGATGGGGGACTAGTACGTGTTACCAAAAACCATGACAGAAACTGATATATTTATCTATACAAGATGGGGGACTAGTACGTGTTACCAAAAACCATGACAGAAACTGATATATTTATCTATACAA
This sequence comes from Pecten maximus, assembly GCF_902652985.1. Taxonomy (NCBI): domain Eukaryota; kingdom Metazoa; phylum Mollusca; class Bivalvia; order Pectinida; family Pectinidae; genus Pecten; species Pecten maximus. The sequence continues at coordinate 31,142,181 of NC_047016.1, read as the reverse complement.
GATGGGGGACTAGTACGTGTTACCAAAAACCATGACAGAAACTGATATATTTATCTATACAAGATGGGGGACTAGTACGTGTTACCAAAAACCATGACAGAAACTGATATATTTATCTATACAAGATGGGGGACTAGTACGTGTTACCAAAAACCATGACAGAAACTGATATATTTATCTATACAAGATGGGGGACTAGTACGTGTTACCAAAAACCATGACAGAAACTGATATATTTATCTATACAAGATGGGGGACTAGTACGTGTTACCAAAAACCATGACAGAAACTGATATATTTATCTATACAAGATGGGGGACTAGTACGTGTTACCAAAAACCATGACAGAAACTGATATATTTATCTATACAAGATGGGGGACTAGTACGTGTTACCAAAAACCACTGACAGAAACTGATATATTTATCTATACAAGATGGGGGACTAGTACGTGTTACCAAAAACCATGACAGAAACTGATATATTTATCTATACAAGATGGGGGACTAGTACGTGTTACCAAAAACCATGACAGAAACTGATATATTTATCTATACAAGATGGGGGACTAGTACGTGTTACCAAAAACCATGACAGAAACTGATATATTTATCTATACAAGATGGGGGACTAGTACGTGTTACCTGCAAACCTTACATTAACTTAAAGCATTCAATTGTATAGCAAGTATTGAAGCAGAGTGTTAAATAACTTTTTTCACCATTTAATCCTACACTATATTACAAAACACTCAATTCTCACTTGGGCCTCTTTAAACTCTAAAGGCTTTTTGAAATCCATTACAACCAATTTTGAAAGCTCTAGGGGGAAATTTCTCTTCACCATCATACCCAGATAGAGAACAGGATTGACAGATAAGAAAAGAGACAATTCCTTAGCTGTCCTTTATGCCAATGTGATTTACTGGCCGCTGTTGTAGTTGTGCAGTCTATAGATGGCAGAATCCGTCTGTAATTCTCTCTCCTCTAATTCCATTCTTCTAACAGCCTTTTTATTTTGCCTCCTTTGACAACTCAAATGCAGATTTCTAGATTACAACATGCACTTTTATAGGAATGATGCAGGGCCTACACAATCCCTGTGACGAATTACCACAACTACACTGAGTTATAGCAAGTGGAAATTCAGATATGGGAAGGTGATTTTTTTTTCAAAGCATAAAGCCTTTTGTATGCTATATCTTGTGGTTGACCAAAATGTATCTAGTATATTTAAACAAGAGGGCCATGGCCCAGAACAGTCATCTGACAATTGAACCATTATGTATAGAGGATCTAACACAAGTGTCCAAGTGACAAAGACGGACGAAGACGATTGCTATATCACAAAAAATTCTTTTCCATATGAAATCCATAAAAAAATTGACATGAGCTTAAATGTTTTTCATTAAATACTAAGCCTCTGGTGACCACACTTATATGTATGTGAAGAATTTGTAATGATTGTAGATTATCACACAATCAAGATTTGCTGCAAATATTCATGCAAAAAAGATTATTCTACCTCAAATTCTAAAATATGTCTTTATTTTCTCTCTCAAAAGCATCAGAGCAACCTTGACCCTCACCAACACCATTAGGGTAACCTTGACCCTTACCAACACCATTAGAGCAACCTTGACCCTTATCAACACCAGTATGGTAAACTTGACCCTAATTACAATAAGAAGATAACATTGAAACTAAAACAATTCAAAGAATCAATCAAACATTTACGCTTGCAATCATGGTTTTATTCAAAATTTGATTCAGACTATCAATCAGTATTTCTGCCAAAATCAGATCTTCTAGGAAAAGAGGCACAAAGCTAATTAAGATCACCTTTTGCTGAGGGTAAAACACATAGAGTTTCTTTCACAAGGTTTTGGCTACAAGACCAATTGTGAAGACAAAGGTGGACAGTACACTAGGCTTACTGATTTGCTGTGTGCAGCTGTTTCTTGTTTGTGCACATGGTGTTTCCAAGTTGTCTTTCTAACCTACACGATTCCCAAAATTTTCGGTAGAGAAACTCTTCAAACATTGATTAAAGCTAGCAGCCAAATTTCCTCCATGATTTGAAATATTTACATTACCAGGGAAGGCACATGGTCTACAGAAGACTATATTACAAATTACGCAATATATCCTCATCAATTTTTCATAATTAGGTCTTGCAATGACCAGTAAGAAGACATTGGGGCCCCTTCTAAAAGACCTGTATGTCAAAGGTTTGCCTTATCATGGCAAAGTACATGTAGTCGGTTGGAGGTGGTGTAAATCTTCACATGAATTCTTTCAAATTTCACTTCGCAGAAAGTCAAGGCCTTCTGAACCCTTGGTCTGCCATTGGCTCCAACACAATAATTTAACTTTAATATGTACAACTCATCAAAATTTCCATCCAACATTTTTACACACAGATAACCTTTATGTTCAAATTCCATGATTTTGATTCATTTCAACCTTGAAAGCAGGGGGTGAAGGCCTTTGTGTCGATATGAAGTCAGACGTAATCGATACTAGGTGATATGTCTGGTAGTTCCATTGTCAACACACTAGTTCTCATTTTGAGAATTTGATTAATGCTGGATTTGACCTAGAATCTGTATGGCAAGTGTCGTCCTTGAAGCAGAAGATGCTTACTCTTCTGGAACACCTGGTCTTATTCTCCTTGTACTTTTTCAGGGATCTCTGTGTGAATCTATACTTTGTTCATATTTTGCCCTCGTTTTATAAATTTTGAGTTGGAATTGTGGTTTTGTTATTATGTTGGTATTCTTCGTTGTTTTTGAAATATTGCCAATGGCTTACAACCTCAACATTTTAAGTAATACTGAATTTGATATTATAAAACATTCTAATGATATCTAGGATTTACATCTGATAACTAAGAAGCTTTTCATTAATTTGTGAGCTATACATTCGCTTCCACAATATTATGTAATATGTGTTACATTTATTTAAGAACCTTGGTAATTTGTAAAACAGTTATCTCCCTTACTTTATTGAGTAACCTCCCTTTAATACACAGTTTAATCATATCTTACCATTTATCTGCTATGTATTAATGAGCCATTCCTCAAATATTGCACTTGTCTTTTAAGTGCAAGATTTATTTTGGAAAGAAAATAGCTTCAACATAGTGACAAAATGTTTTTAAAGTGGCACTGATATTGTGGCAAGAGAGTATTCGTTTGTTTTCTTATCACTGAAAATAGCCAGTAGACCTGCTGTCTATAGAGACACAGAGCACATGCTGTATGGTCTTAAGTACATTGCACTTACTACAATCTCAACAACCCCAATATTAAGTTATACAAACAACAAAATTATATTTCCCATCCAGAAATTGTTGCATTCAAGTTTTCAAAATTTCAAAGTATTTCGTCTAAACCTCAATCACACCATTGAGTTAAAATAATCCAATTATACTGGTTCACCTTCTCCTTACTTCTTGCCTCAGTTACACACTCAATGTAATGTATTAGTGAATCTTGTTAATCTTCCAATATGTAATGAATCATTCAAAAATGTTGTATCTGATACATTTCAAATGATAAACATTTCTTTTTCTTAGATTTGAATCCTCTCCTTCTATACAAAATCAGTATGAGAAAAATGGTTGAATATAACAAAGGTAACTGTATTGCTTTATTGGTCTGTGTCTACAGAAGACCAAATCAACCTTGTGTGCTGATAACTACTATCTGGAGATACTTTTATTGATTGGCTCACCCTTAAAACTGTCAAAATCCTTCATTCAATCATCTTATTTTATGAGAGCGGTGCTAGGTAGGGATAATACAAAGTTTCCTTTTTTTTTTATCATCTGGAACCTGGGATTAAACTAGCTTGATGGGTCATTTCTATTTTTTTTTCTTTTTAGAGAGTATATTTGGTAAAACAAAACTTTCATATCTTTTCAAACAAAACCAAATATCTATACAACTACTATTCTTTGTCACTGCAGTAGGAGATTATAAATCACAATTATATTTATAAAAAAAATGCTGTTTATATCAAATGAATAGTAAGGACGTTATGTTAAGCAATACAATTCCATTGCCACTTTATGGCCCTGTCCCTCGGCTCCCTGGGAGGTCAGCCCAGGCACCAATTTTGAATCCACAGCATCTAGGGATGCTTCCAGACAATTTAATTAAGTTCTAATCAGTAGTTATGACGAAGTCATTTGAAGGAATTGTTGACATACAGATGCAACAGTGTGGCATAAGCTCACCTAGGTTCTTTCGAGTAGGTGAGACAACAATGCATGTAATAAAACAGACTAGATAGAAAATGTCTGTAAGACATAAATGCCCCCGCTGCCACTTGACACCCTAAAACATCAGCAGATCCTAAGATTAGCTAAGAAAATCATCCGTGTATTTTCAAATATAACTAGTGTTAACTTAGCATTATGATTATTTACTTGTGACTGGACATCTCTTAATTATTGCCAATCAAGGTATTACCTGAAAACCTGCGACCTCACGCTAGGTAAGCAGGCCACGCGAGGTGTCGCTTGCGGTAAAGTTGAAAGGATCGGCAACACGGTCGTGCTGAGTGATGGATAATTTTGCAGGTATCAAATATGTTTGGTAGATAATCATAATTATCGCAAAATGAAGAACGTTAAACGATCAATTAAAATTGAATTAAATAAAACATTATCATCTTACTTATTTATAAATGTGCCATTGTTCAGACCGCCGTTGTTACGTATCAGATTTAAGATGGATGTTTTTGTGTCTCTGCCGTGATTTTCGCCGATATCGGATTGGATAGTTCGAACTCGCGCTTATTTTCTGAAGCATAATTTCGAATAAATCAAACAGGTTCGTCAATACTTAATTAATTTTGTTTGAACTAACCGGAGGTTTACTGTAGTTACATTGCATTGGGACAGGACGGACATGTGTAACACTATATGCCCCCAATTTCATGGCTGGGTCAAAAGTAATATGAACTGGATACTGCATTTGCTGCTTTTTTGGTATCTACCAAATTTATCCTCATCCTCAAGTAATTCTTCAAATGTAAAAGTTTAGTACTTAAGTTTGGGAATGGCTTATTTTTGAACCACTTTTAGCTTACCATTTTAAAATTGATTCTACAAAATGTAAAATTGGAAGGATACATAACTTCAGTGACACTCATGAAACTCTCTCAAATGACATGTAGACTTGTTTCCTTCTGTCATAGCGTTTAAACTGTAACAGGCCTATTCTCTTATGTAATATGGTTATGTCACAGAAACATTGTAAATCTAAGGTTGTGGTCCCATGTTCACTGAAGGAGGAAAATAGCTGTACAAATCTGGAAAAGATTTAAGGACTAAGTAAGAAAAAAATCAAAATATCAACTGCCCCATAAGGTGTAGAATTTCCTAGAAATCAGTTTTCAATTTTGTAAAACCATACACAATATGTTCCTTGTATGCAATTTTTAGGATAATTCGTATCAATTAACAACTCAGAAAGTTTAGCCAACTTGAAAGACAAAATTGTTGGGTGCTGCTGGGACCAGGAGAATAGTGTTAGGGTTATTTGTAAGTCAAAGGACCAATACTGAAATGTCAAGTTTCACCCCAAGCAGACCACATACAGCAACATTACAATACAAACCATGTAAATCAAAAACTTTAAAAGATTTCTTTCAAAAAAAAAACCACCATAAAATCTGAACAGTTTTATTTTGTTACTATTCTTTGAAGTATACCATGCTTTAATAAGATGGCACAGTTGGAATTCATTTAATGGCCATACAATCATTCACTGGTTGTGTTTTAGAAGTTTTTTTGAGAGTTTTGCCAGCTTTTATCACCGTCTAACACTGTATGAGCCTATAAACCCACTACAACTCACAGACCTTGTGTTATTGGTGTAACACAAGGGTTTTGTGTGTGTTAATTGTCTCCCCCACGCAACAACAAGTCAAATATATGGCTAAGAGCAAAGTTGGATAATTTTGGTAATCATATCAGATAGGATATTTTACCATTTCCAGTGCTGTACCAAAGTGAGGTAACATGACGTTAACTTCATGTATCGGCGGGAAAGTCTGGACTTACATAAACCAAAAAACTTAAAAGTATAACAATTTTACAATGCAATCCAATACTACAAAGAAATAAGAGCACCCAACTGATGAAATGAAAAATTACTTTTCTTAATCCCCTCTTATGATTATGAACCTATTCAGATAGCAAAAAGAAAATGTCAAGAGAAATCTTTTTTTTTCGTAAATCCAATCTCAGTTCAATATTGCAGGAGAACGTCAAATGTTCGTCAGAGTAATACAATTCAGCCGAAGGCCATTACATTACATTATCATAATTAACTCAATATATCATGTAGCATTTTTTTTCTCGTCAATGAAACATCAGACTTGTAATAGAATTAGCTCCCCCTGGCTGGCGTATCATTATCCAATTGTCTTCCACATAAACGAACCAAACTAGATGACACGTTATAAAACGGTCCGCAACATTTTATGTAAACCCGCGACATTCGGTAAATGTTAAGACCTGATCTTTAAGTTAATAGCAGAACACTTTATGTTGCTCCATAGACAATACAGAGAAGGACAGGGCCAGAGGATAATTTTTTCGTTGTCACATGACGGGTAAATGAAACAAGACAAGCTCACCTCCGGGATGGTTAAAACTTCATTATTTCCTTTAAGTCTGTAATTGTATCAGCCATGCCATTGCAAAGTTTTCTGAGCTCAAGAGAGAAGTGAAACATATTTATGATCTTTGATCTAATTTTGGCCTGATGCTGTCACAAAACAGAGAACTGGTGTGAGCAACCAGCACAGAGGTTCACTAAAAATTCTAAAATTATTGATAATCAATCCATCATTTGAGGTCATCAAGTGTCAAAAAACATTAAGGAATGAAAATAAATAACCTACCTTTATAGAAATTTCTTGATATCAAACAGCTGATCCACTCAAGTGATTTGTGAGAAATGTTCAAAATCCAAAATCAAAAACCTTTATTGGTTAAATTATTAACGAAGTTGATAAATAAATGCAGACACCAAGTCTTAGAACAATTATAGCAACATGTACAGATGTCAACAAACCATAAATAGAGTCCTTTATCACTTGAACGTTTATTTACCTCCACAGCTTAAAGAGTTCCAAAAGGGAGATAAATAGTCCTTTGGTGATGTTTGAGTTAACCAAGTACAAGGTGTTTTCGCTGAGATGTGGTACAGGAGTCCTATGAATGGTAGCCAGTAACTGAAGGTATTCTGAGCAACAACAATGTGGATCCAATTTAGTCTTGTGTCAAGTGATGGAGACTTTTGGAGCAATTCAACACACAAGGCATGGTGCTTAATGGTTAATCAAAATGGCTGGCAGACATGTGTAATGGGGAGGACACACACATACACACTGGAACATATGTGTCGGGTATGCTGAACGGAGGAGTTCTCCGCTCTGTACACATACCAGCATTTCCACTTTATAGACAACATGTGGACCCAACCATCAACTGTACCCCAGCCCTGAGAACTGAGGAACCCCATCAGAACTGCTGGCGATGGTACTGCACAGCTGATGAGAAAATTTCAGAATTACTACAGAAAATTACAGCACTTTTAAATACCAACCAGTGTACTGCAAGCTTGGAAAATATCAATCCTACCAAACACTTGTCAATCAACAATGAAAATTCAACTTAAACAGTACATCACTTTCATACCGCTTCCAAACAACTTCACCAAATTGCAAAGTATTCCGAATTTTATAACAACTTGACCTTTCTTTACTTTTGTGATGTACCTTATCCTACTTTACATTGCTACTAACAATTACAGTGATGTATCAACCCCTACATATTTTAACCATGCAAAATTCTTCCAGGAGGATGTAATTACATTTGAGCCAGAAGTTAAATTTACCAAACTAAAAAGTTCTGTGTTACCACAAAAATACAAGGGAGCACCATTTTTTTTTTTTTTTTTTTCAGATCAAGTCTCAACTCACCTTATATAATCCCCACATTCAACAGAAAATCTGATTTCTGATTTGTTTTCAACAATTTTCAAAATGGTAGATTTGCATAGGTTTCAGATTGTTAATTTTCAACTGTTAAAAATCTATACCTATATAATTATAAATATGAATTTTTTGTTTTGTTTTGTTTTCGAGGATACGAATTAAGAAAAAGGAACTGCACCTTCCTAAAATGCTTGTGCCAGTTCAAAGTAATTAGTAAGAATATTCTTGCATGCAATTGCTTTACAATTCCACCTCCAAGTACAGTTTGACAATTTTGTACCTACATGATGTGGTAGTATGGTATATACTGAAAAAATACAATTTATCTATCGCCAAAATCTAAAAGTTTTCTGTTAGACCTTTGAAGACAATGATAATTCAGCAGCAAAAGCAAGAGCATTAGAGATTTAGATCAAAATTTGGAGACTACATCAACAACTCCGGTATACAGTACTACAGTGCTGGCCAAGGTTTTCTTGACCTTTGCTCTAACACCTGAACATGATTTGCAGGTCTTTAATACAGACAAACAGCTACCGAGTCTGTCAAAACAAGAAATCAGGCAGGAAGTTTGTGTTTATTGTAGTAAGACCGTTTTACTGTTGCCCATTCTGGCTCAAAGCTCCTTAACAGCAGGTCATGGGGTAGGTCTGTCGGAAACCTTTACAATGTACAACTTTTCAAACATTTTTATGTCTCCTGGACTTTTCCTTACAATCTGAAACTTACACATACAATTTAAAATGGAACAAGCATATGTGGTTATTGCTAAAACAATAAAGGTCCCCAACTGGCCCCTGCTAAGAAACAGTGACCTTGCTAGAGTGCTGACAATCTTTGACGACATTATGTACGTACAAATGTACAAGAAGGGCAGAGAGGAAACCCATTAAGCCCTCCCCCCCCTGGTTTCACTGGTAGGGGACTAAAATGTTGAAACAACAGCTGGTATGTTTTTTGCAATCAAAATTGTATCATACGTAAGATTTTTTTTCAGAAACCAACAGTCAGTGAGAAAATCAAGTCCATGTCGAGTAAAATCAAGTAAGACAAAACAACTTGCGATAAAAATCAAGTTTTCTTTTATGTATATACAATAGAATCAACACATCGTGAGCTTTTTGTTTTGATTTAGAAATGCTTGACAATGATAAACACTTTATAAAAAATCATAGACTTCATATTGCTGGCAAGTGTTCTAACAGAAACCTGCTGTTGGAGAATACAATAAAACACATCACATCTGTCTATATAATCTGCTATACATATAAACTAGTTTACACTCCATTTTTACAAAATTTCAGTTTTTGCGCAGGTCATTATTTCTATTTATAGAAAAAATTAATATCTTACCGATATCGGGGTGTTGTAAATAAGATTTGTAAGATGTCTAACGAACTAACCGGAAAGCAAACAAACTTATTTACTTTAATATTTGACTTTCAGGGATGTTGAACTTTGCAGACTTGCAAGTGCAAAAAAGTTGTCAATTGTAATGACCAAAAGAAACCTTCATTTGACTTTCTGGAAAGCATCACTTCCAAAGCTTGCTAGTGCGAAGTAGTTGTCAATGAAAACAAACTATACCCAGGTAATAAAATGTGAAGTACATTTCTTTCCACCATGTTTGATGTCTCCAAGGCCCCTTAGTACACAACGGCACTGGCTTAGTTCGGAGTACTTAGTATACCTAAATTTACAAATGCTCATTTTAACTGAATTTTTGCCTTCACAGTAATCATAGCAAGACTACTCGAGCTTTATCACACAATCTAACATTACAGACATGGGATTACTACAATGTGTTGTTCCTCGTACATCAGTCGTCAAATACTTTGTTTTCTGTGGAAAACCAAGGAAAACATCAGTAACCATGGTAACCATCTAACATAACATTAAATAATCCTGTAAAATTCACGGCAGTGTTTACTTTACTCATTACCTGAATCCTAGAGAATTACTTCAGTAATTGGTCTAGCATATAATACATTTGAAGCAGTGTTTGATTTCAATGCAAGTAAAATATATTTCTTAACATTCGAGGATGTAATTCAATGATGGTTTACTGTGGTAATGCATTGTAATTTTTAAGAATTTTGCTTCAATAAATATGTCAAGCTTTGATGACTTTTTATAACCATTTCAAAAGGTTAATCTCTGCAATTGTAAACAATTGTACTGCATTTAATCTTCATGTATCTCTAAAAATGTATTACCAATTCTTGTTTTCTTTATATTTCAAAGAATTAAAAATGGCATATATTCTAAAAAAAAAAATTCATACAGCGAAGCAGAGCAAACAAGAAAAGAGAAAAAAAAGTGAACAATTTTTCAACAAGTCATGTCAGGGGATACAAATCCCCTTGCTCTTCAACATTGACCAATACGCAACAAAATATGGTGATTAAAGAAATGTCTAATCACAATGTTGCTCAGGAAAACACAACTTAGTATCACCACAAGAGATAATAGTAGAGTTTGAAGAAACAGACCTATAGTATTATAGGAAACACTGGATGGATAGCTTTAATGAATTATATCCAGTTTTGGAAACAGTATGATCCTATTCAAGCAATTAAAGAACAAAGCTAAGAATAATGGCTTAACCTTCTCATTTTACATCAGAATTACAAACTAGACGATGATATATCAAAAGTCATATGATGATCCTTAAAAGATGTAGATACTGACCTTTGAACATCAAGCCTTTTTTTCTTTTATTAAAAAAGATAATATTGCTATTTAGAAGGAATGGACTTTGATAAGGTTATATATAGTTATTTCAATGTATATCATATTGTAGGCCCAGATATGGATAAAAGCAAGAGAGGTTTTAACTGTGGGTGGAAACCAGATTACACAGAGAAAACCCAGGTAATGATCAAGGCATGAGACCACCACACCTTGTCCAATCAGGACGTCACAGACATGTGACCACCACACCTTGTCCAATCAGGACATCACAGAAAGGTGACCACCACACCTTGTCCAATCAGGATTTCACAGACAGGTGACAACCACACCTTGTCCAATCAGGACATCACAGACAGGTGACCACCACACCTTGTCCAATCAGGACATCACAGACAGATGACCACCACACCTTGTCCAATCAGGACATCACAGACATGTGACCACCACACCTTGTCCAATCAGGACATCAGACATGAGACCACCACACCTTGTCCAATCAGGACATCACAGACAGGTGACCACCACACCTTGTCCAATCAGGACATCACAGACAGGTGACCACCACACCTTGTCCAATCAGGACATCAGACATGAGACCACCACACCTTGTCCAATCAGGACATCACAGACAGGTGACCACCACACCTTGTCCAATCAGGACATCACAGACAGATGACCACCACACCTTGTCCAATCAGGACATCACAGACAGGTGACCATCACACCTTGTCCAATCAGGACATCAGAGACAGGTGACCATCACACCTTGTCCAATCAGGACATCACATACAGAAAAAGGCTTAAACAAACCTGATTAAATCTATTATATTTTGAATGAAATTCATTATCAGCATTATTGAACAATTTTAGAGTCAGCTTTGATTTAAGATAAAGGGTATGGCTGCATCATCAGAAATATTCATTCAAGAAAATTCTAATGGAACTTTGCAATATTATCATAATACAATGAGCCAATTTTTCTACCAAGATCTACACACTATAAATATGTATGCATACAGTTACTGGCAGTAAGCCTGCAATGATCTGGCATTACGCTACAAAATGGAAGACTAGAAAATTTATCGTCATGTATCCTTTGGGAAAGGTTAAACTCACTCACATTTGAAAACCTTTTCTCATTTTATTGTATACAAAAGTCTTCCTTTCCTTCTTGGAATAATAGGCAAGGCAATTTAAAAGATATAGTAAGTACTGAGATGTGTAAAACAAATACGGTAGAGACAAGGATGGGCAAGGGTAAAGTCCTCACCTCTCACTGTGTCACAATTAATGCATTGGCTTGGCAAGAATTTTCCCGCTGGTTCTGGAGTACCAGTGCTGGTACGAGAGAGGGTTTCAGCGGCTGATTTCAGTACTTGTGCCCTGGGTGGACATATAGAACTCAATATACCAATGTGTACCCTAGGCACAACGCACAGCATGCAACTGCACGTGATCTACATAAACTTGACATCAGCAGGACTCCCGTATCAGACAAGGTCGATTTCAAACTCTCAGATCTAAATTCAGATTTTCAATAAAAACATAATTTAAAACTATTTTGTTGCATTACACCAGCAGATATTAATCATTCTACTGCTGATCTCGATTTGCAGCATGTTGAACGTCGGGGAATACTAGCCATCTAAACACAATTTAATGCTATTAAATTATCAATGAGGTTTTTTTTTAAAGTCTTTGGAAAGAGACCATGAAGTTATCTAGAAAATTTAGATTTTTTTTTTACAAATTTTCTAGTGATAACCTGATGTTTTTGCCTGGCATCAGAACATAAATCATAGCTATGCGACTACTATTCAGATTCTTGTGAAATCTCTAGTCATTACATCGCGGTATGCTCTCATCCTGTTTTCTGAACCATGTGCAGCTCAGTGAGGGATTTCCTACAAGTCTTGTACACACTCCACAATGGCAGACGTCCCATAGATTCGGTACAGTTATGTGCAGTGAACTTTTCTACACAAAGTGTAGCCAATCAGATATTAGTAGTATCTAAGTACACAGTTACCAAAATTTTACTTCTAATTCCCTCCAAAAATCAGTGAGGTAAGTGTAACAGATATGTTTATCTGTGCAAATTTTAAAAATAAAATTGCCACATTTGTTAAACTCAATTGGTGGGTGATCATTAAATGCCATGTTGGAACAACACCGGTTTCAGCATAATAGTTTACTTAAATTGACTGATCGAAGTGTATCTTTGTCATATTTCTGTTCTATCCATTTATACTTAATTTTAGCGGGGTAAATTTTAGGCATATCACTTAAAACAAGTTTTCAAGGTTTCAAGAATCACAAAGCCAAAGAAGACGTTTCACTCGTCACGAATCCCCCAAAATTTCGGACAATTATTTTCACTTTGAGTATTCTTTTAAGAAATGACCCATTTCAATAATTACCATAAATTTACGCAGAAAATCAAATGGCAAATTAATGTCATCTAGCAACATAGGTCTTACTGGGCAACTATATCATGTTTATGTAACCAGGTCGTCGACTGGTGATATCAGACAATCACCGCTGAGCATCGACCAATCATGTACGACTTTAGATGTGTTGGACGGCTAGTGGGTATTAGCCGATAACCACAATTTACTGGTCGGCCACCTGATACATTGGACATGGGTCTAATGAAAACAGATGAACCATGCTGGATTAGGAAAAGGAAAATTTGGTACGTCTGCTATCTGTCTTCTCTAGACTGGCCTGGTGACAATTTGGAAGCCTGCTTTTAGATTCAGTAACTGCGACATCCCCACCGTTAGACTGGTGTGTTACGAAGCCAGTATTGTCAGTGTGACAGTGGTTATAAATCCAAGTGGAGAAAGACCTTGTGAGTGAGCGAGCCGCAGGTTTTACTACACATTTAAGTCTTGTCTACATGAGATTCCACGGGTGGTCCCAGGAGACAAGCGACGCTGACCTGCTGTTTCACAAGGACAAGTTGTTTTTGATATTCAGTCTATGTTTTACACCATATTTTGTGTAAAACAACCTAAAACTATTTTTCTCTTTTTCCGATGCTATAGATCTGCTTTATGATCATTGACCTCTTTCCGTTCCTATGGACACAAAATTATGTCATATACATAATTAAAAAAAATGTATATACTTGTAGTTCTATATTTTTCTTCAAACATGATTTTAGACAAGTAATAGGATACCCTTATCTAACACCACATATTGTGAATCAAAGAGCGGGGCTGCGGTGGTGGAGTGGTTAAGGTGTCTGGACACTTTATCACTAGCCCTTCACCTCTGGGTCGCGAGTTCGAAACCCACTTCGGGCAGTTGCCTGGTAATAACCATAAGGTCGGTGGTTTTTCTTGGTTACTCCGGCTTTCCTTCACCTCCAAAACCCACAATGTCCTTATATAACTCTAGCTGTTCATAGGACATTAAACAAAATAAACAAAACCTTCAGAGAGGGAAATGAAGCCATTGATAACCTTGATGGCCATATTTTACAGGACCTGGTCAGGAATCACACCCTTGATACATGTACACAATGCATTTCGGCATCACAGTGTACATAGGATTCCGAAAACAGTACATACGGTTAAACTTAACAAGGCAGAACTATTCGAATATATTTGGCACATTTTCCTCTTCCTAATGCTTCGATATAGATTCCAATCAGACTTGTTAGGATTTTAATTCGGAAGTTTCAAAATAAATCTTAATTGAACCTGTTAGCATTTTCGACAATCTATTGTAAGCATTAAGCACTTAAGTTTTTTGTATTATACAAGTTACATTACATCGTTTATTCTCCGACATCTATGTAAACATGTTTTGTAGGAAAGGTTAAAATGGAACTGTGCTTCTTACTCCATTATGGAGTAAGTGCTTTTTCATTAAAAAAAAAGTGCATGTTTTTTACCTTAGCATTAGAGAAAATGTGTCTTTCACTGCAGAGAAAGGTCTCGCGAACACATCCATTTTTCTGCTTGCGTTCTAATGACAGATCTTAGTCAGTAAAAGGTTTATTGTCATTTCAGCAGTATTGGGAGTATACCAGAACTTTGACTATATCAAGGGTGTTTTATTTCGATTCGCTCTATTAAGAAATTATTTACGTTTCCACAGGGTACTTTAAGTCAGTTTTTCACCCAAAAGAAAATGATGAATGAAGAGTACAAGACAACTCATCTAAGACCAACTGGTCCTTTAATGGCTCAAAAGGTCAGTCTACTACAGGGACATAATACCAAAAAATTACACAAGCTTTCCAAATAGGATAGGTAGTCGGTAGTTACCTCCCTTTATTTTGGTAAAAATAGCTTAGCGTTTTATAGATCATTAATATCAATATTCAGTAGTTCAGTGGTATTTTAGTTCCCAGAAAATGTTAACATCTCTCTCTAACTTTACAATTTCGTTGTCCAGACCATTAGGTAAATGTAAGAAAGATCTTTTAACAAAATTGTGAATTTAACTAACTTTTCAAGAAGCATGCCTGCTTTTAAGCCCAGCTAATAAAGCAGTATTTTTTTTTTATCTATTTATTATTTCCATGATTTGTTTGCTGTCTTTTATATATATCTCTTCCTTATATAATAACTACATTTGTATTAGAATAAACCAATACTGATAAAATATTAAAAAAAAAAAATAAAATTATTAACATGTTTGTGCAACATGAATGCTTTTGTTCTCCACCTCATTTCCACCCACACAAATGACCTAAAAAAAAATTCTAAAAATCTTAAACCCATATTGCAAGTGGATAGACAGACCGACAGAAGTACCAACGGACGGATGGAATCAGGGTGAAACAGTATGTCATACAGGGCTTAAAAACCTATGGCCTTTAATCTGTTAATTGCAATATCTAAGAAAATGACAGTCATACCTAAATCCATATTTCAATGATTGTTGTATCAACTTCACTCCAATTGGAGGCAATAGTTCATGTGTGACATGAAGGACTTTCATATGACAACATCAATGTATAAGGTCCACGATAACCCTGTCATATGCTTCATAAATCAGTTATGCAGTCAAATTTGTCAGGTTACACACGCCTCCACAAAACAAATCATTTATCAATATTTTGCTGTGTTCGCAATATTATGAAGCTAACAAAAATTTGAACATATCATGGTTGTTTTTGCATCCTTAATGGTCACTTCCGTATAAATCACGAACATAAAAAGCCATCATGAAACCCAATAATTGAGGAGTCGAGGATATAAACACTTTGTAACCGCAGATTTCGTGTTGCTTAACTCCAATCTGATCGTTGGCCTCTGATTGGATCAGATGGTTGGCCTAACAGCTATTAATGATTTCCTATCATATGACCTATGATGGACATACGGAAAAGCAAGTTGATTGAATCTTAAACACATGATACATTATCCAAATTACCCTATATATGACACTGGGTTCTACCCTGACTTTATCAATCTCTAGATTTCATCATCTTGAATTTGAACACTAGTTCTGCAAAAAGCGTAATTGCAACAGAAGTCCCTATGCTGGTCCTAGATAATTTTTTATAACAACACAAAGCATGAGACTTAAATGTCTACAAAAATAATTATTTAAGTTTACAATGATTTTGTTTATTTCATGGACATTTTTTCTATTGCTAGGTCTGAATCTCAAAAGTATATGTAACTGACACTAAAATATTTTCCCTCCAGTTTGTGCTATTTCCTTATGATCTCTTGAAATACCATTGTCTACTATGGTTTTTCTTTTAGTAATGAATTTGTGACAGTGCTAGACAAAGAATGTTGTGAAAGCTACATGTAGGTTATATACGAAGCAATCATCATTTGACATCAGTGGCGACTAATTAGTATCGGTGGTATGGTTTGGTGGTATAATACAGATTATGAAATATTGTACAACCAATTGAGACTTATTGATTTTATGTGACAATGCACTTACAGAATTTCAAATTCTGGTTTGCTAGATTAAAAATAACTGCAATTGCTCTGGTGATTCCCTTTCACATGTTGTCAATTTTGTAATTAGAACATCCAAATCAGTGGTATATTTGTAACATCCCATTGAAAGGTCTTAAAGGACTTTGATTGTAAGCATTTACAACAAGAGTACTGCAGGTCGAGTAATAAGGCCTTCCGATGCCAAAATAACAAGGAGTCTTCTATCAAAATATTAAGAATCTATGGTATCATAATTCATGATTACAGAAGATTTCAGGATAAGCTTGATATGCTGAAATAAGCAAAGGGCAATAAATCTTTCAAAAATTGTCAAATCAAATTGTCACAGGAATATAATGACATGCATAAAGCCTTCGAAGGTTCAAAGAAATAAGTTAAAATATATACATAGGCAACATATTAATTACATTATATTATATTAATTAATTACAAAGGGCAATAACTCTATAAAAATGTTGAATCAAAATGCTGCTACATATCATGACAATAAAAGGAGATCTGTTGAAAACAGAAAGAGGGAATTTCAGGACAAACAAAATTTGAATGGCCAGAAAAAAAAGTTCTTTTTCATCAAATTTTGTGGAACATATCGAAATTTAATATGAATACAAAAAAAAAACAAAAACAAAAAATAAGAAAAAAATAAGAAAAAAATAAGATAAGAGTAATATGAAGAAAACAGTGAATTAGTGAATAAATGTATGATCCATTTCCGGAGCTAGCAACCACAATGCTGACAAGTTGTTCTGGAGGATGCATTTCAGCTCCTACTGCATATTCCTTGAATACCAATGACCTTGCTTAGTTTGTCTCTGAACTCTTAACATCAGAAAACCCTGGAGCCTGCATAGCAATATCACTGTTATCATGAGTGCAAAAGTAGATTTCTCAATTGAAACAATGACACTTGTCAAAATGATGTTGGTTTGTGTCTCCTTTAGATTTTGTTGAGAAATGTTAAGAAACAAATCATTGTATAACTTGCAAGTAATCAAGCTGAATCACACAACCCCCTCCCCCTCTACAAAAAATAAATATATAAAAGGTATCAGAAATTAACAAAAGGCAATATAGTGAGAGCAAACACAGGATTTCTAGAATAATGCACTTCACCATTCCAACAGATATTCATATTCTCCTATACAAAATTTAGAGATCAATGATGAGTAAACTTGATAAGCCTCTGACAATGTTGTAATTCTGGAACAAACGGCTGTAACTCTGAACAAGAGGCTTAAGGGCCTTAACGGTCATCTGACTCTAAATTAAAGACCCTTATACTATTGTAGTATATATTCTCTGTAGCAGGTATAGTGGCACTGTGGGCCATGGTGGCCATCTTGGATTTCTGACCGACCTGAAAAATAACAACACTTGGTCAGGACCATCTCAGGATCATTTCTGGCAAGTTAGAGCTGAATCCCACTGGTGGAATTTGAGGAGAAGTTTGAGATAGGTGTTGTTCAGGACAACCATGATTGCGCAATCATGTTACAAAATGGCCGCCGTGGCTGCCATGTCAAAGTTTTTACGAAGCCGAAAAATAACAACACTTTGTTGGCTCTCCTTCCTTAAGATCCTCACCAAATTCCAGCTCAATGGCACTTGTGGAACTCGAGAAGAAGTTTCAAATGTGTTTTCAAAATGGCGGCTGTGGCGGCCATCTTGGATTTCAGACTGACCCGAAAAATAACAACACTTGGTCAGGACCATCCCAGTATCATTTCAGGCAAGTTTCAGCTCAATCCCACTGGTGGAACTTGAGAAGAAGTTTGAAATGTGAAAAGTTTACGCACGGCTGACGGCGGGCGGTGCACGACATATGAAATCAGGCTGGAAGCTAGCTTTATAAAGATTGCTGATGTCACAAACCTCACCAACATCCCTGGGGATGTATCAGGTCAAAGGTCAGGTCTATGTTCTATCTGGAATAGTATTATCTAATATTTTGATATCACAAGCAAATAATGTTATCTATGTTACGGTTAGTATCTTAACTATCAAATTAATTCCTAATATTATCAAAATTTGAATTCCCATGGCTAACACTTTGCAGTGTAATTACACTGACTCTATCCGCAAGGACACATCTTGTAGAGAGGTTTGGTCTCATATTCGATAATTGGTTGTATTACCGACATAATGTTACCCTCTAGATAGTAACGGGTCCTATAATTTAGTGTGTTTTGTCTGCTAACATTCTGACCCGACTTGTACCTGCCATATATTTGTCTGATGGCTTCTGAATATTATAGTGAATTCATGGGATCGAAAAAATCCACATAAGGAAAGATTTTATCTTGAGAATTTTCCTCAGAATGAAAAATATTTGATTAATTAAGAGATTTACATAGAATCAACATACATAAAATTTTAGACAGTTTTCAGAAACATTGGATATCTTTAACTTGTCAGTAACATTACTGAAAGCTGACCTGATAATGATGATTTTAGGAATCCTGAATTAGATCTAAAATCTGCCTGGTAGAAAATTGATCCATTAGAAAAAGATCCACATACACCATCAAAACAAATTGTGCCATGAATACACCAATATACCAAATTAACAAAATATGACATTACCTTAATCTCAAACAATTCAAAGGCACCAAACTTCAACCAATCAGAAGCCACTAATTTCGATCAATCGAAAGACTTTAACTTTAACCAATCAGCAGGCACTAATCTTGACCAATCAGAAGCCACTCCATTAGCTATTTTGTTCAATCAGAAGACAGGAGTTTGTAGTGTCACCTACATACCACATTAGATTGAAATGTAAGATAAAAGTCATTTTCTGTTTGAAACCTTTCCACAACTCAGCCCCTGCAAGATGATATTCATGAGTTCATGAATGTTCATGAATCATTCATGAACTTTCAAGAATACTGTAAGTTTTTGATTCATGAAAAAATGTTCATGAATATTCATCAAATACCTCTCATGAACTCTTCATGAACTTTTATGAATAATTTTACAAATTCATTAAGATTCATGATAGTTCATCATATGTGATTATGAACTATTCATGAACTTTCATGCATAGATGATATTCATTAAAATTCATCAAAATGAATGAAATAGTAAGAACAGTTGATAATGAATTTTGAAGAACTTTAATGAATGAGAATATTATGTGATTATGAACTATTCATGAATTTTCATGCATTGATGATATTCATGAAAATTCATCAAAATGAATAAAATAGTAATGAATTTTGAAGAACTTTAATGAATGAGAATTTGACCTTAAAATTGAACATTTTCTTGAATAAAAAAATACCTTACATTTTAAATTGAATAACAAACTTAATATCTAAAAAGTTTTAAATTTAATTCCATGTCTATATTACAATTTTGATGTTGGCTTAAAGAAGAATAAGGAAACAATAAGAAAACTTCAAATTTCCCGCCAAATTTTCCCGCCAAATTTTTCCCGCCCAAAAACTTCTAGCAGGAGAGTTCCAATACATGGCAGCCATGAGGCTCTTCTCACAGAGATGAATAACATGTTATTTTACAAATGAAGGCAAGTATTTATCTTTCATACCTGTTTCATGATCAATACAACACTACCAGGAAATGAAATATTCAACTCTGGAAATATGTCAACCTGTTTATAGGTAAGAATTAACTTTAAATCAATCACCATGCATGTGACCTAAATTTACATAGTGCACATAATATTCAAATAGCTTTGGCATTTCTTAAATTGCATTGCCCATTTAACTAAATTGTTCAAACACACATCATATGTGCAATGAGAATTAATGCAATAATGAAAATAAATCACTCTTATCTGAAGAATATTAAAAGGATTTTCCATCCAAATGATTGTGTAAATATACTCATTTCAAGCAGTTATGAATTTTGAAACAAGTGATGGATCCATTTGAATGCAATTTTTAATGGAAGGACTACAAGGATATTGTCAAACATGCATAGTGATACAGTTCATGACAAACTTTGATGAAATTAAGTGGTAAAATGCATGCAAATTCATTTTCTAAATAAGTTCATAACTCATGAATTAATCATGAATTATCATGAATAGAATAGTTCATGAATATTCATGAAACATGATGATTTTATGAATGAAAATCTTGATTTCAGGATTAATGAATGTTCATGAAATATTTCATGCATGAACATTCATCATAGTTTTAAGTTCATGAATATTCATGAAGGGTTCATGAATGTTCATGAATATTTCATTCATGAGTATTCATCATAGTTTTAAGTTCATGAATATTCATGAAGGGTTCATGAATGTTCATGAATATTTCATTCATGAGTATTCATCATAGTTTTAAGTTCATGAATATTCATGAAGGGTTCATGAATGTTCATGAATATTTCATTCATGAGTATTCATCATAGTTTTAAGTTCATGAATATTCATGAAGGGTTCATGAATGTTCATGAATATTTCATTCATGAGTATTCATCATATTTTTAAGTTCATGAATATTCATGAAGGATTCATGAATTATCATGTATGGAAATGTTCATGAACATTCATGAACTATGATGATTTCATGAATCCAAAACTTTTTGATATAATTCATGAATGTTCATGAACATAATTTCAAAAAAATATTCATGAAGTTTTAAGTTCATGAATTTCATGAAAATGTTCATGAACAAATCAAGAATATTCATGAACTAAGTTCATGAATAATTCATGAACTATTCATGAATGTTCATGAATTATTCATAATCGTTTCGCAGGGGCTGGTATCTGTGCAGTAGCAGGTGCATCACTGACATAGAGACAACAGGTCCTCAATATTGCCTGATGTATTGTATATTAAAGCATCTAAAACTCAGTTGACCTGTAGTGCTTTGTACTAATGCAGCTAAGAAATACTATGAGTGGAAAAGAAATAAAAGAAACACTTTTAAAGTCTCAAACAATTAAAAATGATTTTATTCAGATTCCTTAACCTGAAACTCTAAAATATATCTTTGTGTATTTGTCTGAAAGGTTAAAATTCTCATTTCTTGAATAACATTTGTGTGAGATCTAGCAAGCGAGTCATAATCATGATCGTTTCTAAAATAAACGATGACATACAATTGGGTTTACCTTGTTATTGCTCACTGCTATACCTTTAATACGTTTTGGATGGCAGATGTTTTATGATGTTGAAGACAATTCAGCATTTTAAGGAGAATGCCATGACCTCAGAGCTCAGTGGAATTACAACAGCAGTTTGCAGATGAACCAATAGAAAGATGATTTTATGTCTTCCAAGATATTCAGCATTTTTACAGCTGTACAATAAAGATGGGACTTGAACACTTCAGTGACAGAAACCAATATTTTTGTGAAATTTAGGTCACGTTTTACTTGGGGAGTCTGGAAAAATAAGGTTAGAGTTGTTTTCTGACAACTAGCACCTGTTATGTTCCCAGCAGTCTACAGATTACACCTCTATGGTTAGCAACACTTGGAGACATTGAATTCCTGTGGTAATTATTTTCTGCAGTTTTTCTCAGAGCCTAACAATAGCATTTCCCAACACAATACAAAATTCAGACCAGTTCTATGGTTGCTATATTCAAGGGAGAATATCAAAAGTGTTATCATAACAATGATAGACCAAGCAGGAAGTGCTAAATTATACCCTAGTCCACGATTAAACATTTTCATTGGGTCTATAATGTAAAATGCTTTTGTAATAAACCAACATTCTCACCTAAATGGCTTTACAGTAGTGTCAGCTATTTTCTGTAGAAAAAACTTCTATGTAGAAGTGACTTACCTCATTCTTGAGTTTCTTTGTTTAAATTTTCAAAAGAATTTGTTTGTATACAATGATGTTACTTGTAACTTGCTTTTTTAATTGAGGTTTGTATGCAAAGATGTAATTGGGTAGGTTTCTATACAAAGTTTAATATTGGTTTAGTTTGTATGTAATGATGTATTTGAACAGGTCTCTATACAAATCTTAATTGGTAAACTTTGTATGCAATGATGTAGTTGAGTAGGCCTCTATACAAAGTTTAATTGGTTAATGGCTGAGTTTATATGCAAAGATGTAACTTGCTTTTTAAATTAAGTAAATTTATATGCAAAGATGTAACTTGTAGAAATGTCTTATTTAATGAGTTGGTTTGTATATTACTGACTTTATTTAACTAAGCAGGTTTATATTTGGTGACTTATTTAATGAGTTGGTTTGTATATTACTGACTTTATTTAACTGAGCAGGTCTATATTTGGTGACTTATTTAATGAGTTGGTTTGTATATTACTGACTTTATTTAACTGAGCAGGTCTATATTTGGTGACTTATTTAATGAGTTGGTTTGTATATTACTGACTTTATTTAACTGAGCAGGTTTATATTCAGTGACTTATTTAATGAGTTGGTTTGTATATTACTGACTTTATTTAACTGAGCAGGTTTATATTTGGTGACTTATTTAATGAGTTGGTTTGTATATTACTGACTTTATTTAACTGAGCAGGTCTACATTTGGTGACTTATTTAATGAGTTGGTTTGTATATTACTGACTTTATTTAACTGAGCAGGTCTACATTTGGTGACTTATTTAATGAGTTGGTTTGTATATTACTGACTTTATTTAACTGAGCAGGTTTATATTTGGTGACTTATTTAATGAGTTGGTTTGTATATTACTGACTTTATTTAACTGAGCAGGTCTACATTTGGTGACTTATTTAATGAGTTGGTTTGTATATTACTGACTTTATTTAACTGAGCAGGTCTACATTTGGTGACTTATTTAATGAGTTGGTTTGTATATTACTGACTTTATTTAACTGAGCAGGTTTATATTTGGTGACTTATTTAATGAGTTGGTTTGTATATTACTGACTTTATTTAACTGAGCAGGTTTATATTTGGTGACTTATTTAATGAGTTGGTATTGATGACTTTGACCTTGATGATCTTGATGACCTTGATGAGTTTGTGCTGAAGGTGTGTTTTATGATGTACATACAACTTACCTTATTTTAAAAGTGTCACAGTTGGGATAGTTTGGCACTGAAGGACAAACTGACTAGGTGGTGCTTCGTATCCATCTGGACATGGTCGTGTGAAAGGAGGTCAAGGTCAAAAGTCAATCGATGGGGCTGCAACACACAAAATGGAAACAAATTCAGTGAAGGCAATTCTAAATGGATATATAATATCTTTGTACCTTTTAATAATGGCTGTATGGCTAATTAACAAGTCCAATTTCATGTGTCCATAATCTATGACCTTGACCTTTGAAGAAAGGAAATCCGGGATCAATATCATGACACATATTTGGGTTTGGTGTTTTATATGGCACAGCCACAAAAGAACAAAGGTTTGTTTTGTTTGTTTAAACCTCTATTTTACATGGTCAATAATCTTCATCTTAAAGATACGACCTTGGGTTAGACTTGTGACACCGTGGAGTCACGGGAAAAGAGTTGTTAAATGTAATCAGGATTGATTAAAGATGGTATAGAATTATGGACCACAAATCACACAGGAAAATTCTAGTACAGTACAAATCAGTGACACTAAAATACAATAGATTTTAAAGGACAACACGAAGTTGTTGAGAGGGTAGGGGTGTCATGTATACTGGTCATCACTAGAGAAGATTTGTAGGATCACATATCAAAATGATTTCAATTCATGATACTGTATTACACACAAGATTTGGTGGTTGCAATGGAACCACACATATAAATACAACAAATATTATTGCATGTGGTGTTATATTTGCATGGGATAACCATGAATGATTTCACAAGCAAAATAATTTGAAAGCTCCAAACCATGAAAGAAAGTGTCACGAATATTTCATGTTATACAGTAGGATATGAATTCAATTTTCTACGATCTTATAACAATTGGTCCAGCGTTATTCACTCATTTCTCTATATGACAATGTACAGGGTTTCACTAAACGATTATGTACAGGGTTTCACTTAAGCATTGATGTCATTTTTTTTTAGTTCCATCGGGGTATGAAACAAATTTTGTTTGCAAACAAAATTTGTTTCATACCCCAATGAAACTAAAAAAAAATGACATCAATGCTTAAGTGAAACCCTGTACATAATCGTTTAGTGAAACCCTGTACATTGCCATTCTCGGAATATCTTTCATAGAAGAATGAAAAGAATTTTTCGACCAATCACATTTGAGTATTTACCATGAAAACAAAGAAAAATTAATTATTATATGATAATGTACAGGGTTTCACTATACGATAATGTACAGGGTAACTGATATAGCCTTAGCCAGATTACATTTGTAAACAGAGTCAATAATACTTGTACAGCTGATACATTAACTAGACTCAGAACATCAAAATAATTACAATCTGTTTCTACCTTATCAACAAGCATCATTGTTGATCTATGGAAACTGTTTCAGATTAGCAGCATAAGCACCACCTCCCCCTGGGGCCACATACTTTCCTATACTAATACTGCTATGTTAATGAGGTAAGCATGTGGGCTATTTCTAGTCATTATCTATGTCCAGATGTCACCCTGTCCTTATAGCTGATATGTCCATTTTGAAGCATTCTCATACAGACAGTCATTCTTTTATATAAAAAAGAATCCCTCGTATATAACTCATGTATTTCTATGGTTCTCCATATGGCTAATATAACTTGATAACTTGATTCAACTCACTGCACAAAGAAAAACTTCGAGTAACTTGTAAAAAAATTCCTCACATCAATATTTAATCAAAATCACTCTCATATGTATAATGTCCAAAGGAATTGATTCAATATATATGATATTGACTAATGAGGTAAGCATACAAAAAGTTTGCACCAAATGCCAACACAGAAGTTTATTTTCAGACTCTAAAGACTCTACAGAATATCTGTTTCTACTCATCAATCAGTTTACATAGCCAGTTTGGCAGAAAATACTGTAATATGCTAACTAGCTAAAAGATATTTGATACTATCTTCAATGATGACAAATATATCAAGAGTTGCTGATTTTTGGTATCTTTTCAGATGAGCTACATGTATGACATTTGTCGAAAATTCTTTGAAAAAAGTATTTTTCATGAATGGTAGATTGTATCTTGATTTGTGCTGTGTTTTTTTCATTGTTGTTCAGCTGTTAAAGTTATCTTTAATTGTAGAGAAAAACATCAATTTCTTTTCATTTCACTAGTAAAATTTTAATGTATGAAATTTAAACTGGTTCATGCCATTGACCTTTAACAATAGATGGTCTATGACAATTTTCCACCACTTTTGAATAGCAACTTCTGGCCTACCTTTTGATTTCTGAAGTGCTAGAACAACCTAGAACAACCTAGAACAACTTAGAACAACCAAGAACAATGTAGAACAACCTAGAACAACGTAGAACGTAGAACAACGTAGAACAATGTAGAACAAGGTAGAACAAGGTAGAACAACCTAGAACAATGTAGAAGAAGGTAGAACAACGTAGAACAAGGTAGAACAACCTAGAGCAACGTAGAACAACCTAGAACAATGTAGAACAACGTAGAACAAGGTAGAACAAGGTAGAACAACCTAGAGCAACGTAGAACAACGTAGAACAACCTAGAACGACGTAGAACAACCTAGAACAATGTAGAAGAAGGTAGAACAACCTAGAACAATGTAGAAGAAGGTAGAACAAGGTAGAACAAGGTAGAACAACCTAGAGCAACGTAGAACAACGTAGAACAACCTAGAACGACGTAGAACAACCTAGAACAATGTAGAAGAAGGTAGAACAATGTAGAACAAGGTAGAACAATGTAGAACAAGGTAGAACAACCTAGAGCAACGTAGAACAACGTAGAACAACCTAGAACGACGTAGAACAACCTAGAACAATGTAGAAGATTGTAGAACAATGTAGAACAAGGTAGAACAATGTAGAACAATGTAGAACAACGTAGAACAACGTAGAACAGCATTTGACCTCTAATTAATGTGCTTGAACAGTCTTTGGGCTATATTGCTAGAACTTTGCCCTCTTGTCCTTGAAAGACTTTTCACCTCTAGCACTGGAGAGCCTATGGCCTATATTGCTATTGCTAACTTTTGAGGTCTGATGCAAGAACAGCCTTTGGTCTATATTTCTAAAACTTTGCCCTCTTGTACGTGAAAGACTTTTGACATCTAATGATAGAACAGCCTTTGACCTATATTGCCAGAACAACTTTTGACCTACTGTGCTCAAACGACGTTTCACACCTAGATCTGCTAGACATTATAATTATCTTTATTATGATCACAAAACCAGTTGACCTTTATTTTATAGTATGTAATATTTGTTATGAAATTCATTACCTTCCATCAAGCTCCAGTTACTATACCGAAATCTTATATGGAATCATGACTAATTTGAAGCATGTCTATACAAAATACTGTCTTTCACCGAGATAACACATGGTGACCTCTTCTGTTATTGTCACAAACAAAACATGAATTCTTTAAACCTAGATGATATTTCCAATTAGCGGGGTATAAATCTATTTATCTGGTGAACACAAGCATCATTCATTAAATCTCCTTTGGTAGAATGCTGAATATTACAGGCAGGCAGTCATACAGGTACAAGTGCAGCAGACCTGCTATCAAAATCCAAGAAGCTATTAAGTGGTAATTATGATAGACATTTCAGTGGGCAAGAGATACTAGGGGAGCATTCATTACCAAAGGGAGCATTCATTAACTGAAATTATGGACTAGAAAATGCCATGTCAAGTATGAGGTAGCAATTTTTTTTTTAATATTTTGGACTTTTATGAAAACCAATAAAGAGTCATGAGTGTACTATTAGTCACCATATTGGTCAGACATACTGAAGCATTGTCCACAATAAGCTTGTCTGTATGGAGAAATGGGAAGGAAAAAAACAAGAATTCCACAGAAATGGATGCGTCGCCTGTGCAGAAAGATTGTTGATTACAAGAGTTATTTCATGGAAACAGATTTTCTGTTTTTAGTAACAGTGACCTTGACCTTTGACCTTCGGACCTGGAAAGCAATCCCATGCAAGCACTTGTAGTAAGGTAGACCTGCATGAAGTTTGAGTTCAATCCATCCAAGGGAATTGAGTTATCACACGGGGGGTTTATCACACGGAAAACCCTGTTTAAGGCTGCCGACACACTGACGTGACTACCAACGTTGACATAGTGATATATCTATATGTTGTCTGCTTTTTGCAGGTGGCACAAAAACAGAGGAAATACCAATAAAATATGTGCAAAAGTAAAAAATATAGACAGAAATAAATTACAAATGAAATTATAAAGATATAAGAAAAATTCTCTGTTTACGGGAATGTTACAAATGATAGATATATGAAAAACAAATCATGAAAACACCCCCAGATATGCTAAAAAATATGATGTATTCAATGACAATTCATTTAATTCATTGTAATACAGTGTAAGCTACAGGGTTAACATTTTTTACACTGTTCAAGAAGTCACCTGTGCTGAGAGACCAGCAAAGTAAGAGACCATATATGATAAATGATCACACATGCTGTACAAAGAGACCACCACTGGAGATTACCTGTGACAAGAGACCACCACTGGAGACTACCTGTGACAAGAGACCACCACTGGAGACTACCTGTGATAAGAGACCACCACTGGAGACTACCTGTGATAAGAGACCACCACTGGAGACTACATGTGACAAGAGACAACCACTGGAGACTACCTGTGGCAAGAGACCATCACTGGAGACTACCTGTGACAAGAGGCCACCACAGGAGACTACATGTGATAAGAGACCACCACTGGAGACTACCTGTGGCAAGAGACCACCACTGGAGACTACATGTGACAAGAGACCACCACTGGAGACTACATGTGATAAGAGACCATCACTGGAGACTACATGTGATAAGAGACCACCACTGGAGACTACCTGTGACAAGAGACCACCACTGGAGACTACCTGTGACAAGAGACCACCACTGGAGACTACCTGTGATAAGAGACCATCACTGGAGACTACATGTGACAAGAGACCACCACTGGAGACTACATGTGACAAGAGACCACCACTGGAGACTACATGTGACAAGAGACAACCACTGGAGACTACCTGTGACAAGAGACCACCACTGGAGACTACATGTGACAAGAGACCACCACTGGAGACTACCTGTGATAAGAGACCACCACTGGAGACTACCTGTGACAAGAGAAAACCACTGAAGACTACATGTGACAAGAAACCACCACTGGAGACTACATGTGACAAGAGACCACCACTGGAGACTACCTGTGACAAGAGATCACCACTGGAGACTACCTGTGACAAGAGACAACCACTGGAGACTACATGTGATAAGAGACCACCACTGGAGACTACCTGTGATAAGAGACCACCACTGGAGACTACATGTGATAAGAGACCACCACTGGAGACTACCTGTGACAAGATACCACCACTGGAGACTACATGTGATAAGAGACTACCACTGGAGACTACCTGTGGCAAGAGACCACCACTGGAGACTACCTGTGATAAGAGACCACCACTGGAGACTACCTGTGACAAGAGACCACCACTGGAGACTACATGTGATAAGAGACCACCACTGGAGACTACCTGTGATAAGAGACCACCACTGGAGACTACATGTGACAAGAGACAACCACTGGAGACTACCTGTGGCAAGAGACCACCACTGGAGACTACCTGTGGCAAGAGACCACCACTGGAGACTACCTGTGACAAGAGGCCACCACAGGAGACTACATGTGATAAGAGACCACCACTGGAGACTACCTGTGATAAGAGACCACCACTGGAGACTACATGTGGCAAGAGACCACCACTGGAGACTACCTGTGGCAAGAGACCACCACTGGAGACAACCTGTGACAAGAGACCATCACTGGAGACTACCTGTGATAAGAGACCG
Source organism: Pecten maximus (assembly GCF_902652985.1). Lineage (NCBI taxonomy): Eukaryota > Metazoa > Mollusca > Bivalvia > Pectinida > Pectinidae > Pecten > Pecten maximus. Next base: position 31,112,625 of record NC_047016.1, on the reverse strand, counting down.
CCTTTATCTATTAAGAGACCATTAAGAGACCCCTTATAATAAGAAATCATCTATATTAATGTATAACTGTATTAAGATCACCCATACATAGAGACCACCTCTTTAAGGAGATTCCCTGTACAAAGAGAATGCATGTATCAAATGAATGCAGTTTTGTTAAGGACATAATGCTGACATAAGAATTTATCAATTATTTTGGGTACATAAGCCACGAACTGACTACAATAAGTTAAGAAACTTCTACAAGGGATTAAAAGTACTTCAAGGTAAGCCAGCCCCATCCTTTGTTTGGTGTAGGAAAATTAGTTGCAACAGATAAGAATTTCATTTTCTGTTTGGGGAGCATTCTGAGATCAGGGTCTTATAAAGCCTGTATGACCCGTATGATAACAGTATCCCAAGGGAGACATTCCATGCTTTCAATACCTACCCATATTGGAGTGTACTTCATTTAAAGACTGCACTCTATGACCTTGATTTCTGAACTGTTCAAGCAATGTGGTGATTGTTGGAGATCAGAGATAAAAAAAAAGCTTTTAAACAAATTACAAGATGTGATTTTTATTGATACTATAATGAAGGAAATCTTGTCAATTTGAATTGCATGTTGAAGCATATATTTGTACGAGAGCTAATTTAGCGAGTATATTTTTAATCAGAGAAAATTGACTGAAAGACTTTGCTGATTGGCGATACTAGATATATATCAGGATGACTTTTCCTATCGGTGATTTCACCCTGATCAATGCAGGATCATAAATAGAGCTGAACCATTCACTTCGTATGTCTCCTGACACATCCTGCAATGTGACCCACAATGTGACATTCAGCTTGGTCTCAGATCATTGGTTAACTCAAGATCAAAGGGTTAGAAGTTCTCAAAGCAGTTCTGATAGAATCTGTGCTCAATTGGTCATGAAAAATACTAGACAAGAAAACAAATCTGTGCTCAATTGGTCATGAAAAATACTAGACAAGAAAACAATGATAAAATTCTTGAATTTGGATTTTTTTTTTTAAATTTTGAACAAGTGATTTTGTATCATTTTCAATACTGTAGTAAAATACGAAAGAGGAAAAATTCTACATAAAAAAACCAACATTTTATTTAACTTTTTTTGGAAAAATGAAAGCAGCTTCAACATCAAAGAACTTCATTAAGAAATGATAATTAAACACAGTGTTTGGTCAGACCAAAACCCCAAAATGTCCAAAGGATACTTAAGAAAGTGGCCAATGGTATACCAGGGAGAGAAGTAGGATATAAGATCAAGGTCATTTATGACATAATTCTCTGTCCAAGGTTGGTAAACAAGGGGCATTTTATTATATACCTACTAACCACTAATTACATAGCTGGTTTTGATCAGCTCCAGGAATGATGATTGGCTAGCTAAATACTCTGACAATGTGTAATGGTCATTGTACTAATGGAGGTATGATATGGGGTATTAGTAATTAACATTTTTCTAACCCCTAACCCTACCACACCCCACCATGTACCCACTCACAACAAAAACATTGAATTCACTACACTATTTACAAATGTATATTTGTTTAGTGTGTTATTTGCAAATATATATTTTTCTTGTTGCAATCATTTCAACAAGCCAAATTAGAAACTTCTTGGGTGCTTTTTTCCCACTCAAGAGAGTAATTTCAAGCATGTCTGGTATAGACTGGTTCTAGGACAAGTCCCTTTTAAAGGCCCCAGAGAGAGCATTTCTTACAACAATTCCATATGAGAGGCCCCATTCACTTATCTATTATACTAGTATGTATAGAACTATGTCACTCATTACCCAGCAGTCATTGGATAATATACCACAAAGTCTCGAGTACATTATTACTTGCTCTGTTTACCTACCCCACATTTTACCCCTTACCCCCTCCTACTCCCCATATCAACTTTTACCTTGTTTACCATTGTGACAAAGACAATGAACATTGTTGGTTCTCCTCTCTAACACTCTCTACACTGCTAATGTTGGGGATGGCATTGTGCCAAATTTTTGCATCAAGTCACCATTCCAGACAATAATATAATACCATATGATTATTTATATTGTGTACTGATTGAATGCACATGGTGCACCAGGTCAGCTAAAGTGGGCGGAGCCTTCTAAGGGATGCTAAGACAGAAATCAGTCAAATTGACAGTGAAGATAATTAACACAGGGCAGGGGAGATAACTAACACAGGAGAGGGGAGATAACTCACACCGGGCAGGGGAGATAATTAAAACAGGACAAGCAAGATAACTATATACAAGACAGAGAGATAGGAGTTTTATTAACCTTAAGAAAACATCTTTAACAAGAATTATGATTTTTTTTAGCTGAATAAATGTATGATTTTGTTCACCACATAACGGGAGATATTCCTATGATATGAAATCTAAAATGGTCACAAGTGGTCAAAACATAATTTATGTTATGATCCAGTGTTCTATGAAAAATTCATATTTAAACAATATCCCCAAAGAAAACTTAAAAATACTACAATAGATAGTGTTAACCATTGTTTTCAATTAGTTCTACACCACTTGATATAATGAAAAGGTTTTTTTTGAACAGAAAATGATTGAAACTAGCTCAAAGTCTGTTATTTGGCAGAAAAGTCACAAAATACTTGCCATGAACCTAGGTATGAGAAATAAACTAAGTGACAGGGTCTCTTCAATCACATTATCACTGAATTCCTAAGCTTTATTTTTGTAGATGTCATTTCCATGAAGAAACTTTTTCTTGGCACCCGCATATGTTCCACATCCATCAGATGTAATGATAATGGACTGTTTTGTCACTAATGCTACAGATTAGGTGTAATGGGAAAAATATGGGTGTGTACTAAACTCCCTCAATGTCACTGCAAAGGGAGGATCATACCCGATGTTTTAATTCTGCTGGGCTCTGAAGAAACATTTACCTCTATTTACTCACAAGGACATTCCTTTCATTAATCACGGCTCCAATCAGTTTTTTTCTTTCTTTGTCGCCGAGAACTACTTTGTATTAACAGCACTAACAAGAAAACAGTTTTACGGAAATTTACAGATGAGGACATTTATACTTCGCAATTTCAGAACTTTTTTTCTCACTGATATTTCTTCACAATCAGATGACTTTTCTTTCTACACTTAACTTTTTTTTTATCCTCTTAGCATATTTTTCTTGTTTATTTACAATGTGCATTTTTCTGAAAGGGTTGTACATATCCACCATATGGAAATATTTTTTCCATCAGTGATACCAGTCAAGACCTGTGTCTGCTGTAATTATGGAGTATATTTTTGAGGGCGATATACACAGATCTATATTGTATATAACAGTACACACGAACTCCATATTTATTAGTCTAGTATGATCCACTAATAGAATTTCGAAAAAAACATCAAATGACAACCGACACTTTCATTCTTTACCTCTCTCCATCATTTTTATTTCTAACACCAGACTCGACAATTCCTTTAGAATGTGTTATATATCCTAACAATCTTCATTGTATAGTCCCCAAAAAATAATCTTCTCCCCAAAGCCAGCATACACGCGTAATAATCACCATGCGGACTGATAATTAGGTGTATGAACTAAGAATCTGTACCGAGGTAATCCCAATATCAGACCATATCATACACTGTTCTTCTGAAACAGCAAATCACTTTCATATGTTCAATAATCACCAAGCATAAATAAATCTATGGAAAAAACATGGTACAATCATTGGCACCATTTCTTGCCAGATCTTACTCAAATGAAAATAAATCGCTTCTACCCGAGCATTAGGGGCCATCTATAGGAAGGTCTTGAATACACCTAGAAATATGATTATATACAATTCACATGGTGAACAAAGCAACATAGATACATGTATCAAAAACATCTATGTTTATTACTTATATAATCAATTCATCTTTACTCTCTCCCCTCCCCCCTCCCCCCCCCCCCCCCAGCCCCACCCCAAACACACACACCCAAATAACATGCTCTGTTTGATATGTTACTTGATAAACTACCAAGACATGTGCACAAATCTTCTATGTAGAACCATTCTCCGATGATCAAATCAATCGTTCTCTGATGTCAGCCCCGCCACTGTCCCTTAATAGATTTTGTCCCTATGTCCAAATCTTCTCCCCAACACTCCTCCCCCATCAACCACAGCCGTCCCTCCCCCATCAACCACAGCCGTCCCATGTGATTCTGATTAGCCACGATGTGGCACTTATCATTGCGATTATAAAGGCAAAAAGACTGTTGATGAAATGTAAATAACCTCCCTTAGCGTATCCATAGCTCTGCCTCGAAAATATGACATTCCAGACAGTATTACATATGGCCGATCTGAACAGACAGACCTATAGAGTGATTGGAGGTATTCTGTCCTGGCTGGGTTTGATTAAACCCAAGCCACAGAAAAATTTACTGCATCTACATTGATATTTGTCGGCATTGCTTGTGACAGTGGAAAGATTTGAACCTGTATCCATGGTAACCAAGGCATAACACATAATTATGTGAGGTCATCACACTATCGTATTGTATTTTCATTATTGTTTACTAGATATATACATCAACAATCCTTACCAATCTGTGCATTGAATACAATAGATCTTTTTATGAACATAATGTCATAT